>NC_091350.1:9796976-9834476 GCF_038502225.1 Cherax quadricarinatus
TTTTTCATGTCATAGTCCGTGACACAGGATGGTGCTCGTACAAATGTGTCAGCCTCAGCTGGGAGAAGGTATTGTGGGTGATGGGAAGGACATGGGGGATGTGGTGAGGGATAGGGGGTATTGGACAGGAGGAGAGGGTCGTGATGGTAAGGGAAGGGGTGTGAGGGGAGAGAGTAAGGGATGTGGGGAGAGGAGGGTCGTGATGGTGGGGGGAAGGGGTGTGAGGACAAGGGGAAGAGGACCTCCCCACCCCTGGTGGGTCAGTGACACGTGTGGCAGCAATGCCAAGGTCACACACACACATTGTTATTGCACTGTGCCTCATGCACTTCAGCATAAGAAGAGGCCACTTGCAATACCTGGAGTGCAAGTGTTGCCAAGGTGCAAGACAGTGTTGTGCACTGAGTGAGGTGGCAACACCAGGAAAAAAAATAGTAAACCAAAAGGTGCATGCATACATACATACATATATATATAGATATATATATATATATATATATATATATATATATATATATATATATATATATATATATATATATATATATATATATATATATATATATAGAGAGAGAGAGAGGGAGTGAGAGAGAGTTGTTAAACCTCTCCACTAAGTGGCACCAGTCACTGGATGAATCCAAAGTCAGCTGTGTGGTAGCACTGGACATTGCTGGCGCTTTCGACCGGGTGTGGCACCAGGGCCTCTTAGCAAAACTTCAGGCTCTGGGAACTGCAGGCTCTACGCTATGTCTCCTCAGTGATTACCGTCATGGTAGATCTCTAAGTGTAGTTCTCAATGGAACGGAATCAGCAAGACATCCTATTGCGGCAAGTGTTCCACAAGGAAGCGTACTGGGACCATTGTTATGGAATGTCTACTTCAACGACCTTCTTCATCTCATCCCAGAATCACATGCATATGCAGACGACTGTACACTGACATTCAATTATCCAAGGGAAGAAATGCCAGCTGCTCTAAGCTACATCAATCACCAGCTGAGAGCTATATCAGCTTGGGGAAATAGATGACAAGTAACATTTGCACCTGAGAAAACACAAATGATGATCGTCTCTAGGCACCATGATGGTAATGCTAGTGCAGTAGTAAGGATGAATGGGAGGGTGTTGGCACTTGGAGAAGAAGTTGATATCCTTGGGGTGAAATTTGACTCCAAACTAACCATGAAGAACCATGTTGTAAATCTTGCAAATAAGGCAGCCAGGAAGCTTACAGTACTTCGCCGTATCTCGCATCTACTTGACAGTAGGGGTTGCAAGATTCTGTACGAGGCACAAGTATGCTCACACCTTGAGTATGCTCCACTTTCTTGGTTTGTCTGACCCCCCCCTCTCATCTGCGACTGGTGGACAGAGTAGAGAACAGAGCAAGACGTCTCATCTCTCCCCTGGACCTATCCTGGATAGATCTGTCATTTCAGCAGAGCCTTCAACACAGGAGGGATGTGGGTGGCCTTACTGTTATGTACAAGGCCAATATTGTCAAAGTACCACACTTGGATCCACTTCGAGGACAGCGTGAAACAAGCTTTTATGCCACAAGACGGGTAGAAAGCAACAACTTCACTCTGGCTGTACCCTTCTCCAGAACATCACTCCATCTGAGATCATACATACCCAGGATGACTCGAGTATGGAACACATTCGTACAGCATAATGATGTCAACGAGATGAAGTCAGTTGATCAAATGAAAATGCTGGCCCACAGACGGCTCCAACTTCATCCTGTTCCCTACTTGTATGTCTCATAACAATAAAAATGCTTTCAAATGAGCTGATGTTGGTAACAGCTCTTAGCTTGCCAATAAAGTTAGGAATCCTTAACCTGTAAATAGCTGTCAATAAAGCTAGGGATCCTTAACCTTACCAAACCCTGTGTAAAAAGAAAAAGAGAGAGAGAGAGAGAGAGAGAGAGAGAGAGAGAGAGAGAGAGAGAGAGAGAGAGAGAGAGAGAGAGAGAGAGTCCACCTCTGGTGTAAATTGTGGGACCCACAGCCTCGGAGAAGTGTATAAAAAAGCTTCAAGGAAGAATATTTGGATCTTCCTGAAGCCGTTTGGATATTCCACTTCCCCTACCACCCCATCTTTTCATTCTTTTTTTACCAATAGGAATATTTTATTACATAATGTGGTACAGAAGATTTAATGAGATACATTGTTGATACAAAGATGACACATACAGCACATGAGATGCGAGAGATACATGTCTAGTACATATTGTTACGTGTTTGTCACTGATTATAATGCAAAAATCTCATCCAGCTCCTCAGAACTGGGGTGTGTGCCCAAAATACAGCAGGCATTACCCCTCTGAACAGCCGCACTGAGTCGCTGAAACAGAAAACTAGCTGCCCTGGGATCCCTAGTTACCCTGATGAGTCTTTTGCCTAGCTCCTTAAGGAACTTAGATGCACTCTTTCCCCATGAGCCAAGGGTCTCTGAGCCTATGGGAACAAACATATAATGATGGGCAAGTTCTCCATATTTTCTAGACTTTTGAGACTCCCTGAAGCTGGCAGCTGCCCCTCCTTCCTCCCTGGTGTATTGGAGATAGGTATCAGCCAAGGTACATGCACATGTGTAGTCCCACACTTAACATTTGTCCAGGCATGACCCTTCAAGGAAGGTTCCTTGATGTTGGTGAGGGGCTCTTGATTTAGGGAATTGGATCTGTGCTCCAGTTCCCCGAATTAAGCCTGAATGCCTTCCACACCCCCCCCCAGGCGCTGTATAATCCTCCAGGTTTAGTGCTTCCCCCTTGATTATAATAATAATAATGTCCAGGCTTGAAGGATGATACCATCTGGATGCTTCTGGCTGCCATCAGATCTGCATAGTTGGAATGGCTCCCTTACTGCTGGGCATCCAGCTGTTGTGAGGCTCCTCTTGATAATGTTATTAACCTCCTCATGTCTTGCAATCTTTCCCTCGGATTTACGGCACACAAGACCATGGTACCCGAATCGGTCTGCTGTTCACTGCCACAAATACACCTGTGTTCGGTGAGAATAGAGGTGGCAAGTCGAAGGGCAATACCAGTGTGGATGGTGGGTCGAGGCATGTCCCAAGGCTGGAGATGGGAACAGCCAGCAGAAAGTCCCCTGCATGAGGAGCTCTCACTGCCAGGAGGCAGGCTCTATCCTTCCCTGACACACTCTGAAGCTTTGTTGAGGCTATATTCTCCACTATTGGGCCATCCCCATGCGACTGTTTGTAGTTGCTTGGGAGAACATGTCTGGTTTCAGAGCCAGTTAGATTATCCTAAATCATGGCTCCGTCAATGAACTTTTGGTCCTGGACTCCAATCTTGTCCCTAAGATGTTCAGGAAGAATTGCTGCTACAAGTCCTCTGGATGCTACACATGAGGACAGAAAAGCAGTTAGCACAATCTGTGGTGACTTGCAGATACCAATGCCTCCTAGTCTGACTGGAAGTGTAGCTTGGTTCCACTGCGCGTCTTCTAGAGTAAGGTTAAGTACTTTCGTAAAAATCGTTGATTAATTTATGCTTTTCAAGGTGGCTACGAACTGCCTCGGCAATTATTGATTCCATAAATTTTCCCACTATGGAGGTTAGGCTTATTGGTCTATAGTCCGAAGCTATGGATCTGTCACCTGCTTTGAAAATAGGTATCACATTTGCCATTTTCCACTTATCTGGCACCATGCCAGTTTGTAGTGATATGTTGAAAAGATTAGCCAAAGGTGTGCTAAGCTCCTCTTTACATTCCTTTAGAACCCTTGCATACAGTTCATCAGGGCCTGGGGATTTGTTAGGTTTTAATTTATCTATTTGCCTAAGGACCATGTCACTTGTGACCCTAATCGTGCACAGTTTATTATCGTCCTGTTCTACATAATTTATCATTACTGGAATATCGCTGGTATCCTCCTGTGTAAAAACTGAGAGGAAGTATGTGTTAAAAATTCTACACATTTCCTTATCACTGTCAGTGAGCTGACCCGAGGAACTTTTGAGTGGGCCTATCTTGTCCCTGATCTTACTTCTGTATACCTGAAAGAATCCTTTTGGGTTAGTCTTCGATTCTCTTGCAACTTTAACCTCATAATCTCTTTTTGCTTTTCTAATTCCCTTTTTTATTTCTCTCTTTAACTGAATATATCGATTTCTTAATTGCCCCTCTCCTCTTTTGATTTGCCTATATATGCCTCTCTTTTGACCAATCAGATATTTTAATATATTGTTCATCCATTTAGGATCATTTTTGTTTGATCTGATTTCCCTATTTGGAACATAATTTGACTGAGCAGCTAGAACTATGCCCTGGAAAGCATCATATCGGCAACCATCACCACCTACCTGACCCTTAGTCAGGTCATTCCAGTTCAGCCCACCTAAGCAATTTTTCAGTCCTATGAAATCAGCCAAGCGAAAGTCAGGGACGGAGACTTGATTGCCATTATTAGGGGAATTCCATGATATATTAAAACTGAGTGATTTGTGATCACTTTCCCCAAGCTCATCATTAACCTCAAGATTATTAATTAGTGTTTCCCTACTGGCAAGAACCAAGTCAAGGAGGCTATTTCCTCTAGTCGACTCTGTCACAAACTGTTTTAAAAAACAATCCTGGATCGTATCAAGAAAGTCACCTGACTCTAAATTTCCTGTCAAATTGCTCCAGTCAATCTGTCTGTAGTTGAAATCTCCCATTATCACAACATTTTCGTATGTAGATGCCTTACGAATTTCGTCCCATAGAAGTTTACTGCACTCCCTTTCAAGATTTGGGGCCCTGTAAATCACACCCAAAATTAGTTTTTCTCTGCCCTCGAGAAGCTGTAACCAAACAGATTCAGTGGCTGACGCTTCTACTTTTATATCTTGTCTAACACAACAATTTAAATTGTCTCTGACTTACATCGCTACTCCACCACCCTTCCTGTTGACCCTGTCAGTGTGGAATATGAATGGAAAAACACTGCAGAAGGTCTTCTCACAAACTTATCCAATCTCCCTTCCAAGCTACCCAAGATTGAACATTAAAATGGTATAAAATACCGACAGGTTCTTAGGTAAGACACATATGCAACAGTTAGGTATCTTTATTTCGAAACGTTTCGCCTACACAGTAGGCTTCTTCAGTGGAGTACAGAAAAGTTGATAGAAGCAGAAGAGACTTGAAGACGATGTAATCAGTCCATCACCCTGAGGGACTGACCACCTCTAAACTTTAAGGGTGATGGACTGATTACATCGTCTTCAAGTCTCTTCTGCTTCTATCAGCTTTTCTGTACTCGACTGAAGAAGCCTACTGTGTAGGCGAAACGTTTCGAAATAAAGATACCTAACTGTTGCATATGTGTCTTACCTAACTACCCAAGATTTTAGACTTTATAACTCCACTCGGTAGATCATCAGATGCAGCATTCTCCACCTGACCTCAGCATTCTGAACCTGACTATAAATACTCGCGTACCTTCCACCCCAGGTAAATCTGTTTGTGACTTGAAAAAGCCCACTGTGTGGGCGAAACGTTGTCAATAAAGGATCACATTATACTGCATATGTGTTTATATTTCCACGGTACTCGGGAGTTTGTTCCACTCATCCACTACCAAAACCAGTGCTTTCCTGTATCCTTCCTGAATCTGAATTTTTTCCAGTTTAAAACTATTGCTGCGAGTCTTGTCTATGTTAAATATTTTTAGCATGCTGTTTACATCCCCTTTATTAATTCCTGTTTTCCATTTATACACCTCAGTCATATCCCCCCTAATTCTACGCCTTTCTACAGAGTGCAGATTCAGGGACCTCAGTCTATCATCATAGGGAAGATTTCTGATACATAGGATCAACTTAGTCATCCTCCTTTGTACGTTTTCCAGTGCATTTATATCCATTCTGTAATACGGTGACCAAAACTGAGCAGCATAATCTAAATGAGGCCTAACCAAAGATGTAGAGTTGAAGAACAACCTGAGGACTTGTGACGGGTGGGGCTTGAACCCATCGTGAGTGAGTCGTGAAACTCAGTTCAGTGCGGAAACCACTGGGCCAATTGGCTCTAATAAGCTTCATCCAACTAGGTAAATTTCTATACACCATAGAGAGGTTAGCATGGGCCACCACTGTGACCACAAATGCTACATAGGAGTAAGTTTTCCAGTTTACCAGCTTTGTTAATAAGCTTGTAATTAACAGATACCGTGCGATGGCTGGATAATGACTCATCTGGGCGACTTTTACCTTGGTGTGTTTTGTTTAAAGGAAGGTTTGTATTGTTACTGGGTTGTGCGAATTCCACTCTCCCAATTTTTAAACAAATTTTAATATTGCTCTTCATGCAATATATAGAGAATGTCTCTTCTGGTAGGTTTCAACCCTTAAATGCCTAAATGTCATGCTAAGATACTTAGATATAACTTCATTAGGAGCTTCTGCTGTACTTCGTATAATTGTACACGATAACCAATTAGGAACAAGGAAAAAAGCAGCAGAGAGAAGTAATGACTGTATTTCCTTCACCAAAACAAGCTGATATTTACAATATATATATATATATATATATATATATATATATATATATATATATATATATATATATATATATATATATATATATATATATATATATATATATATATGACTATGTACAGTATTTACAGTTATGTACAATGAGGCAAAAATGCGAGCACAAGAAGCGTAGCGATCAGTAGTGACGGTAAGTCTGCTAAAGTTGTTTCACGTGTGTACCACATCGCTTCACAGCTTTGGTGTGCTTCCTTGTGATTGGCTGGTTGAACCAAGGTACTGGTATAACAACTGGGCCCCTGATCGTTAAATCCTTAGCACCTGGTTCACTGGTCGGGAGACATGCCTGTATGTATATGTATGACTTAGCTGAATAAGATGTAACATACTCTTTGCATGTTACAGTGATGATGATGATGATGATGATATATGGAAAAAAAATTCTTGTAACTATCTATTTACTGGTTGTACCATTCTCATCCTTATTAGTCTACTTACTATTACCATCAGTGGTTGCATTATTATCATTCTTATTAGTCTCTCACTATCATCATCAGTGGCTGCACTATTCTCATCCTTAATAGCCTTCCCTTCATCAGAATTAACAGCGTCGTAAATCCACTCCACCTTTTCTGAGTATTGCAAATATTCCTCAGAGCTCTGAGAAGGCTCCACCCTCCTTGCATAATAATGAAGATCGTCAAAGCTTTCCCAGTTCTGCTTTACCAAGACTTTCTTTACCTCATCGACTCGTGTCTCTAGGACAATATATTTCACTGGACAGCTGAAAAATTAATCTTAAAATTTAAAGGACCAAAGGCTAAAACGTTGTGTAGTTTTAAAAATAGGTTAGATAAATACATGAGTGGGTGTGGGTGGGTGTGAGTTGGACCTGACTAGCTTGTGCTGCTGAGTCTGGTACAGTGCTCCATCCTTGAGTGGAGATGATCAGACTGGGTGGGTCATTGGGCTAATCCGGGGGGGGGGTTCATTGGTCTAATCCGGGGGGGGGGGAGACATGGACCTGCTCCGCATGGGTCAGTAGGCCTGTTCAGTGTTCCTTCTTTCTTATGTTCTTATGAATGTCTTTGCTAAACACCTTCAAGAAGTTTGACAGCAAAACACGTGAGGGATTATTCCTTGTGGGATCATAAGTCTTTTGTTGGTTTTCACGAGGTAAGATGTTATAATGTGTATTTATGGTTTTTATTATTGTTGGATAACACCAGGAGGCCTGGTCTGAGACCCGGCCGCGAGGGGTGAACCTCCGGAAGCGACTACTGGAAACCTACACGTATAGATGTATAATGGAATGAAGACACCATTAGGTACTGGCCAATACATCATAGTTAGTAGGTACTAACCAACGAATCATAGCTAGTAGGTACTGGCCAATGCATCATAGCCAGTAGGTACTGGCCAATGCATCATAGCTAGTAGGTACTGGCCAATGCATCATAGCCAGTAGGTACTGGCCAATGCATCATAGCTAGTAGGTACTGGCCAATGCATCATAGCCAGTAGGTACTGGCCAATGCATCATAGCTAGTAGGTACTGGTCAATGCATCATAGCCAGTAGGTACTGGCCAATGCATCATAGCCAGTAGGTACTGGTCAATGCATCATAGCCAGTAGGTACTGGCCAATGCACCATAGCCAGTAGGTACTGGCCAATGCATCATAGCCAGTAGGTACTGGCCAATGCATCATAGCTAGTAGGTACTGGCCAATGCATCATAGCCAGTAGGTACTGGCCAATGCATCATAGCTAGTAGGTACTGGTCAATGCATCATAGCCAGTAGGTACTGGCCAATGCATCATAGCCAGTAGGTACTGGTCAATGCATCATAGCCAGTAGGTACTGGCCAATGCACCATAGCCAGTAGGTACTGGCCAATGCATCATAGCCAGTAGCTACCGGCTATAGTGAAGATAAGATGCACTTTTCAAAGCAAGCTTTCCCGGGAGAATATTTCTACCAATATGGATCTCTGCCGCGACTCGGTAAAGATGTAAACAGCGATAACGATGTCTCAATAAATGCTTGTTCTGCACAGTGTCTAGTCTTCCTCATTACTGCCACCACACCATCCACATCAAGGCACTGACCGTACTAATTTTGTATAACAAAATTCGTGCAGTCAGTACCGCCTACCACCTTTCAGACATAAAGCCAACGACAATCATCCTCTCAGCCATATAGCCAGGATTTAAATGGGATTCAGCTATATCTCTCATTCTACGCTATTGACGATCTCTTTTTGGGACGCCACTGAGGGTGTCTACACATGAGTAAGACCCACAGTGGGTAAACCATTCCCCATTGAATAAAAAATGCCAGCCTCTGAAGATTAATATGTTACCCGTCATCTCTTGCTCTGACGGTCTAACTTTGTCTTGGTGCATAGTAATTAACATCTGGTGCCCTTCCTTGCGTTACCCTGACCTTGAGAACTCATCTGGTTTACCATCCAGTCTCCTTGGGGATGGCCAGGGACGGTGTGCATTCTCGCCATCTGCATATTCTTTAATAGTGGCACCGTTCATAAGGTCTGCTGACAAGGGAGGAAGTGGATAATGAATCGTATTTGACCTGAAATCTAACTTGCTAGCTTCACCGTAGTTAGAACGACCCAGTTCTGTATATATTTATAAATTAGAGACAAGTGTAACAGCTAGGATTTTGTTCTCTTAGGTTGTATTTCGTTCAGCAGGATCGCCTTTAGGGCAATGAATTGAGAAAAGGTTTCCTGTGGGCGAAATGTATCGTAATAAAAGTTTTAAACTATATCTATGAGCGTAATTTAGACGTTCATGGGTGTTATGTGTCTTGTGTGGGAGTTCCGTAAACATGTCCGTCTGGCTGGCTGTCGAACTGACTTGTGATTTTCCTGTCAAGACCTCGGTCATTGTCTCCGTCGACAAGACTCGTCGACACACTTGGTAAAAGGAGGTTTACAGGATGCGTGGACATATCTATTAGGACACTTGGACATACTTATTAGGACACCTGAACATGTCTATTAGGACACTTGGACATATCTATTAGGACACCTGAACATGTCTATTAGGACACTTGGACATATCTATTAGGACACCTGAACATGTCTATTAGGACACTTGGACATATCTATTAGAAAGTCCTGGGACTTCGAGCACTGCCAACATGTTAGAAGTCATCAAGTGTATATACTGAGAGAAATACACCTGTCAGTGTATATACACTGTATATATACTTAGTGTATATACACTGAGAGAAATACACCTCTCAGGGTATAAACACTGAGAGAAATACACCTCTCAGGGTATATACACTGATAGAAATACACCTCTTAGGGTATATACACTGAGAGAAATACACCTCTCAGTGTATATACACTGAGAGAAATACACCTCTCAGGATATATAAGTTACGGAAGTATGTAGAATAAAGACTGTAAATAATAAAGTAACACAGGACCCCTGTGGGAATAAGTCAGTTCGTCTGACCTTGTTTGGGTTATCCTGGGAGTAATTTACACATGTGTTACTAAGCAATAAAATCACAGTCAACAGGTGATGTTACAATATGCAAAATAACCACTGTGAAAAAATTACTGAAGTTCCAAACACTTTCTTCGTAATGTGAGAAATCACGAAATCACTTGGAAGTTCACTCATCTTTTCAGTGGGTGTTATGTATATATTACTATATATAATAACTGTAGTTGGGTATAGGTGTGTAACTGCACTTATGTGTGCCTGTACGTAAATAAACTTGCTAGGGACCCTAATTGAAATAAGTCACTTTGTCTGACGTTTTTGGGTTATCCTGGATTAAATAACAAAAAGGCACAATACCGTGAGAGTCTTAGCTCCTGGCCCCGCCTCTTCACCGGTTGCTCTTCACCGGTATGAGTGTGTGTGCGTGTGTGTGTATGAGTTTGTGTATGTGTGTGTGTGTGTGTGTGTGTGTGTGTGTGTGTGTGTGTGTGTGTGTGTGTGTGTGTGTGTGTGTGTGTGTTTAAGTGTGTGTGTGTGTGTGTGTGTGTGTGTGTGTGTGTGTGTGTGTGTGTGTGTGTGTGTGTGTGTGTGTGTGTGTGTGTGTGTGTGTGTGTCAACAATCAATATTTGCACCAATAACTCACTACAGTTGTGACCGGGTGTGGAAGTGTGAATTGCTCATTACACTATAATTTGTTCATGATTGTAGCCATGTATAAACGTAAGTAACCATTCTTACAGGATTCATTACCTTTGTAACTTGTGAGTTCATTACCTTGTACCTAGTTCAGCCATCCAAACTTTGGAGTCCAGTCCCTGGACCAATTATGTACCTCTGTAATCTTTTGACTACCGCCCACAGGATGGGTATGGGGTGCATAATAAACATATTAAACTAACTAACTACCGTGACTGGAACAATATACAAATAACCCGCACATGGCTACCCGTCATGGTTAGCCTTCTCATTTCATAGACTCCGCCTTCTCACGTACTAAACGGACTTTCTTTTCTCCCCAACTCTCTACTCCTGGGGAACTCTCCTGTCCTCTGCCTTCCCTATATTTCCAGTCTTTCTAATCTCAACAACTCTTTCCCTTAGACATCAAACTTAGTTTTCGCCAGACTAACACTCTTCGCACTAATCTAGTTCATAGCTCTCCTCCCTCATTAGATTCTCCTGGTGTCTACTCTATTTTTTGTTCCTCTTGTCCTCTTCAGTACTTTGGAGAAACTGGCCGATCTCTTTCTAATAGACTCAGAGAGCACAAAAGTAGTCCTAAGCTTACCGACACTAACAATGCTCTTTTTGTCATGTCAGAGATCACAGTCATCCTATTGACTGGTCTTCTGCTATAACTGTCTTCCCTACTTCTAACTTTAACAGTCGCCGTCTGGTTGAATCCTCCCTAATACACAACTTTCCTTATATGAATCTTAGTAGTGGCTTTGTCTCTGTAGATGCCTTCCTTTCCCACTGCATTGTAAAATTCTCCAAACCTCAAAATACCCGTGACTTAACCTGATTCGTTTTTCCCCCTTCTCCCTCTCTCTCTCTTCCTCTTTCCTCTTTCCTCTTTCTCATTTGTTTTTTCCCTTTTTTCTCTTTCTTCTGCCTTGGGTATTTGGTTCATTACTATTTCCCCCTCTGTGTTCTTGTTCCTACCCCTTGTGGGCCCCTAGCTCCCTTGTGGGCCCCTAGCTCCCTTGTGGGCCCCTAGCTCCCTTGTGGGCCCCTAGCTCCCTTGTGGGCCCCTAGCTCCCTTGTGGGCCCCTAGCTCCCTTGTGGGCCCCTAGCTCCCTTGTGGGGCCCCTAGCTCCCTTGTGAGCCCCTAGCTCCCTTGTGGGTCCCTAGCTCCCTTGTGAGCCCCTAGCTCCCTTGTGGGCCCCTAGCTCCCTTGTGGGCCCCTAGCTCCCTTGTGGGCCCCTAGCTCCCTTGTGGGCCCCTAGCTCCCTTGTGGGCCCCTAGCTCCCTTGTGGGCCCCTAGCTCCCTTGTTGGCCCCTAGCTCCCTTGTGGGGCCCCTAGCTCCCTTGTGAGCCCCTAGCTCCCTTGTGGGTCCCTAGCTCCCTTGTGAGCCCCTAGCTCCCTTGTGGGCCCCTAGCTCCCTTGTGGGCCCCTAGCTCCCTTGTGGGCCCCTAGCTCCCTTGTGGGCCCCTAGCTCCCTTTTAGGCCCCTATCTTCCTTGTGGGCCTCTAGCTCCCTTGTGGGTCCCTAGCTCCCTTGTGGGCCCCTAGCTCCCTTGTGGGCTCCTAGCTCCCTTGTGGGCTCCTAGCTCCCTTGTGGGCCCCTAGCTCCCTTGTGGCCCCCTAGCTCCCTTGTGGGCCCCTAGCTCGCTTGTGGGCCCCTAGCTCCCTTGTGGGCCCCTAGCTCCCTTGTGGGGCCCTAGCTCCCTTGTGGGCCCCTAGCTCCCTTGTTGGCCCCTAGCTCCCTTGTGGGCCCCTAGCTCCCTTGTGAGCCCCTAGCTCCCTTGTGGGTCCCTAGCTCCCTTGTGAGCCCCTAGCTCCCTTGTGGGCCCCTAGCTCCCTTGTGGGCCCCTAGCTCCCTTGTGGGCCCCTAGCTCCCTTTTGGGCCCCTAGCTTCCTTGTGGGTCTTTAGCTCCCTTGTGGGTCCCTAGCTCCCTTGTGAGCCCCTAGCTCCCTTGTGGGCTCCTAGCTCCCTTGTGGGCTCCTAGCTCCCTTGTGGGCCCCTAGCTCCCTTGTGGGCCCCTAGCTACCTTGTGGACCCCTAGCTCCCTTGTGGGCCCCTAGCTCCCTTGTGGGCCCCTAGCTCCCTTTTGGGCCCCTAGCTTCCTTGTGGGTCTTTAGCTCCCTTGTGGGTCCCTAGCTCCCTTGTGAGCCCCTAGCTCCCTTGTGGGCTCCTAGCTCCCTTGTGGGCTCCTAGCTCCCTTGTGGGCCCCTAGCTCCCTTGTGGGCCCCTAGCTGCCTTGTGGGCCCCTAGCTCCCTTTTGGGCTCCTAGCTTCCTTGTGGGTCTTTAGCTCCCTTGTGGGTCCCTAGCTCCCTTGTGAGCCCCTAGCTCCCTTGTGGGCCCCTAGCTCCCTTGTGGGCCCCTAGCTCCCTTGTGGGCCCCTAGCTCCCTTGTGGGCCCCTAGCTCCCTTGTGGGCCCCTAGCTCCCTTGTGGGCTCCTAGCTCCCTTGTGGGCCCCTAGCTCCCTTGTGGGCTCCTAGCTCCCTTGTGGGCTCCTAGCTCCCTTGTGGGCTCCTAGCTCCCTTGTGGGCCCCTAGCTCCCTTGTGGGCTCCTAGCTCCCTTGCAGTTCTCCTCTTTCTTAGTCTTTGTCTCCACTACTACTACTACTACTACCACCTCTACCACTACTTTTCTTCCTTTCCTACTACCTCTCATGTCCCGTCTCTGTCTGCTGGCCTATATATATTCCCTCCTCTCCCTTTTGCTAGAGTGACTTTGTAAATGGTCCAAGTTGGACCGAAACGTCGTCGTTAGTTCCTCTCTCCTATGTGCGGGTTATTTGTGTATCCTAGATTACCTATACATATGTTACTATGTATGATGATCTGTATTTATGTATACCTGAATAAACTTACTAGTCTGAGACTTAGAGTAGCAGAAAGAGGAGGGTTGTGTGGGATGGGGGGAAAGTAGGGTGAGAGGAGAGGAGGGTTGTGTGGGATGGGGGGAAAGTAGGGTGAGAGGAGAGGAGGGTTGTGTGGGATGGGGGGAAAGTAGGGTGAGAGGAGAGGAGGGTTGTGTGGGATGGGGGGAAAGTAGGGTGAGAGGAGAGGAGGGTTGTGTGGGATGGGGGGAAAGTAGGGTGAGAGGAGAGTGGGATGTACTCAACAATACTGTACATGTGTTTACGTCTTCTAATCTCGGCTGGATAAATCAAGTTCTTCTTAACTTTAAACTAGGTGTTACTACCATGACTGACACACATGAGATAGTTCCTTATCACTTACCGTCACCAGTTACCTTCATTCACGGGAGCAGTACCTTACAAAGTGGGTTCGAATCTCACCATATGTCCATAGGTTAATATGCACCGTGATACAATAAAATTACATCTAGCTAATTCATGCTTATATGAATGATAATCGTAGAAATTTGAACTTTTCCTGGCTATCTTCAGTCACTTCACTGCCAAACGTATCACGTTGTTAATATAACAACACTAAACGGTAACCCATTAAGTGTAAAAGTCCCAAGACTCTTCAACACCCTCCGTTCACATGTAAGGTGAATTATCATCACACCCTTATCTGTCATCAATAGAAAACTCGATAACTACCTACCTGGTGTCTACCTGGAGAGTGTTCCAAGGGTCAACGCCCTCGCGGCCCGGTCCTTGACCAGGCCTCGTGGTGGATCAGAGCCTGGTCAAGGAGCAGGCTTTTCCTGCTGGCCGCACATAGTCCAACATACGAACGATAGCCCGGCTTATCTGAATTTTTCCAAGTGAAAGCCATTTCTGCTAGTCCTGTCTAACCTACATATTTTTAATATACTATTTACATCCCTTTTATGTATTCCTGTTTTCCATTTATATACCTCAATCATATCCCCCCAAATTCTATGCCTTTCTAGAGAGTGCAGATTCAGGGCCCCCAGTATATCCTCATAGGGGAGATTTCTGATACATAGGATCAACCTTGTCATCCTCCTTTGTACGTTTTCCAGAGTGTACAAAGGAGGATGACAAAGATGATCCCATGTATCAGAAATCTTCCCTATGAGGATAGACTAAGGGCCCTGAATCTGCACTCTCTCGAAAGCCATAGAATTTGGGAAGATATGACTGAGGTGTATAAATGGAAAACTGGAATAAATAAAGGGGATGTAAATAACGTGCTGAAAATATTTAGTCAAGACAGGACTCGCAGCAATGGCTTTAAGGTGGAAAAATTAAGTTTCGGGAAGGATATAAGAAAGTACTGATTTGGTAATAGAGTTGTGGATGAGTGGAACAAACTCCCAAGTGCAGTTATAGAGGCCAAAACGTTCTGTAGTTTTAAAAATAGGTTAGATAAATACATGAGTGGGTTCGGGTGGGTGTGAATTGGACTTGACTAGCTTGTGCTACTAGGTCAGATGCCGTGCTCCTTCCTTAAGTGAATGTGACCTAACCTGACTAGGTTGGGGCATTGGCGTAAGCCGGTAGGACACTTGGACCTGCCTCGCATGGGTCAGTAGGCCTGCTGCAGTGTTCCTTCTTTCTTATTTTCTTATAATCGGGTATTGACTCCTCTGTTTAGTTCCTGATCAACTAGACTGTGGTACCTACGTTGAACAGCTAGTACAAATAGTCTGACTAAACAACTTGTCAACTAAGAGGCCCAGTTTTAGACCCGGCTGTTGGGGCAACTACCCTAGGAAAAGACCAAAGATAGACTACAAATAGGTAGTATCTACCTATTTGTAGTCTATCTTTGGTCTTTATTAGGCATGGATAGGGTAGATTATCTACCTGGTAGATAATCTATCCTATCCATGCCTAATAAAGAACATCGGTTCACAAGCTCTCAGGACACGTTAAGACACTGATGCCGGAGCTCTCGTAATAAACCCCAAAGCAGGAAGAGGAAGATAAGATTGTATATATTCTTTCACCGAGTCTTTCTTTATAAGGAAAAATTATCTTTGATATACGTTATCTTAATGCGCGTTACTTTATCAGCCCTTGTGTGTCGTTACACGTCTACACGGAGATAAGACAGTGTATTGTGTACAGTGTACGTGACTTACTTCCCATCACAACGTAACTCACCACACATCACACAAGCATCATCACTCATCTCTTGTGATCCATCTTTATTAAGCTGGGTTTTGATAAGGACTTGCCTTGGGTGGGCCAGTAGGCCTGCTACAGTGCTCCTCCATTCTTATGTTCATATATATGTATATATATATATATATATATATATATATATATATATATATATATATATATATATATATATATATATATATATATATATATATATATATATACGTATGTATGTATGTATAATGGCACTCGCATCACCCAGTCCAACACCAGAAGGCCAGCAATCGCCGCCGCTGTGGACCTTTAATGTCTTTGATGATATACCTTTGATGAGTTTCCAGAGTCTTACTACTCTCGGAGCTCGGTCATGGGCAAGACTCGTCTGGTGCTTGCCTGGTTGCAAGCCCACTATAATGTCAACCCCTGTACTGTCACCCCCATAGTGCCAACCCACATACTGTCACTCCCCATAGTGTCAACGACTACACCACCATCTTACAACACCCCTGACATAGTGCCGGCACCAGTTAGCTTTATGATAAACACCCGGGTTAATGTTTTCAACCCCTGACGAATAAATTAGCAAAAGACATAGATATGATCATTATTTACAGTTTCTCAGAAACAAATGTCACTTGTCATCGTTTGCTCTGGACAGATGCAACAGCATGTTGCAAAATCTTCTATTTCTGCTCTATGTTTTAATCATAATAAATGGCATTCGGCTATGTTAACTCTGTTTTAATCATAATAAATGGCATAACAATACCATCACATAAATGCTCAGGTGCTGGCAGAAAACCAGCTAACGTCGTTGTAAGTTCCTCTCTCCTTATGTGCGGGTTATTTATGTATTGTTCCAGTCACTTGAAATTACCTAAGGTTTTTGCTTCATTAACCCTACTAGGCAGACTGTTCCACTCATCAATATTTTCCTATATCCTTTCTAAATCTAAACTTATCTAATTTGAATCCATTATTGCAGGTTATCTCTTGGAGGGATGTCTTTAAGACTTTATATTCCCCTTTATTAATACCTATCTTCCAGTTATACACTCCCATCATGTCTCCCCTCATTCTTCGTCTTACTAGCGAATGTAATTTAAGTGACTTCAATCTTTCTTCATATGGAAGATTTCTAATGCTATGTATCAATTTTGTCATTCTTCTCTGAATGTTTTCTAATGAATTTATATCCATTTTGTAATATGGAGACCAGAACTGAGCAGGGTAATCTAAGTGAGGCCCTACTAATGATGTCCAGACAACTAACAATATCCTTCATCCCAGGCCCAGGAAAACATACCCTCTGCCTCCACTTCCTATCTTCCTATCTTCAGAACCTTGCATTTATCTACACTGAACTGAATTTGTCACTTTTCTGACCATGAATTGAGTTTGTCTAAATCTTCCTGAAGTCCCATGATATATACGTTTGAATCAGTTATCCTACCTAACTTTGTGTCATCGGCGAATTTGCTCATATCACTAGTAATTTCCTCATCAAGATCATTGATATATATTATAAACAACAACGGGCCCAAGACTGATCCCTGTAGAATGCCACTTGTTACAGATCCCCACTCAGATTTAATCCCATTTAAGCATACTCTCTGCTTCCTATTGGTGAGCCATGACTCGATCCATGACAGCACTTTTCCCCCAATGCCATGAACTGCCACTTTCTTTAACAGTCTTTGGTGCAGTACTCTATCAAAAGCCTTACTAAAATCCAGATAAACAATATCGAGTTCTTTATCTTGATCAACAGCCTCGAAAGCTTTACTGAAGAAAGCTAATAAATTAGTTAGGCAGGAATGGCCCCTCGTGAATCCATGCTGAGTATCATTATCAAATTATGCTTATCCAGATGGCATCTTATAATATCAGCTATAATTGACTCTAGTAATTTGCCTACAATTGAGGTCAGGCTTATTGGGCGGTAATTTGACGGTAACGACTTGTCCCCTGCTTTAAAAATAGAAATCATATTAGCCATCTTCCACATATCAGACACTACACCTGTTTGAAGAGATAAATTAAAAATATTAGTTTATGGTTCACAGAGTTCCATTTTGTATTCCTTAAGAACCTATGAAAAAAGCTCATCAGGACCCAGCGATTTATTTTGTTTCAGTCGGTCTATTTGTTTCATAGCCATTTTGCAAGTGACTGTGATATTACATAATTTATCTTCTTCAGTCCCACTATAAAAATTAATTACTGGGATACCGAGAGAAAATAATTATTAAAAACTGAGCACATTTCAGTCTCCTTGTCAGTAAGATGCCCAGAGTTATTTTTAAGAGGACCTATCTTTTCTCTAACTTTTGTTCTATAAACTTGGAAAAACCCTTTTTGATTAGTTTTTAAATCCCTAGCAACTCTAATTTCATAGTCTCCCTTAGCTTTTCTTATCTCCTATTTAACGTCCCTCTTAATGTCAATATATTGATTCATAAGATGACCCTCACCTCTTTTTTGTGCACCAATCAGTTCCTTTCTTCTGCCCAAAAAGATATTTGTGCCTATTATTCATCCATTTTGGGTCATTTCTATTCAATTTAATTTCTTTATAGTTTTGGAGTGGTTGGTGCAATTATTTAATAAATGTTTGGAAGAGGGTAAGGTACCTAGGGATTGGCAGAGAGCATGCATAGTTCCTTTGTATAAAGGCAAAGGGGATAAAAGAGAGTGCAAAAATTATAGGGGGATAAGTCTGTTGAGTGTACCTGGTAAAGTGTATGGTAGAGTTATAATTGAAAGAATTAAGAGTAAGACGGAGAATAGGATAGCAGATGAACAAGGAGGCTTTAGGAAAGGTAGGGGGTGTGTGGACCAGGTGTTTACAGTGAAACATATAAGTGAACAGTATTTAGATAAGGCTAAAGAGGTCTTTGTGGCATTTATGGATTTGGAAAAGGCGTATGACAGGGTGGATAGGGGGGCAATGTGGCAGATGTTGCAAGTGTATGGTGTAGGAGGTAGGTTACTGAAAGCAGTGAAGAGTTTTTACGAGGATAGTGAGGCTCAAGTTAGAGTATGTAGAAAAGAGGGAAATTTTTTCCCAGTAAAAGTAGGCCTTAGACAAGGATGTGTGATGTCACCGTGGTTGTTTAATATATTTATAGATGGGGTTGTAAGAGAAGTAAATGCGAGGGTCTTGGCAAGAGGCGTGGAGTTAAAAGATAAAGAATCACACACAGGGTGGGAGTTGTCACAGCTGCTCTTTGCTGATGACACTGTGCTCTTGGGAGATTCTGAAGAGAAGCTGCAGAGATTGGTGGATGAATTTGGTAGGGTGTGCAAAAGAAGAAAATTAAAGGTGAATACAGGAAAGAGTAAGGTTATGAGGATAACAAAAAGATTAGGTGATGAAAGATTGAATATCAAATTGGAGGGAGAGAGTATGGAGGAGGTGAACGTATTCAGATATTTGGGAGTGGACGTGTCAGCGGATGGGTCTATGAAAGATGAGGTGAATCATAGAATTGATGAGGGAAAAAGAGTGAGTGGTGCACTTAGGAGTCTGTGGAGACAGAGAACTTTGTCCTTGGAGGCAAAGAGGGGAATGTATGAGAGTATAGTTTTACCAACGCTCTTATATGGGTGTGAAGCATGGGTGATGAATGTTGCAGCGAGGAGAAGGCTGGAGGCAGTGGAGATGTCATGTCTGAGGGCAATGTGTGGTGTGAATATAATGCAGAGAATTCGTAGTTTGGAAGTTAGGAGGAGGTGCGGGATTACCAAAACTGTTGTCCAGAGGGCTGAGGAAGGGTTGTTGAGGTGGTTCGGACATGTAGAGAGAATGGAGCGAAACAGAATAACTTCAAGAGTGTATCAGTCTGTAGTGGAAGGAAGGCGGGGTAGGGGTCGGCCTAGGAAGGGTTGGAGGGAGGGGGTAAAGGAGGTTTTGTGTGCGAGGGGCTTGGACTTCCAGCAGGCATGCGTGAGCGTGTTTGATAGGAGTGAATGGAGACAAATGGTTTTTAATACTTGACGTGCTGTTGGAGTGTGAGCAAAGTAACATTTATGAAGGGATTCAGGGAAACCGGCAGGCCGGACTTGAGTCCTGGAGATGGGAAGTACAGTGCCTGCACTCTGAAGGAGGGGTGTTAATGTTGCAGTTTAAAAACTGTAGTGTAAAGCACCCTTCTGGCAAGACAGTGATGGAGTGAATGATGGTGAAAGTTTTTCTTTTTCGGGCCACCCTGCCTTGGTGGGAATCGGCCAGTGTGATAATAAAAAAAAAAAAAAAAAATTCTTTATATGGGATAAACGTTCTTTGGATAGCATTTATAGTGTTTAGAAAACTCTCATAATGATAGCTCTCTTCGTTACCCCAGTCAACAGATGATACGTGTTCTCTAAGCAAAAATCTGGGACTGTTACTGAGTTATCCCTACTATCATACTTCCATTCAATGCTAAACGTAATTGGTTTGTGGTCGCTTGTGCCAAGTTCATCTGAAATTTCTGAATTCTTGACAAGGGTGTGGAAAATATTTTGATCTTCCGAAGCTATAGTGTCTAATAGGTGTTTAATGTGTCGATATGGGTCAAAAATGTATTTGAAAATGGACTAGAACCAACAGGGAAGCTCTGCGCCTGCGCTGATGGGCAGGGGAAAGGTCGAGATGGGGCATCAGGGAGCAGGAGTGTTTGGAATGGAGTTAAAAGACTGGGAAAACATGAGACCAGGAAATTGGCGTTCATGGCAGCCTAAGGATTAACATAGGCCTCACTTCATAATAGGAAGTGTCATAACTGTTCCTGGTGAAGAGTGAGGGAACATGATTTATGGGACCACCATAATAAAGTGGCAAAATTAGTGAATAATGGTAGGACCAGTGGTGACTGGCGCGCCGCCATGGAGTGTGTCCCGGGGAAAAATACCCGTGATTTAATCATCACTCATCGGTCTCAGATCTTAATGGAGTGGCCTTCAATGTGTATAATAATTATGAGACATTAAACCGTATGGTGGGCTAAGAAGTAATCAGTGATAATAACACCAAGTTAAGAGAATGTGTGAAGTGAAATGAGTCGCCATTCTCAGAGTGAGCATCTGTTTACCTCGTGTTCCTGTCCCGAGGATAGTGAAGTTTTTATGGAGTCATGACTTCTAAACCGGGACAAACCAACGGATACCTCGTTCTGCTGGAATAAGAACCGTGTCGGTGTAGCAGGACGTCGAAATGAGATGGTGAATGGAGGAAATAAAAAGCATCAATCACCCACAGTTAAGTAACCCTTCTAGTTATAGCAGACTGATACTGGCCAGTTAGGTATGTTGTAATTGGATAGGTTGTGGGTGATCCAGCTACATCAAATGACCACCAGAGAATATCTGGAAGTGGTGGGATTATATACAAGTGTTTTTCCTTGATGGATATATCCATGTGTAACCTACCCCCCCCCCCCCACTTCATTCAGTTAGACTAATACAGTGGACCCCCGGTTCACGTCATTAATCCGTTCCTGAGAGCTCATTGTAAACCAAAATTATCGGAAAGCAAATCAATTTTCCTCATAAGAAATAATGGAAATCAAATTAATCCGTGCAAGACACCCAAAAGTATGAAAAATTTTTTTTTACCACACGATATATTAAGTTTAATGCAATAGAATAATTACAATAGCAATAATAAAAATAGAATAAACTCAATAGAATAACTGACACTTACCTTTAATGAAGATCTGGTGATGATTGATGGGATGGGAGGAGGGGAGAGTGTCGAAGTTTTTATTGTTTAGAAGGGGAATCCCCCTCCATTAGGACTTGAGGTAGCAAGTCCTTTTCCGGGGTTACTTCCCTTCTTCTTTTAATGCCACTAGGACCAGCTTGAGAGTCACTGGACTTCTGTCACCTAATCACACTATGTATGCCACTACGATTCTTAAATCTTTCAAACCAACCTTTGCTGGCCTTAAATTCACTCACATCACCACTAGTTGCAGGCATTTTTCTAATTAAATCCTCATGCAACTGCCTAGCCTTTTCACAAATGATTGCTTGAGAGATGCTATCTCCAGTTATCTGTTTTTCATTTATCCACACCAGTAAGTCTCTCAACATTTTCTAACACTTGCTGTTTTCCTGCTCACTATAGTATATATATAAATATAATTTATGTTAAGCGCTAAATCCATGGGGATCATTCAGCGCATGACGTGGAGGCTTGATCCTCCGTCTGCTGAGCGCCAGACAGACGCGCTGCCTATTTACTATACAACTTGGCCAGGTCCGACACACGCACTCCACTTTCATACTTTGCAATTATCTCTTTCTTCATTTCAACAGTCATTAGCACCCTTGGTCTCAAAGGGTTGGCACTAGAAGCTTTCTTGGGGCCAATGGTGGCTTATTTTGCAGAAACAATCACCAGAAACAGTGATAATATGGATAATATGGAATGTACCGAATGTATCCTTAGATGCGCGCACACTGGCTGGTTTGTAAACACTTACACACACCGGGCAGTTCAGGCCACATGTGGACACATCTCGTACGAATCATATCGCGTACCAGGTTTTGTTACGGGAACCGGGGCAATTTTTTGGCGATATAATGCTTCGGATACCGGATTTATTGGTTACCGGTGACTTCGCGAACTGGGGGTCCACTGTATAATCTATATAATCCAAAATTAATTAGTAGCGCATTACTTTTGGGTGCTATCCAATTTATACTGGTCTTGGATAGATATGGATAAGATTGTGAGGTCGAAGGGACCACCTGCAGTGACCAGGGGTGGTTAAGTTTTCTCACATGTCTACACGGGGTGGCTACGGTAAACAATATGGTTGTTGTCTCCCAATGAGATTACTCGTATGCATGTAATGTTGAGGTACATACAGGTAACCCCCTATAAAATTTTCCATAAAGGGATTCCTTGTTTGCCAGAACCAAGTCAAGCAGGTTATTTCCCCCTTGTAGGTTCTGTCACAAACTGCTTAAAAAGCAATCCTGAACTACTTCTAAAAAGTCATTAGATTCTAAATTCCCAGTCAAAAAATTCCAATCAATCTGACTAAAGTTAAAGTCCTCTAGAATTACAACGTTATTGTGCCTTGTGGCCCTAACAATTTCCTCCCACAGTAGCCTTGCTTGGTCTTTATCCAAGTTTGGGGGACGGTATATCACGCCTAAAATAATTTTTTCACACCCCTCTGAAAATTCTACCCAAACAGACTCAGTATGTGTTTCAGACTTTATGCCCATTTGTATGCAACAATTTAAACAATCACAGACATAGAGTGTCACTCCACCCCACTTCCCGATACTTTTGTCTACTTAGACAATTTTAAACCTTGAATGTGACATACAGCAGGCATGTCCCTATTTTTCATTTTATGCCAGTCTCAGTTATGACAAAAGCATCAATGTTACCCACACTTGCAACTAATCTTAATTCGTCCATCTTATTTCTCACACTACGACTATTAGTATAATATATTTTCAGAAACCCTTTCTTCTCTTTTCTCTTCCTGCTGATTTCTTTTCTGCCACTATGCCTGTTACTCTCCTTGTCACCTAATGCCACTGGCTTTCCTATATTCACCAAAAACTCTACCTCATTCTGCTTAAAATTGGTTTCCTTAAAACTCACACTATCGCTACACTCAGAATGCAATGATTTTCCACAAAAACCCATACCACTATCTATTTCTAGTTTAAAGACCTAACAGCTCCCTCCACTGCATTGGCCAGTGCTCCCACCCCAAACCTAGATAAGTGAACCCCATCCCTGGCATGCATGTCATTTTTGCCATAGAAGAGGTCCCAGTTGTCTACGAATGCCACTGAATTTTCCTTACAGTTTTTGTCCAGCCAGCAATTGATGCCAATTGCCCTAGACAACCATTCATTTCCAACTCCTATCCTGGGCAAAATGCCACATATCACAGGGTTCCCACCCTTCTTCCTAATTATCTCTAATGCTGTCCTATGCCTGCTAATCAGGTCTTCACTCCTACGTTTGCCGACATTGTTGCCTCCCACATTGAGACAGATAATAGGATTGTTCCCATTACCCTTCATGATATCATCCAGATGGCTAATGGTATTCCCCATCCCAGCCCCAGGAAAACATACCCTCTGCCTCCTCTTCCTCTCCCTAACAAAAAAGCCCTATCCATAAATTTCACTTGACTGTCCCCAACTAAAACAATGTTTTTATGTTTACCCTCAGAGTTTGTAGTGACATTCTCAATGGTCTTCATTAGGGTTTCAAGGGATGTTGACTCACCTTCCTCTTCCTTCGTGACATTCCCAGTATTCGACTCACATTCATCGGGTAGCACGGAGAATGCGTTTGATGTTTCCACAACAGAATCCACAGCAGTCTCTTTCTTCTTCATTGTTTCTACTCTCCATTCATCTTCTTAATCTCCAGCTTTGTTCCATGCTGTCCAGCCACTGCCCAGGTTCCCTTCTTGACCTGAGGACTCACAACAGGAGAACTACTGCGAATCCTCTTGTTTTCCTCCATCAATCACCGTATCTCAAGCTTTGCTACCCTCAATTCCTCCTTAAGCTGCTGGTGAAGTTGCTCAGTGGAGGGCATCTTGGTTCAGTTCACAGGGAGTACACTAGACACGTCCTCACTGAGCTATGTGCAGGTCACCACATAAGAACATAAGAAAGGAGGAACACTCATATATTTATCCAATCTCTTTTTAAAGCTACCCAAGGTTCTAGACTCTATCACCCTGCTTGGAAGATTGTCGCATGCAGCATTCTCCACCTAACTCCATCCTATAAATACTCTCGTACCTTTGATAAAGCCCACTGCGTGGGCGAGACATTGCCAATAAAGGATCACATTATACTGCTTAAGCCTTAAGTGTTTATGCTTCATAAGCTGCATAGCCCTTGTGGCTTAGCGCTTCTTTTTTATTATAATAATATGCTTCATAAGGCCATAAGAACATAAGAACATAAGAAAGTAGGAACACTGGAATAGGCCTGTTGGCACATATTAGGCAGGTCCTTCACAAATCCAACCATTGTGTCGGTATTTTTATACCATTTATTTCCATGGAAATATAGCTGCTCGTAGTCGACGGAAGCCGTCATCACAATCTCAGGTAGCTAAGAACGGAGATCACACTAGTCAAGTCTTGACAAAGTTAAGGACAGATCACTACTGGCATGGGGCAATAGGCCTGCTGTGGTGTTCCCTCTTTCTTTTGTTCTTAAGAAAAGTAGCAGCTCATTGTATAAGAGGTTAAGTTCTAGCATGAACAGAGGAATGGTTTACCAATAGAAAGCAGAGAGTTTCCACTAATGGAGTCAAATCTGAATGGGGACTGGTCACTAGTGGCATTTCACAAGAACTGATTACCTCATCTTTTGCATACACTTCTACAGTCTTCCCATTATGCACTTGGATTTGAAACGTCTACAAATAAATATACCCAGATGTTGCACATGTCTAATTTTTCACCATCATCTGGTCACGTGTAACTGCGCAACAGCTACTGTTGATCCCTGTACCACAGTAAACATGAGAGCACTTAACGTGTCTCTTATCTGTCAAGTCATGCTCTGATAAAACATGATTTGATAAAGCTCAGTAAAGCTTTGAGGCTATTGATCACGACGAAGAATTCGATATTGTTTATTTAGATTTTAGTAAGGTTTTTGATAGAGTACCGCACCAGAGACTGTTAAAGAAAGGGGCAACTCATAGCATTGGAGGAAAAGTACTGTCATGGATTGAGTCATGGCTCACGAACAGGAAGCAGATTGTGTGCATAAGTGGAGTTAAGTCCGAGTGGGGATCTCTAACAAGTGACGTTCCACAGGGATCAGTCTTAGGCCCGCTGTTGTTTATAATATATATCAATGACCTTGATGAGGGAAATACTAGTGATATGAGCAAATTCGCTGATGACACGAAGATAGGTAGGATAGAGACACTTATGCAACATGTGGGAATCTTTATTGAAGAAACGTTTCACCACATAGTCACTTCATCAGTCCAATACAAATCAGAAAGGTGTAAGGAGAGGAGGAGTTTGAGGTAATCAGTCCCTCAGCCTGGAGTCGATGTGTTCAGTCCATCAATCTTGTAGAAAGTACAGCATACGGCTGTAGAAGTGGCTTATATACTGTAGTCAGTGAGGCAAAGCAGGAGGAGGCGGGGTCATAGTGGTACCATCCACTACTCGGAGTAGGCCTTCATCCAAAGGTTGGACAAGTGTAGGACAATTGATTCAAACGTAGATGTCAAGGAACTTCAGGAGGATTTAGACAAACTCAGTTCCTGGTCAGAAAAATGGCAGATGTAGTTCACTGTAGATAAATACAAGGTTCTGAAGCTCGGGAGTGTCCACAACCCCAACACCTCTCAGCTTAATAATGTAGAACTTAGCCGTACAAAATACGAAAAAGACTTAGGGGTTATGGTAAGCAGCAACCTTAAACCAAGACAGCAATGTCTGATAAAAAAAACCCGACAAGTTGAAGATTGAGACACTTATGCAACATATGGGAATCTTTATTGAGGAAATGTTTTGCAACACCGTGGCTTCATCAGTAAAATACAAAGCAGAAAGGTGTAATGAGAGGAGCAGTTTGAGGTAATCAGTCCCTCAGCCTGGAGTTGCTGTGTTAAGTCTATCAATCTTGTAGAATGAACAGCATAGGTATGTATATGTGTGCAATGTTCGCCAAGACCGGAGTCCTGGTGCACGTCTTAATCTTGCGATGACTCGTCTCTGGCTCCCGAAGGAGAAAGGGTTCTGCAATGTTGCAACGTATGCTGATCGAGCACTGTTTTGGTCAGTTCATCTTGTGCGTCTCATAAGCGACAACACCATATGTACTCCTAACCGTGGACAGTAGCGTGGAGGAGGATATGTCGTTATCACAGGCAACAGCTTGTCTGGTTCGTTGACTCCATGGTACACTAGTGTAGCTGCAGTCGTCTCTGGGTCTTCTTCGGGAGGGAACATCAGTGTCTCAGTAGTTTGGCACTCCAGGAGATAGTGGGTTAGGGGGTGCTGGACAACGTGCTGGCAGTATTGGCACATCTCCTCCTCTGCCTTGTTTACCATCATCTTGGCTGTGGGAAAGCCCAAATGAAGCCGATGGATGGTGGTACACTGCATTTTGGACCAGCTTCTATCATATGGAGGAGATTCTCCCTGAATCACTGCTCGGTACCACTGTTGGGATGGAGAATCACATAGAACCTCACTCATACGTTTCATTGCTCTGGCGGCCACCAGTTTGGTCTGGCATAGGCTGATGGGGGCAGTAATCCCAACATGTGGATAATCTGTGGTTGCCTTGGCTGCATCATCTGCCACCTCATTTCCCCGGATGCCAGCATGGCTGGGGATCCAGTTCAATGTCGATCTAAGGCTGTCATTATGCTCAGAATTGATATGATGAGGTGAACATTGCCCTGTGGTTGGGGATGGGAGAGAGCATTGATTGCAGAGGTAGAGTCAACATGTATGACAGGTCGGAGTCGATGTCTTAGGGCATGTGACAATGCCCTACGACATTGTGATCATTGTGGTACAGTCCAGCTGCTGCTCTCTTCCTGTGAGGGTTGACAGAACCATCTGTGAAATACACTGCACATGTGCATCCCTCTGCCAGTGCCATGCATGTCTCAGCATGATTGCTAAGACATGCATGAGACGCTTAGAGGTAGGTAGGCACTGCAGGGACGCTTAGAGGTAGGTAGTTGCATGACGCAAACATCGTCCAGATCTGGGTGCCTGGGAGGTGGTGAATGATACCCAGGAACAGGAAGGCCGCAACTCTTCTCAAGGAGTAGTTGTATAGGCTGCAGCTTCCGCCCAGCAGCACAAAATGAACGAATCCAGGAGTAGTCTGTGAAGAAAGTTGGATCTTGTGTCTGGTTGCCAATATCTCTCTTTTCAGTGGGGTAGCTTATTTTGTCAGCCAGGGAAGGAAGCTGGGCCTCAAATCTGAGACATACTGTGTTGGTCCGGATGGGGGCCCCAAGCATAGTTCTTATCTCCTGGTTTTGCACGACCTCCACCCTTTACCTGCTATGCGGTAAAGGGTGCACCGTAGTCAGTGAGCAAGTGCACAGCTTGTATATAGTACAAGTGAAGTACTTTTTTGCTCGCTTCTGCACGGTGCCTCATCATGGCTCTCATGGCATTGAGTCTGAGTAGAGCACAGGATCTGATATACTCGGCCTGTTTCTGAGAGGTCAGCTTTTTATCAATGTAGATTCCCAAGTATAGGTAGGAGCCTGTCCACTCAAGTTCTATATCCTGAATACATAATTTATTCACAGGATCTCGTCCCTTGAACATCATTGCAAGAGATTTCTCGGCGGAGATCTTGAAGCCTAGTTCCTTGAAGACTGCATTATTAGGTCCAAAGCTCTTTGGGCCTGTCACTCCAAATTGCCTTTCCCATTCACTATGAGTGCAAGATCATCAGCATAGCTGAGGAGCTGCATACCACTATGAAAGGGAAGGCTCACAAGTTCCTGCATAAGGACGTTAAACAGGGTAGGACTGAGCACATCATCTTGTGGCATACCGTTTTCCAGGGTTTTAAAGGAAGAGTAGTGTCCCTGAAAACTGACACAGGCCTGCCTGACCCTAAGGTAGGACTCTATCCAGGCCAGGAGGAGTCCTTTCATCCCATTCTGAGCTAGTATTGCTAGAATTGCTGTGGGGTTGGCTAGCTCAAATGTCTTCTCGAGGTCGAAGTAGACGATGATACTAGGTTTCTTGCTACTGTCATCAATCTGGCTTAGTAGGGTGGTTATGCACTCTGCTGTACCCAGTCCTTTGGTGTAGCCAAATATGTGATGATGAGGCAGTCCAAGTCTCCATAGGAGGCAGTTTAACACCATCCTCTCAACATCTTGGCTAAACAACTGGTCAGCGATATGGGTCTCATACTGCCTGGGTCCTTGGGTTTTGGAATTGGTACAATGGTGGCCTTCTTCCAAGCTGCTGGGAGTGTCCTGGCCCTTCCTGACTTGTTTATGACATCTAGTATGGCCTCCCATCCACTCTGACCAGCCCATGCAATCATGGAGTACGTGACACCATCGATGCCCGAGGAAGTGTTACCTGTGTTCTTAATGGCACATCGGAGTTCCAAGTCCATGAGGTATTCATCAGTCACATCTTCAGACTCACATGCAGCTTGTATTCGTTTTGTGCTGCTGGGCTGGAGCTGCTGCCTATACAACTACTTCTTGAGAAGTGTTGTAACCTTTCTGTTGCTGGATATCACCCACCACCTCCCTGGCGCCCAGATCCGGCCGATGTTTGCGTCATGCAGCTACGTACCTCTAAGCATCTCTGCAGTCAAGACACCCTCAGCAATCATGCTGAGACAAGCATGGCACTGGCAGAGGGATGCACATGTACAGTATATTTTACAGATGGTTCTGTCGACCCTGACAGGAAGAGAGCAGCAGCTGGACTGTACCACAATGGTCACACACAAGGCTGGCGACTCCCTGACCACTGTACGATCCTTTAAGCTGAGTTGGTGGTGATTCAGCAGGAATTGTCACATGCCCTAAGACATCGACTCCGATCTGTCATACATGTTGATTACACCTCTACAATCAATGCCCTCTCCCATCCCCAACCACAGGACAATGTTCTCCTCATCACATCGATTCCGAGCATAATGACAGCCTTAGAAGTTCAGGGTAACAGATCGACATTGAACTGGATCCCCAGCCATAATGGCATCCGGGAAAATGAGGCGGCAGATGATGCAGCCAAGGAAGCCACAGATTATCCACATGTTGGGATTACTGTCCCCATTAGCCTATGCCAGAGTAAACTGGTGGCCGAAAGAGCAACGAAACTTATGGGGGATGTCCTAGGTGATATCCCATCTCAACAGTGGTACCGAGCAGCAACTCAGGGAGAACCCCCTCCATATGATAGAAGCTGGTCCAGAACACGGTGTACCACCATCCATCGGCTTCATTTGGGCTTTCCCCAGCCAAGATGATGGTAGAGGAGGCCGAGGAGGAGATGTACCAGTACTGTCAGCATGTTGTCCAGCGTCCCCTAGCACTATCTCCTGGAGTGCCAAGCTACTGAGACACTCCACAGGCAACTACCACTGATATCCCCTCCCGAAGAAAACCCAGAGAGGACCGCAGCTACACTAGTGTACCATGGAGTCAACGAAACAGACAAGCTGTTGCCCATGATAACGACATATCCTCCTCCTTGCTAGTGTCCACAGTTAGGAGTGCATACGGTGCTGTCCCTTATGAGACGGGACTTCTGTGCCAGCCTTTGTCAGGTGTGGATGTCTCTCTCTCGCCTGTGTATCAGTGACAAATTTCCACCATTCTCTCTGGGATGCTTGTCCTCATCTATTTTGCCCACCGGGCACTCAACAGGAGGGGCACCTGTACATCAGCTTACTTTTAGCCAGTTCCATTTTTTCTGCTCTGCGGAAAATTCTTTAACGGTCTTTGGTGGGAAGCCGGTTACTGAACTCAGGTGGGAGTGTAGGCATCCCTCTCTGTTGGGGCTTGGCAAGGGGGTCCACCAGATCTAATTGGAAACTTCAAGTTTCTATCTCTATTTACAAAGGGGCTTTTGTTCCTTTTCTTTCATCGCCCAGCCTTGGGCAACAAATCTTCCTTGTGTAAAGTAAAAGGACACAAGTGCAACTAATGTGACATTTTAATGTGGCAATGTTTGTCAAGCCGTTACCTGGAGAGCGAAACGTTGCCACAATAAATGTCACATTAGTTGCACTTGTGTCCTTTTACTTTACATATTGTCGGTAATTCTACCAACTTTATTACAAATCTTCCTCGTACCATCGAGAAACTGGGCTCAATACGGTGTATGCTGCTAGTGGCCCTGATAAACCCAACAACAACAGCTTATGAGATGCACCAGATGAACTGACTAGAACGGTGCTCGATCAGCATACTTTGCAACATTGCAGAACCCTTTCTCCTTTGGGAGCCAGAGACGAGTCATCCCAAGATTAAGACGTGTGCCAGGACTCCAGTCTTGGCGAACATTATACATACATACATACATACCTGTGCTGCACGTTCTACAAGATTGGTGGACTGAACACATCGACTCCAGACTGAGGGACTGATTACCTCAAACTCCTCTTCTCCTTACACCTTTCTGCTCTGTATTGGACTGATGAAGCCACTGTGTGGCGAAACGTTTCCTCAGTAAAGATTCCCATATGTTGCATAAGTGTCTTAATCTTCAAATATTTTGTTAGTGGGATGGATTGTGAAAGACTTGCCTAGTATGGGCCAACAGGCCTGCTGCAGTGTTCCGTCTTTCTTATCAATCAATCAATCAAGTTTATTCTCTATAAAGATTACAATGTGGGGTTTACAGGTTTTGGATATTGTGGTTTACATGTTATAAAATACTAATTACAGAGGGGGCCACTAGGACACCTAGCATGGCTAGGCATTTCGGGCAGACTTAGATTAATTCTTAACTCTAAATTAATATAGATTATGGAGTAAGTTGGTATTAAGGCTAAGTGACTACATTATAGTTTGTGAGTTTAGCAATGTAAATGCTTTTGTTCTGGCACAATACACAGGTTCTATATTGTAGTATCACAGGCAAACTTATTAGTTAGGATTCATTGTTTTATGATTAAGATTCGTATTTCCGTAATTATAGACAAGTGGGTGAGTGAGTGTAAGTGTGAACAGGTGGTATCATGTAGTTAGTTGACGGGGTGTATCAGGGAGATAATATGTTGTCTAATGGTAGTTTTGAAGGTGATGAATGTGTCTGCAGTTCTAGAGTTTTCAAGTAGGATGTTCCAGATTTTGGGCCCTTTGACATACATAGAATTTTTGTAAAGATTTAGTCGGACATGGGGAATGTCACAGAGATGTTTGCGTTTGGTGTTATGCCTGTGGGTCCTGTCATAACTATCAAGAAAGCATTTTAGGTCAAGGTTAATACTGGAATTTAAGGTCCTGTAGATGTAGATTGCACAGTAGTAAGTGTGGATGTTCTGAACAGGGAGTAAGTTTAGATCTACGAATAGTGGGGGGCATGTTGCCAGGGATGGGATTTAGTGATTATTTTTACTGCAGCTTATTGTTGGGTTATTATTGGCTTTAGGTGTGTTGCTGCAGTTGATCCCCAAGTACAAATAGCACAGGTGAGGTACGGATAAATGAGTGAATGGTATAGTGTGAGAAGGGAAGTTTGCGGCACATAGTATCGTATCTCGGAGAGGATTCCAACCGTTTTGGATACTTATCTTGTTATGTGTTGGATATGGGTGCTGAAATTCAGGTGTTGTCTAGGTATAGGCCTAGGAATTTGCCCTCATTATGTCTGGCAATTAGAGTGTTGTCGATCTTAATGTTAAGTTCCGCAACACCTGCTCTGCTACCAAACATAATGTAGTAGGTTTTGTCAGTGTTAAGTGTAAGTGTTAAGTGTAAGTGTAAATTACGTTCTTATGTTCTTAACTTGAAACTATTGCTGCGAGTCCTGGGTTGGCTAGATACTCTTAGCACGTTATTTACATCCCCTATATTTATTCCTGTCAAGCCAGCAGCTAGTGCGTGTAAAAGAGGTGAGTGAGGCAGGGTCACAGAGCACACACACACACACACACACACACACACACACACACACACACACACACACACACACACACACACACACACACACTCACACACACACACACACACACACACACACACACACACACACACACCAGCTAACTCATTCTCCAAATAGCCCGCTTCCCTTCCAACACAAGTACACCACTAGTACATAAAAATATGAGAAAGAAGCAGCACTGCAGCAGACCTACTGGCCTATGATGGGCAGGTCCAAGTCACATCCATCCACACCCACCTATTTATTGTCTAACCTATTTTTTAAAACTACGTAACGTGTATATTATAAACTTTTCGCTCAATGGGAGCTTTGTTAATCTAACCAATGATCCCAGTGTTCATAAGAACATAAGAACATAAGAACGAAGGAACACTGCAGAAGGCCTACTGGCCCATGCGAGGCAGGTCCAAGTCTCCTACCGGCTTAAGCCAATGCACCCAACCTAGTCAGGTCAGGTCACATTGACTTAAGGGACGAACACGGCAACCGACCTGGTAGCACAAGCTATCAGGTCTAACTCACACCCACCCACATCTACTCATGTATTTATCCAACCTATTTTTAAAGCTACACAACGTTCTGGCCTCTATAACGGTATTTGGGAGTTTGTTCCACTCATCCACAACTCTATTACCAAACCAGTACTTTCCTATATCCTTCCTGAATCTGAATTTTTCCAACTTAAAACCATTGCTGCGAGTCCTGTCTAGGCTAGATATTTTCAGCACACTATTTACATCTCCTTTATTTATTCCTGTCTTCCATTTATACACCTCAATCATATCCCCCCTAATTCTACGTCTTTCTAGAGAGTGCAGTTTCAGGGCCCTTAGTCTATCCTCATAGGGAAGGTTTCTGATACATGGGATCAACTTTGTCATCCTCCTTTGTACATTTTCCAGAGAATTTATATCCATTCTGTAATACGGTGACCAAAACTGTGCAGCATAATCTAAATGAGGCCTAACCAAGGATGTATAGAGTTGAAGAACAACCTGAGGACTCCTATTATTTATGCTTCTTGATATGAAGCCAAGGATTCTATTAGCTTTATTGCGAACACTTATGCACTGTTGTCTTGGTTTCAGATTACTGCTAACCAGAACTCCTAAATCTTTTTCGCAATCCGTAATATTAAGATCCACATTATTTAGTTTATATGTGGCATGGTTATTGTCCTGTCCAACATTTAGAACTTTGCATTTGTCTATATTAAACTGCATCTGCCACTTCTCCGACCACTGCATCAGTCTATTCAAATCTTCCTGGAGTGCTCGAATGTCCTCGTCAGAATGAATTCGACGGCCTATTTTGGTGTCATCGGCAAACTTGCCGATGTCGCTCTTTATGCCCTCATCTATGTCGTTTATGTAGATTGTGAACAGCAGGGGGCCCAACACTGACCCCTGTGGAACACCGCTCGTGACGCTTCCCCACTCTGATTTCTCCCCATTTATGCAAACTCTCTGCTGCCTATTTGTCAACCATGCCTCTATCCAGGAAAAAATTTCTCCTCCTATTCCATGTGCTTTAATTTTCCTCAATAGTCTCTGATGTGGGACCCTGTCAAAAGCCTTACTGAAGTCCATATACACAATATCATATTCATTACCATGATCTACCTCCTCAAATACCTTAGTGAAAAAAGTTAATAAATTCGTAAGGCAGGAACGCCCCTTTGTAAAACCATGCTGAGATTCGTTGATTAATTTATGCTTTTCAAGGTGGCTACGAACTGCCTCGGCAATTATTGATTCCATAAATTTTCCCACTATGGAGGTTAGGCTTATTGGTCTATAGTTCGAAGCTATGGACCTGTCACCTGTTTTGAAAATAGGTATCACATTTGCCATTTTCCACTTATCTGGCACCATGCCAGTTTGTAGTGATATGTTGAAAAGATTAGCCAAAGGTGTGCTAAGCTCCTCTTTACATTCCTTTAGAACCCTTGCATACAGTTCATCAGGGCCTGGGGATTTGTTAGGTTTTAATTTATCTATTTGCCTAAGGACCATGTCACTTGTGACCCTAATAGTGCACAGTTTATTATCGTCCTGTTCTACATAATTTATCATTACTGGAATATCGCTGGTATCCTCCTGTGTAAAAACTGAGAGGAAGTATGTGTTAAAAATTCTACACATTTCCTTATCACTGTCAGTGAGCTGACCCGAGGAACTTTTGAGTGGGCCTATCTTGTCCCTGATCTTACTTCTGTATACCTGAAAGAATCCTTTTGGGTTAGTCTTCGATTCTCTTGCAACTTTAACCTCATAATCTCTTTTTGCTTTTCTAATTCCCTTTTTTATTTCTCTCTTTAACTGAATATATCGATTTCTCAATTGCCCCTCTCCTCTTTTGATTTGCCTATATATGCCTCTCTTTTGACCAATCAGATATTTTAATCTATTGTTCATCCATTTAGGATCATTTTTGTTTGATCTGATTTCCCTATTTGGAACATAATTTGACTGAGCAGCTAGAACTATGCCCTGGAAAGCATCATATCGGCAACCATCACCACCTACCTGACCCTTAGTCAGGTCATTCCAGTTCAGCCCACCTAAGTAATTTTTCAGTCCTATGAAATCAGCCAAGCGAAAGTTAGGGACGGAGACTTGATTGCCATTATTAGGGGAATTCCATGATATATTAAAACTGAGTGATTTGTGATCACTTTCCCCAAGCTCATCATTAACCTCAAGATTATTAATTAGTGTTTCCCTACTGGCAAGAACCAAGTCAAGGAGGTTATTTCCCCTAGTTGGCTCTGTCACAAACTGTTTTAAAAAACAATCCTGGATCGTATCAAGAAAGTCACCTGACTCTAAATTTCCTGTCAAATTGCTCCAGTCAATCTGTCTATAGTTGAAATCTCCCATTAGCACAACATTTTCGTATGTAGATGCCTTACGAATTTCGTCCCATAGAAGTTTACTGCACTCCCTATCAAGATTTGGGGCCCTGTAAATCACACCCAAAATTAGTTTTTCTCGGCCCTCGAGAAGCTGTAACCAAACAGATTCAGTGGCTGACGCTTCTAATTTAATATCTTGTCTAACACAACAATTTAAATTGTCTCTGACATACATCGCTACTCCACCACCTTTCCTGTTGACCCTGTCAGTGTGGAATAATTTATAGCCTTGTATGTGACATTCAGAGGGCATCTCTCTATCTTTCAGATTAAGCCAGGTCTCTGTTATAGCAATAATATCTATGTTTCCTGCACTTGCAATTAATCTTAGCTCATCTATCTTATTTCTTACACTCCTGCTATTAGTATAGTAAACCTTAAGGGAGCTAGTCCCTTGCTGCCCTCTGCTGTCCCCCTTTGTTTGCTGACCTGATCTATTGTCTTTATTTATAACTTCATGCTGAATGCCTTTTATACATTTACTGTTTCCAACCCAAGTGTTGCAACCTGCTTGTTTCCCACACACACCCATACCTCTATCTTCCTTCAGTTTAAAATCATAGGCATTTCACCAATGGCCTTCTCAATCGAGTCTGCAAGTGCTACCACCCCAGCCCCAGAGAGATGTACCCCATCCCTTGCATACATATCATGTTTGCCATAAAAGTTGTTCCAGTTGTCAATGAATGGGATTGCAAGTTCCTTGCAGTATCTGTCTAGCCAGCAATTTACACCAATTGCCCTAGACAACCATTCATTTCCTACTCCCCTTCTAGGCAAGATGCTACATATGATTGGGATCCCTCCCTTAGACTTAATGAAATCTATAGCTGATCTGTACTTATCTAGCAGCTCTTCTCTCCTACCCTTCCCAATATCATTTCCACCAGCACTGAGACAGATAATGGGCTTGTTCCCATTACCTGACGTGATATTATCCAGCCTGTTGACAATGTCCCCAACACCAGCTCCAGGGAAGCACACTCTATCTCTCATCTTCTTATTCCTATTACAAAAAGCACGGTCAATATATCTTACCTGAGAGTCACCAACCACAAGAATGCGCTTGCCTCCATTAGCAGGGGCAGTAGTACCCTTACCTTCACTGGCCACTGAAGTACATTCATCCTGAAGAACAGAGAAGCGATTTCCTACCTTCAGATCTTCACTCTTAACTTTCCTTACTCTGATGCGCCTTCCATTACTGTGAACCACTCGCCACTTGTAGCAGGTGCTGGACTGCACCTCACTGCTGGTAGCCGTTGCTACCTCCCCAGCTACAGCCTCCTCACAGCGAGAGACAGACTGCACCTCACTGCTAGAAGCCTCATTCCCCACAACTCCAGCCACCTCACACTCTCTCCCAGACCCATTGAGGTGGACCTTCAGCCTCCTAATCTCCTCCTGGAGAAGCAAGACCTCCTCCTTCAACTCTCCAACCTCAATTTTTAAAACACTGCAGGAGCAAGCCATGCTTTGTAACCGTCCACACTAATCCCCAAAGCAGCTCAGGGTCTGTGACCTCACGTGACGACTGACCACTGAGTACTAAGATTAGTATATTTATAAGCATATTACAAGTATATTTACATCTCCTAGGTGTGTGAGTGAGACCTGCCGAGCATGGGCCAGTAGGCCTTCTGCTGTGCTCCTACATACTATGATCTCTTAAGACACATATGCAACAGTTGGGTATCTTTATTGTTGACACGTCTCGCTCACACAGTAGGCTTCTTCAGTCATATACAGAGGCGGCAGGTGTAGTAGAGGGATGAAGATGATGTGATCAGTCCATGATGCTGAGGGACAGACAGGCCACTGTTGGCGAAACGTTTCTTCAATAAAGATTCCCATATGTTGCATAAGTGTCTCAATTCTTCAAGGTGTCGGTTTTCAAAACCATTTATCCCATATTTCTCCAAGGTTGAACATACTACTACACCTGCAGCCTCTGTATGTGACTGAAGAAGTCTACTGTGTAGGCGAAACGTTTCTGCAATAAAGATACGTAACTGTTGCACATGTGTCTTAATCATCAACTTGTCGGTATTTTATATAATTTTCAGTGAGACTAATGTGACATTTCGCTCTCCAGGAGCTTTGGAGGGCGAAACGTTGCCACAATAAAATGTCACATTAGTTGCACTTGTGTCCTTTTACCTAACATATTTTGTCGGTAATTCTACCAACATTAATGCAGGTACTTATGTTGCATAAGTGTCTCAGTCTTCAT
>NC_091350.1:9839476-9911976 GCF_038502225.1 Cherax quadricarinatus
TCGCTCTGAGCTTGCCACAACCAATTGGAATGCTCTTCTCCAAGGGGATGTTGACAACCAAGTGAAAGCCTTCACTGGACACATCCTTAATCTACAACAAAAACACATTCATCACCAGCAATATGTGACGAAGCCTACGGATCAGCCTTGGTTTGGCTTTCGTTGTAGAGAGGCTGCTACTGCTAAGTACAAAGCATGGCGAAGGTATAAGAGACATCCTACCACCTATAACAGGAACTTGCACAGGCAAGCCTGTAGACATATGGGTGACGATCAAAAGTGGGCCATTGCTAAATGGGAGGTGGACACTAAAAGAAAGCTAGCATCAGGTAGGGTAGGCTCCAAAACCTGGTGGTCCCTGGTCAAGGACAGACAAGGTTATCTGCCTGATGAACTCATTCCACCTCTAAATCGACAGGATGGGACCACCTCTACTAGTAGTCAAGAGAAGGCAGACCTGTTTGCTGAACACTTTGCTACCAAAATGCAAGTTCCTGATCCAGCAAGGGACCCTCCTTGGCTAGCTGCAAGAACTGTGTCAAAACTGTCAGTGGTGACAATAAGGCAGGAGGAGGTGCATTTCCTTCTTAAATCGCTTGATCAAGAAAAGGCTGTGGGCCCAGACAAGTTGAGCCAAACATTGCTGAGAAGATGTGCAGACCAGCTAGCAGCACCTCTAACTCGCATCTTTCAGCACTGCCTAGTACAGTGTAAATGGCCCTCTCTATGAAAGAGGCAAATGTAGTTCCTGTTCACAAAAAGAAGAGCAGAGCAGAAATCAGCAACTACAGACAAGTGTCACTCCTGTCAATCACTGGTAAGATCCTTGAGACAATAATCTCAAGACAAATGACAGAGTTTCTTGACTATCACTCACTACTTTGTGATGGTCAATATGGCTTCAGGAAAGGTTACTCTGCTGCTGATCTGTTGTTAAACCTCTCCACTAAGTGGCACCAGTCACTGGATGAATCCAAAGTCAGCTGTGTGGTAGCACTGGACATTGCTGGCACTTTCGACAGGGTGTGGCACCAGGGCCTCTTAGTAAAACTTCAAGCACTGGGAATTGCAGGCTCTACACTATGTCTCCTCAGTGATTACCTTCATGGTAGATCTCTAAGTGTAGTTCTCAATGAAACGGAATCAGCAAGACATCCTATTGGGGCAAGTGTTCCACAAGGAAGCGTGCTGGGACCATTGTTATGGAATGTCTACTTCAACGACCTTCTTCATCTCATCCCAGAATCACATGCATATGCAGACGACTGCACACTGACATTCACTTATCCAAGAGAAGAAATGCCAGCTGCTCTAAGCTACATCAATCACCAGCTGAGAGTTATATCAGCTTGGGGAAATAGATGGCAACATTTGCACCTGAGAAAATGCAAATGATGATCGTCTCTAGGCACCATGATGGTAATGCTGGTGCAGTAGTAAGGATGAATGGGAGGGTGTTGGCACCTGGAGAAGAAGTTGATATCCTTGGGGTGAAATTTGACTCCAAACTAACCATGAAGAACCATGTTGTAAATCTTGCAAACAAGGCAGCCAGGAAGCTTACAGCACTTCGCCGTATCTCGCATCTACTTGACAGTAGGGGTTGCAAGATTCTGTACGAGGCACAAGTACGCTCACACCTTGAGTATGCTCCACATTCTTGGTTTGCCTGCCCCCCCTCTCATCTGCGACTGCTTGACAGAGTAGAGAACACTGCAAGACGTCTCATCTCTCGCCTGGACCCATCCTGGATAGATCTGTCATTTCAGCAGAGCCTTCAACATAGGAGGGATGTGGGTGGCCTTACTGTCATGTACAAGGCCAATATTGTCAAAGTACCACACCTGGATCCACTTCGAGGACAGCGTGAAACAAGCTTTTATGCCACAAGACGGGCAGAAAGCAGCAACTTCACTCTGGCTGTACCTTTCTCCAGAACTTCACTCCATCTGAGATCTTATATACTCAGGATGACTCGAGTATGGAACACATTCGTACAGTATAATGATGTCAACGAGATAAAGTCAGTTGATCAAATGAAAATGCTGGCCCACAGATGGCTCCAACTTCATCCTGTTCCCTACTTGTATGTCTCATAACAATAAAAATGCTTTCAAATGAGCTGATGTAGGTAACAGCTCTTAGCTTGCCAATAAAGTTAAGAATTCTTAACCTGTAAATAGCTTATCAATAAAGTTAGGAATCCTTAACCTGTAAATAGCTTGTCAATAAAGCTAGGGATCCTTTACCTTGTCAAACCCTGTAAAAAAAAAAAAAAAAAAAAAAATATTGGGAAGGGGGGTGGGATGGCACTGTATGTCCGAGATAGTTTGAACTGTTGCATAAAAATGGGTATAAAGTCTGAAATAACACATACAGAGTCTGTCTGGATAGAATTTTCAGAGGGGTATGAAAAATTGATTATAGGTGTGATATACCAGCCCCCAAACTTAGATAGGGATCAAGGGAGACTACTATGGGAGGAAATTGTTAAAGTCACTCTGCACGATAACATAGTAATTCTAGAGGACTTCAACTTTAGTCAGATTGATTGGAATTCCTTGACTGGGAATTTAGAATCTAACGATTTCTTAGAAGTAGTTCAAGATTTTTTTTGAAACAGTTTGTGACAGAACCTACAAGGGGAAATAACCTTCTTGACTTGATTCTGGCAAACAAGGAAACCCTTGTTAATAATTTAGAAATTACAGAGGAACTCAGCACAAGCGACCACAAATCAATTACATTTAGCACTGAATGGAAGTATGATAGTAGGCATAACTCAGTAACAGTCCCAGATTTTCGCTTAGCAGATTACACTGGGCTTAGAGAACACTTATCTGTGGACTGGAGTAACAAAGAGAGCTATCAGTATGACAGTTTTCTAAACACTATGCATGCTGCTCAAAGAATATTTATCCCATATAAAGAAATTAGATCTAATAGAAATGACCCAAAATAAATGAATAAGAGGCCCAAATATTGTTTAAGGCAGTTGAAAAGAATTCATACGCGCATCATAAGAGGGGAAGGTCATCTTATGAATCGGTATATTGACATTAAGAGGGACATTAAAAAGGGGATAAGAAAAGCTAAACTGGACTACGAAATTAAAGTTGCTAGGGATTCGAAAACTAACCCAAGTGTATAGAAAAAAAACTTAGAGATAAGATAGGGCCCCTTAAAAATAACTATGGGTATCTTAATGACAAAGAGAATGAAATGTGCTCTATTTTTAATAATTATTTTCTCTCGGTTTTCACTCAGGAAGACATTAATAATATCCCAGTAATTAGGTTTATTAGTGGGCCTGAAGAAGATACATTATGCAATACCTCAGTCACCAGTGAAATGGTTATCAAACAGATAGACTGATTGAAGCAAAATAAATCGCCGGGTCCTGATGAGCTTTTTTCAGGATCCTTAAGGAACGCAAAATTTGAGTTGTGAGCATTTAACTAATGTTTTTAATTTAACTCTTCAAACAGGTGTAGTGGAAGATGGCTAATGTAATTCCTATTTTTAAAGCAGGGGACAAGTCGTTACTGTCAAATTACTGCCCAATAAGCCCAACCTCAATTGCAGGCAAATTACTATAGTCAATTATAGCTGATAATGTAAAAAGCCATCTCAATAGGCATATTTTGATTAATGATACTCAACATGCATTTACTAGGGGCCGTTCCTGCCTAACTAATTTATTAACTTTCTTCAGTAAGGCTTTTGAGGCCGTTGGTCATGATAAAGAATTTGATATTGTTTATTTGGATTTTACGAAGGCTTTTGATAGTGTCACATCAGAGACTCTTAAAGAAAGTTTCTGCTTATGGCATTGGGAGAAAAGTGCTGTTATGGATCAAGTCATGGTTCACCAATAGGAAGCAGAGACTGTGCATAAGTGGGGTTAAATCTGAGTGGGGATCTATAACAAGTGGCATTCCACAGGGATCGGTCTTGGGCCCGTTGTTGTTTATAATATATGTCAATGATCTTGATGAGGGAATTACTGGTGATATAAGTAAATTCGCCAATGACACGAAGATAGGTAGGATAATTGATTCAAACGTAGATGTCACAGAACTTCAGGAGGATTTCAACAAATTCAATTCTTGGTCAGAAAAGTGGCAGATGCAGTTCAATGTAGATAAATGCAAGGTTCTGAAGCTCGGGAGTGTCCATAACCCTAGCACTTATAAGTTAAATAACGTAGAACTTAGCCATACAGATTGCAAAAAGGACTTGGGGGTTATGGTAAGCAGCAACCTTAAACCAAGACAGCAATGCGTAAGCGTACGTAATAAGGCAAACAGATTACTGGGATTTATATCAAGTGTAAGCAACAGAAGTCCAGAGGTCATACTGCAACTTAATACATCATTAGTAAGGCCTCACCTAGATTACACAGCTCAGTTCTGGTCTCCATATTACAGAATGGATATAAATTTGCTAGAAAACATTCAGTGAAGAATAACAAAATTAATTTATAGCATTAGAAATCTTCCATATGAAGTAAGATTGAAGTCCCTTAAATTACATTCACATGATTGAAGTGTACAAGTGGAAGATGGGTACTAATAAAGGGGATATAAATAAGGTCTTAAGGATATCTCTCCAAGAGAAAACCCGTAATAATGGATTCAAATTAGATAAGTTTAGATTTAGAAAGGATATAATAAAGTATTGGTTTGGAATTAGGATAGTTGATAAGTGGAACAGTCTGCCTAGTAGGGTTATTGAAGCTAGGACCTTGGGTAATTTCAAATTTAGGTTGGATAAATACATGAGTGAGAGGGGGTTGGATTTGAGTGGGACTTGGACGTGAGTAAATAAAATTGTCAAAGCTTATTGCTTGGGAAGCATTTATTCTGTTAGTGGGTTGGATTTGTTAAGGACCTGCCTAGTATGGGCCAACAGGCCTACTGCAGTGCTCCTCCTTTCTTATGTTCTTATGTTCTTAACTCACAAATAGATCTACCTGGGTAAAAGGTATGTGAGTATTTATAGGATGGAGTCAGGTGGAGAATGCCAGAATGAATGACCTGCCAAAAACTCAAGCCAGGTATCCCATTGAGGCCCATATCCTCCAGAATAGGCAGTGCTCCCCACCAACTCTCAGGAATTCTCGCTAAACACCTCTCCAAACTCTTGGGTACAGTCAGTCTAGCACTTCTCAAACACTCAGGTGATCTTCTCAATAACATTCACAACATCAACATCAACATCTCGTCAGTCGTCACGAGAGGTCACATGTTTTTAGCTGCTTTGGGGATTAGTATGGAGAGTTACAAAGTCATTGCTTGCTTCTGCAGAGTTTTAAAATCTGAGGGCGGAGTGTTGAAGTTGGAGGTCCTACTTCTCCAGAAGGAAATTAGGAGGCTGAAGGTTCACCTCAATGGGTTTGAGAGTGAGTGTGAGGTGGCAGGAGTGGTTGAGGGAAATGAGTCTACCAGTAGTGAGGTGCAGTCTGTCACTTGCTACAAGGAGGCTGAAGGTGGGGAGGACGAAAAGGCTACCAGCAGTGAGGTGCAGTCCAGCACCTGCTGCAAGTGACGAGTGGTTCCCAGTAATGGGAGGAGCATCAAATTAAGGAAAGTTAAGAGAGAAGACTTGAAGGTAGGAAATCACTTCTCTGTTCTTCAGGATGAGTGTACTTCAGTGGTCAGTGAAGGTAAAGGTACTACTTCCCTTGCAAATAGAGGTAAGCGAATCCTTGTGGTTAGTGACTCACAGGTACGATATAGGATGGTATTTTCTGTAATAGTAATAAGAAGGTGAGAGAGAGAGTGTGCTTCCCTGGAGCTAATGTTGGTGTCATAGTCAACAGGTTGGATAATACCATGTCAGGTAATGGGAACAAACCCATTATCTGTCTCAGTGCTGATGGAAATGATATCAGGAAGAGTAGGAGTTCTAGCTCCTAAATAAGTATAGGTCAGCTATAGATTTGGTTAGGTCTAAGGCAGGTATCCCAATCATATGTAGCATCTTGCCAAGAAAGGGAGTGGGCAATGAATGGTTGTCCAGGGCAATTGGTGTAAATTGCTCACTGGACAGATACTGCAAGGAACCTGCAATTCCATTCATTTACAACTGGCATAACTTTTATGACAAACATGTTATGTATGCAAGGGATGGGGTACATCTCTCTGGAGCAGGGGAGGTAGCACTTGCCAATTCGATCAAGAGGGCAATTGCTGACATGTCTAGGATTTTAAACTGATAGATGATAGAGGTATGGGTGTGTGTGGAAAACAGTTAGGTTGCAATACTAGAGTTGAAAAGAGTAAATGTTTAAAAGACATTCATCATAAAGTTACAAATAAAGACAATGGATCAGGTCAGCAAACAAAGGGAGACAACAGAGGGCAGCGAGAGACTAGCTCCCTTAAGATTTACAATACTAATAGCAGGAGTGCAAGAAATAAGGTACATGAGCTAAGATTAATTGCAAGTGCAGGAAGCATATATATTATTGCTATAACAGAGACCTGGCTCAATCTGAAAGATAGAGAAATGCCTTCTGAATGCCACATACAAAACTATAAATTATTCCACACTGACAGGGTCAACAGGAAGGGTGGTGGAGTAGCGATGTATGTCACAGACAATTAAACTGTTGTGTTAGACGAGATATAAAATTAGAAGCATCAGCCATTGAATATGTTTGGTTACAGCTTCTCAAGGGCCGTCGAAAGCTGATCTTGGGTGTGATTTACAAGCCCCCAAACCTTGATAGGGAGTACAATAAACTTCTAGGAGACGAAACTCATAAGGCATCTACATACGAAAATGTGCTAGTGAAAGATTTTAACTTTAGACAAATTGACTAGAACAATTTGACAGGAAATTTAGAGTCAAGTGACTTTCTTGATACGATTCAGGATTGTTTTTTAAAACAGTTTGTGACAGAACCAGCTATAGAAATAATCTGCTTGACTTGGTTCTTGCCAGCAGGGAGTCACTAATTGATAGTCTTGAGGTTAATGAGCTTGGAGAAAGTGATCACAAATCACTCAATTTTAATATATCACTGAATTCCCCTAATAATGGCAACCAAGTCTCTGCCCCTGACTTCTGCTTAGCTGATTTCATAGGACTGAGAAATTACCTGGGTGGGCAGAACTGGAATGACCTGACTATGGGTCAGGTAGGTGGTGATGGTTGCCGATATGACGCTTTCCAGGGCATAGTTCTAGCTGCTCAGATACCTTATGTTCCAAATAGGGAAATCAGATTAAAAAAAAATTATTCTAAATGGATGAACAATAGATTGAACCATCTCATTGTATCATGTGGGAGTTCGACACGTGGATTAGGTAAGAAATACTCACGTAGGCTGTTATTACGTATAATTGCAGATATGTGGAGAGAGCCCTGACAGCCGTTACCTTGTCTCCTCTGCCACTCTCGTCAACTGACTGACTGGCCACAGTACCCAGTGAGAGGGTCTTTTGAATAATGCCAGTTCAGCGCAATATGAATAGACAGTGACTCAGGCAGAGACGGTTGGTCGTTGAGTCAACGGTACACTGGTTACTGGTAACTGGTTACTACTACTGAGAGCTCGGCGACGCTAACGTATGTCGTCCCGACATACAACTAATACAAACTAGAGATGGCAGGTATACGGCTTGGGCTGATTCTATACAATGTCAAAGTACACAACAATTAAACATTATATATACATAAGTAGAACATTGGAATGAAAGCTTACGTAACTGAAACTGTAATGCAATACAAGGTATACTATAGTACAACTTAAAACTCAACAAATGAACAACGAACTCAACGTTGAGATTACAAGTGATAAAAATAAAAAAAAAATTTTGATCGATCGATCTGTATTCGTGTGATCTACGGATTCTGAGGAAGGAATATATACAAAGAAAGAGTGTTTAACAGAAAGGCAGATTCGGTGCACTCAAATCTAGACTGTTAACTCTCAGAATGCGGAGAGAACATGAACACAAAAAAAAAAAATTCTTGAATACTGATAAGTTGATACTGTAATTATTCATCTATACAGGTTATTTACATTTAACCCCAACTCTGCTAGGGTAAGATTGGCATATGCAGAATGGGTGTCATCTCTGGGAGGATCAAACTCTGTAGCATTGGCTAACTCATGCTGTATTTGAGGCAAATCTGAATTGGAAGTTACAAATGATACTTGAGGATTTCTCAATACCTGTCGTGTACGTAGGGAATAACGACATTCAGGTTGATCGTCTGACTGAGTATCAGAGGAAGAGAGTACAGGATCAGGAGGATTGTCAGAGTCTGTCACATTAGTCTGGGTTGGAACATCATTATCATCACATACTAACTTCATATGATCTAAATGCGATTCTTTATACTGACCAGTACTAATCTCTCTAACCTTATACTTATTACCAGTGATATGTTCAACTACTCGATAAGGACCAACAAACTTTTGATCAAGCTTTGGCATTGCAGACGTTTTGTTAAAGTTAATCAGCATAACTCTCGAACCTACTTTGATTTTGGATGGCTTTGCTCGAGTGTTTGCGACTCTTGTAAATTCAGCTGTTGATTTATGAAGTGTTTCACGGATTCTTCTGAAAACACTTTGAGCTAAGCTGGTACGAGTTGCTATGAAATCATCAGGGTTGTAATTTGGTTTCGGATTAGAATATAACAACTCATAAGGCAAACGTTTATCTACACCGTACAATGCATAATGTGGAGTGTCACCTATAGAAACATTGTAAGCAGAATTTATAGCACACTGCACATCAATAACTTCATCCCAAGTTTCACTGTTGGGATTGATAGTGGCTCTCAAGACATCAAGTACTTTCTATTGGTTCGTTCCGCTAACCCATTGCTGGCTGGATGATGAGGAACAATGGTGGATTTAGAGATCTTGTACAAGGTACACAAATTTTCAAGAATTTCATTACAGAATTCACCTCCATTATCTGTTACTAGGGACTTAGGGGTGGTATGCCTGCAGATAATGCGTTCTTTAAACGCTTTAGCTACTGTCTCGGCAGTCTTATCTGCAATAGGAACTAACTCACAATATCTGGTGAAATGGTCTACCATAACACACAGATGTTTGTTGCCTTGGAGGGAACATTGGAAATTAGTTAACAAATCTAGCGCAACTCTTTCCCAAGGTTCGCTAGTAGTTGGATACACTTGGATTGGATTAGGACCATTAGCATTGCCTTTATGTTGCATGCAGACACTACATTTCTTAACATACTCAGAAATATCAGTTGCCATTCGAGGCCAAAAGTATTTCAATCTGGCTTGTTTTACTGAACGATCCATACCAGGGTGTGCAACACCTGGTACATCGTGAACTAGCTGGTTACATTCACTAGTGACTGTGGAATTACTAACTGGTATACTCTTCTGCTAGGAGTACCCAACTCGGCTGTTCGATACAGTAATTCTTGGTTCATGACAAAGTCACTGATGGGTGCTGGTGGCTTCACATTCAGAAAGATCTTCCTGGAGCAGGAATCGAATCACACCAGACCACATGGGATCTGTTCGTTGAGCATTCTTTACATCTTCAGCACTAAATGGAGGGTCTGCAGTTACTATACTAACATGTCGCGATAAGGCATCTGCGACTACATTTGACTTGCCAGGTAAATGCTCAAAGGTGGGATTGAACTCTTGGATAGCCAAGGTCCATCTGGCTAACCTTCCAGTAGGTTGTTTGTTCTGGAATAAGGGTATCAGTGGAGCATGGTCTGTCAAGACATGAACAGAGTACTGATAAATTCTCGGAAGTGCTTTAAAGACCATACTATTGCTAAAGCTTCTTGCTCAGTTACTGTATAATTACGTTCAGCCTTCGTAAGGACTCGGCTAGCAAATGCAACTGCGTTGTACTTGCCATAGGTCTTCTGAGCTAGTACGGCACCTATGCCAATTGAACTAGCATCAGTTGTCAGATAGAAGGGCTTAGAAAAATCTGGAAATTTCAAAATTGGAGCAGATGTTAGCTTTTCTTTTAGAGTTTGGAATGCTCTTTCTTGACGGAAGGTCCAAACAAAAGGAGCATCTTTCTTAAGCAACTCAGTTAGAGGAGCAGCTATGGAAGAAAAATTGGCAATGAAAGATCTATAAAAACCTGCTAAGCCCACAAAGGATCTTACGGCATCAGCAGTTTTGGGAGTTGGAAAATTTAGTACTGCAGTTACTTTACTTTGGTCAGTCGTAACCCCTCTAGGAGTGACTACGTGACCAAGAAACTTAATTTCTGATCTGAAAAATTGACATTTTGACAGTTTGATCTTTAAATTGGCTTCTTCAAGCTTACCAAGTATTACATCAAGTCTTTTCAAGTGTGTATCCTCGTCTTTAGACATGACGATTACGTCATCTAAGTACACCATAAGTGCATTACCTATGAGACCTCTAAAGATATTAGTCATGAGCCTTGAGAACGTGATAGGGGAAGATCGTAATCCAAATGCCATGGAGGAAGTGATAATGACCTGTAGGAGTGGAGAATGCAGTTAGCTCTTGGCTGTCCTCGTGAAGAGGGACTTGCCAAAACCCTTGTAACAAATCCAGGGTTGAAAAGACTTATCTCCGATATTACGTAAAAGATCACCCAGTACTGGGAGTGGAAAGCGATCTGGAATGGTTTTCGCGTTTAACTTCCTAAAGTCAGTCACTGGGCGCCAAGTACCATCCTTCTTAGGTACTAGTATCAAGGGTGCATTCCAAGGTGAATTGCTAGGTGCAATAACTCCATCATCGAGCATTTGATTGATCAATTCTTCTGCGACAGCAACTTGTGAATGAGGCATTCTGTACGCAGGTATGTAGATAGGTCTAGTACCAGGTTCAAGTGGAATACGATGGGACAATAAGTTCGTTATACCCATCTTCTCACCTGGTAAAGCAATGGCTTTATGGCGTTTGTTCAACAGAGTCAACAAACGCTTGACTTCATCTGGGAAGTCAGTGGGAGCTAAGTCTTTCTCCTCAACTGGTGGAACAGATTGATCCAGTGAAGTGGATGAGGTCTCCCCGGCAGAAATAGCACCGACCCACTGGTCAGGTGACAACTCATCCTCTACCTGAACAGGGTAAGGATAGTGAACAAGGTCAACAAGATTGGTATTTGCTCTAAGGCGAACACTGTGACCAGAAGTGTTGGCCAGGTAGAAATGGATCTTACTATCTCGTACAACATGTAAGGATGGTTCAACAAATAGACCTTTTACTTTGCAAGAATCACTGTCAACTAGGACGTTATCACCATCTGGAACACTAGGAACAACTACAGACACTCTAGTGAGAGCACTAGCCACAACAGAGACGTCTTTCTGCAGACGGCATGTGACATCAACAAGAGATGGCATTACTAGTTTCAAGTAATCGTTTTCCGACAAGGCGTCCCCTGTGGAGAAACTACTACTCAAACTAGCAGGCATTGCAGGGATAGGTTGTGCACTCAAGGCAATCTGAGCGTCCTCGGACACTTGAGGCATCGGACTATCCTGCAAATCTGAAGGTATAGGTGGAACACTGATGGGAGTGACAGAATTACCAGTGCCTGACCGCTTGGGTACGCTACTGGAGAATGCATTAGCTTGTAAGGACTTAATCCGTACATCATACTCTGCAGCAGTATAACAGATTTCTGATCCAAGCTGGTAACCCCAGAATGGAACGATCAAGTCGTCGATTTGTGCATGCCATCGATAAGGGTCGAGCACAATGCGTAAGTCTCGCATGGAAGCAAAGCCCAGTAGAAGGTCACCAGGGAAAGTAATCTGGTCGACAACAAGGAAGGAAGCAGTGAAGTCTCTACCTTGGATAGAAAAGGTTAGGGAAATCCGACCTAGGACACGCAGGTGAGAACCAGATACTCCACTAAGGGAAGACACAGGAGTTGGTTCTACGAGAAGGACATGTCGTAACTTCTTATCCTTAAACAAACTAGACCTAATAATATTGACTTGCGCACCAGAGTCCATGAACAAATGAACGGGCGCATTATAAACAGATGCTTGCACTATAGGGCCTATGGTTGCATTGGAAGTTATGTGCAAACAAAAAGGTGGATTGTCATCAGAAAAGACTTGTTCTACTCCATCCCCAAAATCATCTATGTCAGAGACATGTGAAGCAACATCATCAGCAGGGTTGTCATTCTCGAGACTGCTTAAGGCTTCAAAGGAATTGCGAACGGGGATGGTGTACTCATTATCACCTACTGTCACCATGGGACGGTTTGACTGGGGCGCTCGAATTCCCCCGACTGGGAAGAACGAGCCTGGTTCTGGTTATTTTGAGAATTGAAAGAATGAGCCTGGTTCTGGTTATTTTGAGAACCACGATATCTGTTTCCTCTACGGGTTCTGCGGTTGGAACGACCACGGAAAGACCTAGAGTACTGAAGGTTATAGAGAGCATTGCACTCAGATGTGTCATGTCCATGTATTCTATGATAAGTACAGTAGGGAAGATCTGAGTACTCATCATCAGTACGACGTCTCTTAGGGTAACTATCAGGACAATTAATTGCAATATGGCCACGGAAACCACAGTTGTAACAATTCCGCCGACTATGGTTACTGAATGTACTATGAATACTACGAGGTGTATAACGACTCTGTACACTGGTTCTTGGTGATCTCTGAGATGGTTGACGACCACGATTTATCTCTGTGGCGCAAACAAGAGGTGGTGCAGACTGAGGCATATGTGTGACATTACTTTTAATACAAGGGAAAGTACCCTGGGGGCACAAGGAACGTACATGATTTAAGGCTGTAAGTGGTTCCATCGTTACAGTTGGAGGATGAGCCTCATAAGCACACACAGAAGCAGGCGGCATTAGTTCTTTAATTGCTCCAAAAGCTGCTATTTTAGCAAGTGATTCTGTAAATGGTTTAGCCTCTTCAGGGAGAAAGATGATGATTGGACAGCATTGATAAATGATGATAAAAGTTTGTCTAATCTAACAGCAAATGCACTCAACGATTCATTACTCATGGGTGTAGCATTCACTAGTTCCCTAAGAACGACATATAGATCAGCTGTTTTTACTGGGACAAGGAAAGAACGAATCAGTTCCTCATATTGTGACCACTTAGTAAGATTCCTGAAGTCTCGCATATCAAGGAGATCAACAACGTGAACAGCAGCAGGAGATCGATAAAGAGCTTCTTTAGCAAGTCTGATAAGACTTTCCTCTGAAGGAGGACCTTCACCTAGAGCACTAGCACGAGAACGAATGGCTGCAAACCATGCTTCAAGACTATGTACATGGCCATTGAATAAAGGTAACGCATCAAGGGAATCACGAGTATAACTATAATATCTCGGTGTCTGGGTCGGTCTGTCAGTCGGTAAGGAACTGTGAGGACTGATGACAGGACCAGCAGTAGCCTGAGAGGTCTGAGTGTCGACATTCACTAAAGTATCACTTGACGGTATGTGAGACATAATGGCAAAGTAGCACGAGAACAAATAAGGCAAAAATAATGAACAATAAAAATGATATAAAATTCTAGAATTGAAATAAAAGATATACAACTAATTCTGCAGAAGTAATAAAAAAATAATGTCTAAGATACACTGCAAGAGGAAGGAAAACTCAATTTAAAGGACTATTGGCCAAAATAAAAATTTTACATTGAAATATACAAGTAAAAATATTACTGGAGACTGAATTAAATGCAAAATGAGCTGTCTTTACTCTTGCTAATAAAGAAATTAATTAATTAAATTTTAAATCAATGTAAAAAGTATAAAATAAAATTATTAAATTGTTAACTGGGAAATTTAAGTATTTTCTAAGAATGCATAGACAAAATTAAAATATAATTCATAAAAATATCAATAAAAGAAAATAATTCACTGCAGAACAAGTGCAACAAAATAATTCAATGCTGAACAAGAGCAACAAAATAAGGTGTAGAAATAATAACTGCAGTAATAAAGTGTCACTGGGAAAACTCAGGTTACATGATAAAATTAAAATATGAAGAAAAAAAAATAAACTGATTGAACACTTTAACTCTTAATTGTAAATTAGACAAAACAATTTACTCAAACAGAGTAAGGAAAACACTTTACGTTAAAAGTAATTGAAATTGCATCAAGAGTGAATTTGTTCAAGAAATATAAAAATATGAATAAAATAAAACAAAGGAACAAAACGGGTAGGTCAACACTTACAGTGGCAGGGCACACTTCATTATAATATATTCTTACAACAAAATCCTGCTGTGACTGATACAACAAAATCTTGCTGTGATTGATACGACAAAAATTTGCTGGCAAAAATAATGGTACACAGTCTGCGAAAAAATTAGAGGAATGACACACTGCTGGCATACGAAAAAAAGACACACATAGAAATAAATGGATAATTTGGTATACTGGGGTGAATATCACTGCGTGAAAGACAATGACAATTACTGGAGAATACAACGCTGAAAGAATACAATAAAAAAAATGAATCACTTCACACAGAGTGACTGACTGGTACACTACAAAATAATACTTACTAGAGACAGGAGTAGCATAAAGAAAAACACAGAATAAAAATATAAGGTAAGTGAAAACACTGAAAAATATTGTAAAAATAATGAGTCAAAGAAATACTGCGTTTACACTGAAAACACAAGGTTTAGAGTACACAAGCAATTTACTATAAATGTCTCACACATGCAAATGTCTTTAAATGCAAGAAAAATGTCTCAAGAAAATTATCACTGAAGTCTGGAGTAGTAGACGGGCGGTGAGGGGTGATGAGGAGAAGGGTGTTGTCCGGTGCGGGTGATGACGCCTCCTACATTCACACTGTTGTCGGAAGAAATGCGCGTTCTCGGGGAACTCTCATAATTGGGTTTTATCGTTGGCACCAGCTACAATCTCCTGACCAATTATGTGAGCCAAAACAGTACTAGGACCCAGTACAAGGGTGCAAACAGCCACAGGTAGATGAGGTGTCTGGTGGTGGGTGGCTGGAGGTGGTGGGGTGGTGTGAGTAGAGTGGTGGTGGTGGGTGTGACTCTGCTGGCGCTCACTGGCGCGCACTCCACTCTCTACCCACGAAGGTGGCTTGATAAACCACTCTATGCCACAGGAATGGTGAAAACCACTCTTAGCATCCAACAGGGAGCACAAAGCGATATAGACAATACTTCAGAGGAACTTGGCTTACTTCTTACTGCGTGGCTTACTTCTCTCTCTCAGCTGGGTTAGAAGCTGGGTTGGCTGACTGGCTTACCCCACGAGAATGGCTGACTGGAAGACGTGTAACAATGCACAAAGCACGGAGGAGCAGTTGGATGACAGGAGACAGGCTGGATGATAGGCTGACTGGCGTTCACTTCCACAGTCTGGCTTACTGACTGGCTTAATTGCAAAATCCGGGTCAACCCCTCGGAGATCGAAGCAATTAGCACACGACTAAGCCAGGAAGCTTGAAACGGCTGCAACAGGCTTGCAGGCTGAAGGTTGTGAGGGGAGTAAAGGCGGCTGGCTCGAGGTGGTGAGTGAGGGTAGTGCTGGTGGGTGACGGTTCACCTTTGACCCTGCCGTTACTCACAACAGGCTTCTAACGTCTTGAATTACCCTTAAAAACGTAAATCCACGCTCCACACCGCTGTCACCATTTATCATGTGGGAGTTCGACACGTAGATTAGGTAAGAAATACTCACGTAGGCTGTTATTACGTATAATTGCAGATATGTGGAGAGAGCCCTGACAGCCGTTACCTTGTCTCCTCTGCCACTCTCGTCAACTGACTGACTGGCCACAGTACCCAGTGAGAGGGTCTTTTGAATAATGCCAGTTTAGCGCAATATGAATAGACAGTGACTCAGGCAGAGATGGTTGGTCGCTGAGTCAACGGTACACTGGTTACTGGTAACTGGTTACTACTACTGAGAATTGGTCCAAAGAGAGGCATACATAGGCAAATTAAAAGAGGAGAAGGGCAGTTAAGAAATCAATATATTCAGTTAAAGAGAAAAATACTAAAGGGAATAAGAAAAACAAAAAGAGATTATGAGGTTAAAGTTGCAAGAGAATCAAAGACTAACCCAAAAACATTCTTTCAGGTATACAGAAGTAAGATCAGGGACAAGATAGGCCCACTCAAAAGTCACTTGGGTCAGCTCACCGACAGTGATAAGGATATGTGTAGAATTTTTAACACTTACTTGCTCTCAGTTTTTACACAGGATGATACTAGCGATATTCCAGAAATAATAAATTATGTAGAATAGGACGACAATAGACTATGCACGATTAGGGTCACAAGTGACATGGACCTTAGGCAAATAGATAAATTAAACTCTCACAAATTCCCAGGCCCTGATGAACTGTATGCAATGGTTCTAAAGGAATGTAAAGAGGAGCTTAGTGAACCTTTGGCTAATCTTTTCAACATATCACTACAAACTGGCATAGTGCCAGATAAGTGGAAAATGGCAAATGTGATACCTGTTTTCAAAGCAGGTGACAGGTCCTTAGAAAGAAAGAAAGGTTTCGTTCGGATTTTTAACCCCAGAGGGTTAGCCACCCAAGATAACCCAAGAAAGTCAATGTGTCATTGAGGACTGTCTAACTTATTTCCATTGGGGTCCTCAATCTTGTCCCCCAGGATGTGACCCACACCAGTCGACTAACACCCAGGTACCTATTTGCTGCTATGTGAACAGGACAACAGGTGTAACAAAACATGTTGAAATGTTTCCACCCACCGGGAATCGAACCCAGGCCCTCCGTGTGTGAAGCAGGAGCTTTAGCCACCAGGCCACCTATAGACCAATAAGCCATAGTGGGAAAATTTATGGAATCAATAATTGCCAAGGCAATTCATAGCCATCTTGAAAAGCATAAATTGATAAACGAATCTCAGCATGATTTTACAAAAGGGCGCTCATGCCTTACGAATTTATTAACTTTCTTCACAAAGGCATTTGAGGAGGTAGATCATGGTAATGAATATGATAATGTGTATATGGACTTCGGTAAGGTTATTGATAAAATCCCACATCAGAGACTAATGAGGAAAATTAAGGCACAGGGAATAGGAGGCAAAATTTTTTCATGGAAAATTTGCATAAATAGGGAGAAATGAGAGTGGGGAAGCTTCATGAGCGGTGTTCCACAGGGGTCAGCGTTGGGCCCCTTGTTGTTGACAATCTACATAAACGACACAGGTGAGGGAATAATTAGTGACATAAGCAAGTTTACCGATGCACCAGAATAGGCTGTTGAATTCATTCTGAAGAGGACATTAGAGCACTCCAGCAAGATTTGAATAGACTGACGCAGTGGTCGGAGAAGTGGCAGATGCAGTTTAATATAGACAAATGCAAAGTTTAAACACTGGACAGGAAAATAACCATGCCACATATAAACTAAATAATGTACATCTTAATAGCACTGACTGCGAAAAGAATTTGGTAGTTCTGGTTAGCAGTAATCTAAAACCAAGAGAATAGTGCATGAGTGTTCACAATAAAGCGAACAGAATCCTTGTCTTTATATCAGGAAGCATAAATAATAGGAGTCCTCAGGTTGTTCTTCAACTCTATATAACCTTGGTTAGGCCTTATCTAGATTATGCTGCACAGTTTTGGTCACTGTTTTATGGAATGGATATAAATGCTCTGGAAACTGTACAAAGGAGGATAATAAAGTTGATCCTATGTAGCAGAAATCTTCCCTATGAAGATAGACTGAGGGCCCTGAATCTGCACTCTCTAGAAAGGTGTAGAATTAGGGATGATATGATTGAGATGTATAAATGGAAAACAGGAATAAATAAAGGGGATGTAAATAGCGTACTGAAAATATGTAGCCAAGACAGGACTCACAGCAATGGTTCGAAGTTGAAAAAATTCAGATTCAGGAAGGATATAGCAGAGTATTGGTTTGGTAATAGAGTTGTGGATGAGTGGAACTCCCCAGTACAGTTAGAGAGACTAGAACGTTGTGTAGTTTTAAAAATAGGTCAGAAAAATACACGAGTGGGTGCGGGTGGGTGTGAGTTGGATCTTACTAGCTTGTGCTACTAGGTCAGATGCCGTGCTCCTTCCTTAAGTGAATGTGACCTGACCTAACTAGGTCAGGGCATTGGCTTAAGCCGGTAGGAGACTTGGACCTGCCTTACATGGGCCAGTAGGCCTGTTGCAGTGTTCCTTCTTTCTTATGTTCTTATGTTCTTGACGTAACATTCCTATTCACCAAAGTACCTACTACACAAGCCATCGATCTCTTGTGCAGGAAAAATGACGACTCACTTGATCTTCCTATTCTAGCCAGCGATTTCATCGACCTTGTTGAACTATGTGTTGGCTTTACATGTTTCTCTTTCCATAATCACTTTGTGAAGGCTTAATCAGCTCTGTAACAACTTCAGACAGTATTACCAAAGCTGGCTCCTCCTCAGGAAAATTAATGAATAGAAAAAGAACAAAAACTGACAAACATAAACACTTTATTATTTAGAAAATATAAAATATAAAACACTTAAATATGAAATATTGATCCTACATTAAAGAAAATGAAAAATGAAAAATATAAATGATAACTGAATTCAACGCTAATATAAATGTATATAAAACGTGGGTGTCTGGTGTTGGTGACACTGCGTGTTGTTGAAATCGTAGCCGTTGCTGATGATGGGGGGGGGGGGGTCGCAGGTGTTGATGACAACCCACCGGCTCGTTCTTCACAGATTTTCTAGCTTTCAATAATCCTTCCAGATGACAGGAAAGCAGGTTTTCTCCACTGCAATGATGAGGGGTTATATCCTGCTACTTTCATACACAAACAGGTAAGTGGATCAAAATTTGGGACATCTCAGAACGTTAGTCCGTCTCCTTCAATTCTACTCGTTGATTGGCAGGTGACCCTCTCTGTCATCCAAGCTGGAAAGATAGACAGGTTACCCACTGCTTAAGAAATCACTCTCCATGATAAGTACAATACCTAAAAGATGTGGTGATTATTACAACAGTCAACTTAGAGCAAGACTGAAAGGACTAAGTTTATTATTGGTCAAAAGTGAAGCTTTCAACCAATAAATCCACTAGAATACAAGGCAGGCATGTACTTACAGTAGTGCTGGGAGCTGTGAGTCTAGTGATTACTGTTTGGACTGGAGCCCCGCACGTCACCTTTCGGGGGGGGAGGGGAAGGAGGGGAAGAGATAGCGAGAGCTAGACTGACCCTACCTTAACAAGCAGCCGGCAATCAAACTATCACTTTTGGGGTGGGGGGAAAAAAAGGCGGGAATAGCGGGAGCTAGACTTACCTTACCTTAACAAGTAGCCGGCAAGCAAACTATCACTTTCAGGGAGGGGGAAAAAAGAGGGGGGGATAGTGGGAGCTGGACTTACCCTACCTTAACAAGTAGCCGGCAATGAAACTATTGTTACTATATCGCTACTCCTATCTATTGAACTTTTCCCTCACACTCCCCCATACCAAGACTTATAGTCAAGGAGTATAAGAAGAATAGGCGAGGAAAAAGTTCTAACATGTGGAAGTCGCGTAAGGCAACAAATCTTCTACTGACTGTCATGACTTAACCAGTCAGAGAAATAATTGGATGAACCATTGATATACACAATATGGAACTTAAAAGCCTGGAGTGCCAATGTCCACCTCAAGAGGCGACTGTTGGTTCCCTTAAAAGTTTCTAGGTATATCAAAGGTTTGTGGTCCGTTTCTAAAATGAATTCTTTTCCCAGCAAATAAAATTTAAGTTTGGAGATACCCCACACAAGGGCTAAACATTCCTTTTCTATTGTGGAGTATCTCGTTTCTGCGGGAAGGAGTTTCCAGCTTAGGAAGCATACAGGGAAGGGAGTACCATCATGGTATTGTAGTAACACCGCACCTAAGCCAGTATTGGAGGCATCAGTTCTCAAACAAAATGTTTTATTAATATCTGGAATCTTAAGTATAGGGTCTTTCGAGAAGATATTTTTAATCTCATTAAACTTTTCCCGAGCTACGTCGGAAAGTTCAAGAGGTTCCTTCACAGACTTTTTAAGGAAGTCGGATAAGATGCCTGTAAGATCAGTAAGGTTCGGGATAAACCGTGCATAAAAATTTACAGAACCAAGAAAGCTACGCATGAGCTTCTTGGTTTTGGGGAATTTAAATTCTAATAAAGCTTTGATCTTACTGGGGAGAGGCTGCAGAGAGTTATTAGAAAGTATCAGTCCAAGATATCTAATCTTGTTATACCCAAGGAAGCATTTCTTCGGCTTGGCAGTGAAGCCATGTGAGCGTAACCTACGCAAAACTGATGTTAATGTTTGGATATGTTCGCCCCACGTGGATGTCATTACGTAAATGTTATCAAAATAAACTGAAACATTTGGCATATTACCCAAGACCTTTTTCATCAGTCTCACGTAGGTAGCACAGGCAGTTACCAAACCGAAGGGCATAGTTCTATATTGCATCAGTCCTTGGTGTGTAGGAAAAGCGGTGTACTGCTTAGAAGAAGGATCTAACATTACTTGATGATATGCCTGCGCAATATCAATCTCTGAAAAGAAGGAAGAGTCATAAAATTTGTGTAGATCGCTATCTATTAAGGGCATAGGCTCAGCATCCCACCGAGTTATAGCATTAAGGCCTCTGAAGTCAATAGCAAGTCTATATGAATTATCCTCCTTCTTAACCATGACTACTGGTGAGCAATATGAAGATACTGAAGGTTCAATGATCTTTAGTTTTAATAATTTGTCTACCTCTCGGTCAAATGCATCCCTAAGGTGAACTGGAACTGGGTATAATTTTCGTTTGATAGGATTGTCCGTCACTAAGTCAATCTTATGGACTACCGTGGAGGTAACACCTGGAATATCAGTAAAGACGTCTGAAAAGTTACTCACACATTGAAGTAGTTCATGTCTCTTATGGTCATCCAAAGATTCATTAATATTAATGTTGGTTGCGTCCGAGTGGTCAAGAGTCACCAAGTCATGTAGTTCTTCATCATAGTCTAAGTTAGAGGTGTCAATTACGCACACCTTACATTCTTCAGTTGTCTTATCAAGTTCGTGTGGAAAAACTAAGTCAAAGTTATTAAGGCAGTTAACCGAATTTCTTCGGTAATATTTCTTAAGGATGTTGATATGATAAAGCTTAGGTTTCCCCTTGACTTCTATGAGGTAGTCAACTTTCCCACAAATTTTTAATACTTTATATGGACCTTTCCATGCTACTAATAATTTATTTGACTTGATAGGCAAAAGTACCAGAACTTCATCTCCTACTTTAAAACTTCTCCTCTGACTTTTGGAATCAAAATATGTTTTGTACTGGTCCATTGACAAGCTTAAGTTTTTCGAAACTATGTCAGAGGTCTCCTCAAGTTTGGATCTAAGGTCAAGGAGAAACTGGTAAGAAGACTGAACCTCAGCATTTACCTCCTCATTAGTCCATAAGTCATGAAGGATGGACAATGGGCCTCTGGCCTGTCTACCATAGAGAAGTTCAAAAGGTGAAAACCCCAAAGAGTCACTGGGAACTTCCCTCATGGCAAACAAAGCACAGGGTAGGTAACGATGCCACTCCTTAGGTTTAAGGGAGCAAAGTTTCCTTAAAATGGACTTGAGAATCGAATGCTGGCGTTCAATCCTCCCATTACAGCTGGGATGATAGGGTGTGGTGAAGAGAGGCTTCACTCCCAGAAGTTGGTATAGATGTTGCATTAAGTCAGATGTGAATTGTGTCCCACGGTCAGACAAAATTTCTCTAGGGATGCCCACTCTGGAGAAGATGGACAAAAGGGCTTCAGCCACCTCTGTAGTAGTTATGGTCTTTAAGGGAACGGCTTCAGGGAAACTCGAAGCATAATCAACTAATGTTAATATATATCTATGTCCCCCAGATGAAAGTGGAGATAAAGGACCAACGATGTCAATAGCTACTCTTTCAAAAGGTACCGTAAAGACTGGCATTTTGACCATAGGTACTCGCCTGGTACCTCGGGAGGATGACAGTTGGCAAACTTTACACGATCTACAATAGGTAGTGACATCTGAGGACATTTTTCGCCAAAAATAGGTTTCCCTAATTTTATTTAAGGTTTTACAATGCGAGAAATGTCCGGCCACTGGCAGGTCATGAGCCATTTTAAGAACAGTCTCTCTGCATTGACTTGAAATAACTAAGATGGAATAGTCTATCTCATCTGAATTTACTTTGAATACTGACTTGTACAAGATACCTTTTATATATTCAAATTTATATGAAAAGTTTTTCCTTTGGATAACTTGATTTTGTTTAGCGGCATTATGGCAATTCTGAAGAGAAGGGCAATTACGTTGTAAATTGACAAAGGAGTCCTTCGATATATCTAAAGGCTTAAAGTCAGGGAAAATCAAAGGATGGACAGTAGGAGAAGCCTGGGCTTTGGTCTGAGCCCTAGTCAAGACATTTATGGTATCGGAGGTGATATCTTCACTTTCATCTAACAAGTGAACCGGTGATCCTACTACCTCGCTTTCGAGAGTAGCATCACTGATTTTTAATCCCACATGAATCTCACGAGACATTGTCTCATCTGAACTTTCGAGGGGCTTCTCTGACTCTACAGGAAGAGGATCTGAAAAGCTTATGTCCACCTTTGGTGATGAAAGGTCAACCTCAGAAGGAAGAATGGCACCTTTTACATTACCTATTAGTACGGAGCAAGAAGTGATGGGAGCTAGTACGGCTTCAGACCAACCTGTGAACCATTTAGACCTAATGTAACAACGGATGGTAGGAAAAGTGTCCGTACGGCCCAAGTAGTCTGAAAGTATAGCAGAGGAATGAGTTTCTTTAAGGTTAGGGAACAGCTTATCAGAAATGACTATACATGTGCATCCAGTGTCTCGTAAAATGGTAGATACATTAAGTCCATTAACTGTTCCTGAACAGAAGGGTGCTTGGTCATTACAGTCTTTAAAACATCTTCCAACTTTTTGGACCTTCTTAGAAGGACAATCTGGACGTTTATGTCCCTTAACACCACACAAATGACAAACAGGAATAAAAGAAGTCACTTTACTTTCCACTAGAGGCTTTGATTTCTTAAGGTCTGATGAACCCTTGCCCTTAGGGTTCGATCCCTTTAGGTCTTTATAGGAATTGTGAGCCTCAGCATACAGGTCAGCAGCCTCAGCAACTTCCTCAGCTTTAATCAGGTTACGTTCTCTGATGAATGTTCGTATCTGATGGGGAAGAGCTGTCAGGAACTGGTCAGCAACCATGAAGTCTCTAAGAGATTCATAACTGCGATCAATTCCTGAACTCTCTATCCAAAAGTCGAACAAACGAAAGAGTGTTACCTGTAACTGCTGAAAGTTCTGGCCAGGCTGTAAGGTGGCATACCTGAAATCTTTCCTGTAAGAATTAGTGGTTTTTTGATATGCTTTAAGGATTGCCTTCTTCAGTAGGTTATAATTACATATGATATCCTGCGACAAAGTTGCATAGATATTCAAGGCTGTACCAGAAAATAACATTCCTAACCTGGTAGCCCAGGTGTCAGCAGGCCATTCACAGAGGGTAGCGGTATTTTCAAACCTGATAATGTATGAAGTTATGTCTTCACCCTCTGTGAAGGGAGGTAAATTAGGTGTTGGAATATGTGCACTAGCTGCACGTTGTTCCATTACTCCTTCATCTAATTGCTGTTGTGAGAAAGTTAACTTTTTATTCTCTAATTCAAGGCGAGCTTGTTCGAGCTCGCGATCCTTTTCTCTCTCCCTTAACTCATATTCTCTATCCTTTGCTCTTTCCTCAAGTTCCCTTAATTTAACTTGTTCCTCACGTACTTTAGCTCTTTCCTCACGATCAAGTCTATCACACTCTTTTTTGTCTTCTCTTTCGATTCTCAATCTCTCCTTTTCCTCTTCTCTTTCGATTCTCTCTCTCTCCTTTTCAATTCTTTCCTGGATTTTAGCACTAATGAAAGATTCTAAATTTTTCCCTGTTATTCCTAACTTACTTCCAGCGTTCATCCAAAACTGGTATTCCTCCATATTTGCAAGAATAACTTAAACTACCAGGGGAAAATGAAACGGGTATTAAAGAAAACGGAGGGTTCAATTCCTGCTCCGCTCAAACTGTAAATAAATCAGAGGGCTCGATCCCTACTTCAATTAAACAATATGTATTAATGAAAACGAAGGGTTCTATGCCGGCTCCGAGCAAACAGTAAGTAGAATGGGGTCCCTTGACCATCCAATCTTCTCACCAACAAATCAAGAGTGTCCTATGACAGTTCCCTTGATATAATAAAGAGCTCAATGAAACAAATTGTCATAGGAAAATCTCGGGTCCCTAGAGTCTAATCCTCCAAAGTGTTTCAAGCTTACACAAAAAGGTGGCAGAATTAAATATTATATCCTGCCTGACTTGACTTACAATAAATTGAGACTATAACAATCACCAAATCTTTTAAATACCTGTACTGTAGTCCTACCATAGAGAATGATTACTCATGGCTGGTGGTAACCGTCTGTGGTATGCGGCGTTGAAGTTCCAATGGTAGATTCGAGATGGAGCTGAATCTTGATTCAGTAGAGTTGATCCTGGCAAGGTCGCCACTTGTGAAGGCTTACTCAGCCCTGTAACAACTTCAGACAGTATTACCAAAGCTGGCTCCTCCTCAGGAAAATTAATGAATAGAAAAAGAACAAAAACTGACAAACATAAACACTTTATTATTTAGAAAATATAAAATATAAAACACTTAAATATGAAATATTGATCCTACATTAAAGAAAATGAAAAATGAAAAATATAAATGATAACTGAATTCAACGCTAATACAAATGTATATATAACATGGTTGGTGACACGCATGTTGTTGAAATCGTAGCCGTTGCTGATGATGGGGGAGGGGTCGCAGGTGTTGATGACAACCCACCAGCTCGTTCTTCCCAGATTTTCTAGCTTTCAATAATCCTTCCAGATGACAGGAAAGCAGATTTTTTCCACTGCAATGACGAGGAGTTATATCCTGCTACTTGCATACACAAACCGGTAAGTGGATCAAAATTTGGGACATCTCATAACGTTAGTCCATCTCCTTCAATTCTACTCATTGATTGGCAGGTGACCATCTCTGTCATCCAAGCTGGAAAGATAGAAAGGTTACCCACTGCTTAAGAAATCACTCTCCATGATAAGTACAATACCTGAAAGATGTGGTGATCATTACAAAAGTCAACTTAGAGCAAGACTGAAAGGACTAAGTTTATTATTGGTCAAAAGTGAAGCTTTCAACCAATAAATCCACTAGAATACAAGGCAGGCATGTACTTACAGTAGTGCTGGGAGCTGTGAGTCTAGTGATTACTGTTTGGACCGGAGCCCCACACGTCACCATTCGGGGGGGGGGGGCGGGAGGAAGGAGGGGAAGGAATAGCGGGAGCTAGACTGACCCTACTTTAACAAGCAGCTGGCAATCAAACTATCGCTTTAGGAGTGGGGGAAAAAAGGCGGGAATAGTGGGAGCTAGACTTAACTTACTCTAACAAGTAGCCGGCAAGCAAACTCACTTTCGGGGAGGGGGGAATAGCGGGAGCTGGACTTACCCTACCTTAACAAGTAGCCGGCAATGAAACTATTGTTTCTATATCGCTACTCCTATCTATTGAACTTTTCCCTCATTGTCACATGCAGCATTCTCCACCTGACTCCATCCTATAAATACTCATGTACCTTTTACCCAGGTAGATCTGTTTATGACTTGATAAAGCTCACTGTGTGGGCAAAACGTTGTCAATAAAGGATCACATTATACTGCTCGATCGCTAGCACACTCAGCTCACACACTGAGGTCCAGGGTTCGAATCTCCTCCGGTATGGCTGGAAAACATTAGGGACATGTTTCCATAAGACACCTGCTGTCCCTGTCCCTGTTCACCCATCAGTTTAAAATGGGTACCTGGGTGTTAGTCGACTGGTGTGGGTCACATCCTGGGACAAAACTGACCTAATTTGCCAGAAATGCTCAGCATAACAAGTGGCTTTCTTTATAGTAGCATGTAATTGATGTCAGCTAGGCCTGCATACTATGTACTTGTAGTAAATAAAGATATTATTTTATTATTATTTTTATTATTATTATTATTATTATTATTATTATTATTATTATTATTATTATTATTATTATTATTATTATTATTATTATTATTATTTCCATTGTGTCGGTATTTTATACCATTTATTTCTATATATTATTCCCTCTTCTGTCACCTGGCTCCATTATGTTGACGACATTCTTATCATAACTTCCAGACGCTTCAACGTTCAAGATCTCCAACACAAGTCCAAGCTGGTCGAACCCTCGATCCAGTTCACACTAGAAGAACAAGCTGACAATACTCTTCCTTTCCTTGATGTTCTTCTCTGCTAAGCTGACCAAGAACTTCGTTTAAAAGTCTATCGAAAACCTACCAACCAACATGATCTTCTCCACTTTTACTCTCACCATGTCACCAAAACTAAACGTGATTTGGCGGTAGTTTCTGACTGTACCATAGGGAATAGAGTGTGGTATATAGGCGTGTGCAAGCATAAGAGTGCATATAATTACTTAAACCCGCAAAAAGGAAATATAAGTGATCACAGAAGAGAAAACATAGATAATAATGCCAAGTATTAAGTGCCGGCCTGAATCAAGGAAAGGGAAGGGTTGTGTACCAGACCTAAATAGTGGTGCCACACATTACATAGTGGAGTATTTGAGGAATAAGTGCGACTCAAGACCAGGGAGATAAGAGATAAGTATAGATGTGTCAGTAAATACAGTGAGTGCAGTGAAAAAGTTAGATGAGCTAACATCTCTCCCCTCTAACATCTCTCCCCCTCTCATTATCTCTCCTCTCTCCCATTTCCCATCTCTCTCTCTCTCCCCTCCTCCCCTCTCTCTCCCCCTCTCCTCTCTCTCCCCTCTCTCTCCCCTCTCTTTGCCCACTCTCTCTCTCTCCCCTCTCTCTCTCCCTCCCCTCTCTCTCTCCCCTCTCTCTCAACTCTCTCTCTCTCTCTCTCTCTCTCTCTCTCTCTCTCTCTCTCTCTCTCTCTCTCTCTCTCTCTCTCTCTCTCTCTCTCTCTCTCTCTCTCTCTCTCTCTCTCTCTCTCTCTCTCTCTCTCTCTCTCTCTCTCTCTGAAGGAACCAGGGATCAGATGAGGAACAGTGGAAAATGATGGAACAAGAGTGGGAGAGAAAATTAGGAGAGCTTTCTGAAAATATGGTGACAGAGCTTTCTGTGAAATTGGAAAAGAGGTTGGAGAAGGAGAAGAAGAATTGGGAGGCACAAGTCGAAACTGCAGTAGCCAGGATAAGGGTCCTAGAAGATGAGGTAAACAGGCTGAAGCGAGTTACAGGAGCATTGACCAGAAAAGACACGGCAAATGAAGCTGAGAGGCCAAACTGGAAGGAAGGAGATATGAATTATGCTAAGGTCATATCAGCCTGCCAAGAAGGGCCAAGGAGTGAAAGGGAAGAGCAGATGGGTGCAGACAGAAAGGGTGATATGTCAAATGCAGAGGCACAACCATGCTACCAGGAGCTACTGAAAAAATACAAGGGAGAAAATTACCACATACAGACAGGAACCAGAGTCACAGAGGGAAAGGTAATGGGAGGAGGAAAGGGCAAAATAAGTGTTTATCCATGGGCATCAGGAGAGGAAAGGACACACACTGTAAGATGGCAGGCAGAAAGAAAGGAGATTGAGAACATCACAGAAATAGGTGAAGAAGACATGGACAAGATTGTAAATTTCCAGAGAATAGGGGGGTATTTGAAGGGGAGAAAACGACCGATCAAGCTGATTTTCAGGACAGAAACAGTGCGAAACAGGATCCTCCAAGAGAAACCACGGTTGAAGTACTTTGCAGAGTACAAGAGGGTGTTCCTAGACAGAGACAGAACACAAACAGAACGACAGCAGCTGAGGGAGAGGACAAAAAAGCAAAAGGAGCTAGGAATGGAGACAAGGACGGAACCAGCAGAGGTCAGTCAGAGCAGGACAGAGCAGCAAGGGCAAGCACACACGGAACGATCCCCAGAAACCCACAAACTATCACATGATTCCAACACAAACTACATTTCATACAGCTTCCACCCAAAACCCAGCTATAGAATCCCACAGGACACTACCAGGTCTCCCACCCTCACAGGCCCCCCAAACCACAGTGTTGGAGAGGAAACTGAAGGTATGGTCCACAAATGTCGATGGAATAACAAATAAGTGGGAGGAGTGGCACGAAAGAGTCAGAGGCATCACTGAACATCATAGCTCTCACAGAAACCAAGCTTACAGGTATGATAACAGATGCCATCTTTCCAACAGGATACCAGATCCTGAGGAAAGACAGAGGGAACAGGGGGGTGGAGGGGTTGCACTGCTGATCAAAAACAGATGGAATTTTGATGAACTGGAGAGAGGAGACAGAGAAGAAGCAAGCGATTACATAGCGGGAACACTTCAGTCTGGAGTTCCCAAAGTGGTAATTGCAGAACAGCAGGAGGCCAAGGCAAGAGTATGATGAGAGCAATAGAGCGATGGTTGACACACTGGCTGCAGTGGCCAGAAGGGCTCATGCATGCAGGGCAAAGCTCCTCATCATGGGTGACTTTAACCACAAGGAAATTGATTGGGAGAACTTGGACCCACAAGGGGCCAAGATACATGGAGAGCTAAGATGATGGAGGTGGTACTGGAAAACTTCTTGTACCAGCATGTAAGGGACACTACGAGAGAGAGAGAGGAGAGGATGAACCAGCAAGACTGGGCCTAGTATTCACCTCGAGTAGTGCAGATATTGAGGACATCATGTATGAAAGACCCTTTGGGGCTAGCGATCATGTGGTTTTAAGTTTTGAATTCACAGTAGAGCTTCAAGTGGAGGGGAAAGCAGGAAGGCATGGGTGAATGAAGCCAAACTACAAGAAAGGGGACTACATGGGAATGAGGAACTTCCTGAATGGTGTTCAGTGTGACAGAGAACTGGCAGGGAAGCCAGTTAATGAGATGATGGAATATGTAACAACAATGTGCAAGGAGGCTGAGGAGAGGTTTTGTACCAAAGGGTAACAGGAATAATGAAAGCCAGGATGAGCCCATGGTTCACACAAAGGTGCAGGGAGGCAAAAACCAAGTGTGCTTGAGAATGGAAGAAGTAAAGAAGGCAAAGGACCCAGGAGAATAAGGAGAGCAGTCGTAGAGCCAGATATGAATATGCACAGATAAGAAGGGAGGCCCAACGACATAGCAGCAAAAGCCAAATCTGACCCGAAGCTATTGTACAGCCATATCATTAGGAAAACAACAGTCAAGGACCAGGTAATCAGGCTAAGGAAGTAAGGAGGAGAGACAAAAAATGACTGTGAAGTATGTGAGGAACTCAAGAGATTCAAAGAAGTGTTCACAGAGGAGACAGAAGGGACTCCAGAAAGACGGAGAGGCGGGGTACATCACCAAGTGCTGGACACAGTACACACAACCGAGGAAGAAGTGAAGAGGCTTCTGCATGAGCTAGATGCCTCAAAGGCAATGGGGCCAGATAACATATCTTCATGGGTCCTGAGAGAGGGAGCAGAGGTGCTATGTGTAACCCTAACAACAATATTCAATATATCTATGGAAACAGGGAGATTGCCTGAGGGATGGAAGACAGCAAATGTAGTCCCAATCTTTAAAAAAGTCGACAGACATGAAGCACTGAACTACAGATCAGTGTCACTGACATATATAGTATGCAAAGACATGGAGAAGATTGTCAGGAGGAGAGTGGTGGATCACCTAGAAAGGAATGATCTCATCAACAGTAGCCAACATGGTTTCAGGGACGGGAAATCCTGTGTCACAAACCTACTGGAGTTCTATGACAGGGTGAGAGCAGTAAGACAAGACAGAGAGGGGTGGGTGGATTGCATTTTCATGGACTGCAAGAAGGCGTCTGACACAGTTCCACACAAAAGATTAGTTCAAAAACTGGAGGACCAAGCAGGGATAACAGGGATGGCACTACAGTGAATCAGGGAATATTTGTCAGGAAGACAGCAGCGAGTAATGGTACGTGGCGAGGTGTCAGAGTGGGCGCCTGTGACCAGCAGGGTCCCACAGCGGTCAGTCCTAGGACCAGTGCTGTTTCTGGTATTTGTGAACGACGTGACGGAAGGAATAGACTCCGAAGTGTCCTTATTTGCATATGACGTGAAGTTGGTGAGAAGAATTCATTCGACCGAAGACCAGGCAGAACTACAAAGGGATCTGGACAGGCCGCAGACCGGTCCAGCAATTGGCTCCTGGAGTTCAACCCTACCAAGTGCAAAGTCATGAAGTTTGGGGAAGGGCAAAGAAGACCGCAGACGGAGTACAGTCTAGGGGGAGCCAGAGACTACAAACCTCATTCAAGGAAAAAGATCCAGGGGTGAGAATAACACCAGGCACATCTCCTGAAGCGCACATCAACCAAATAACTGCTGCAGCATATGGGCGCTTAGCAAACCTCAGAACAGCATTCCGACATCTTAATAAGGAATCGTTCACGACTCTGTACACCGTGTACGTTAGGCCCATATTGGAGTATGCGGCACCAGTTTGGAACCCACACCTAGCCAAGCACGTGAAGAAACTAGAGAAAGTGCAAAGGTTTGCAACAAGACTAGTCCCAGAGCTAAGGGGTATGTCCTACGAGGAGAGGTTAAGGGAAATCGACCTGACGACACTGGAGGACAGGAGAGATAGGGGGGACATGATAACGACATACAAAATACTGAGAGGAATTGACAAGGTGGACAAAGACAGGATGTTCCAGAGATGGGACACAGCAACAAGGGGACACAGTTGGAAGTTGAAGACACAGATGAATCACAGGGATGTTAGGAAGTATTTCTTCAGCCACAGAGTAGTCAGTAAGTGGAATAGTTTGGGAAGCGATGTAGTGGAAGCAGGATCCATACATAGCTTTAAGCAGAGGTATGATAAAGCTCACGGTTCAGGGAGAGTGACCTAGTAGCGACCAGTGAAGAGGCGGGGCCAGGAGCTTGGACTCGACCCCTGCAACCTCAACTAGGTGAGAACTAGGTGAGTACACACACACACACACACACACACACACACACACACACACACACACACACACACACACAATGTGGTCATGCTTTATTTACAGCTAGCAAAGTCAGGGTATTTCTCCAGAATGGTCTGTAATATACCACTGTGGATAAAATACTTTGCCATTTCTTGAACATTTCTGAGTTGTCTCTAAATTCATTAATTTTATCGCACTCCAGTACATAATGACGCAGGGTGTGACAATAGTCCATCTGGCAAAGTTTACATTTCGTTTGGTCTACGTCTGGTGGTGGTGATTTAACCTGCCGAAGATACTTGTAACAAAGCCGGAGCCGGGCAGTAGTGACATCCAAGAGTCTGCTTATCTTGTTGGATGCACCATAGACATGTGGCTCCTCCTGCATGATAAAATGATGATAGATGGACTGAATTCTGTCAGTCTCCCTGAGTCTTAAGTGAATAAAATTCAGTTGAAGTTCTTTTCATATTAGTGTTCTTAAACTGGTACCTGACAAGCCAAGATTGTAATCTACCCCGTTTTTGAAAGCATACAGCTTAGCCAGTTTTTCAGTTCTATCATTCATCCGAAGACCACTGTGAGATTCAAGGCTCCCTCATTCTACGTCTCTCAAGAGAGTGAAGATTCAAGGCTGAAGAGAGTGAAGATTCAAGGCTCAAGAGAGTGAAGATTCAAGGCTCAAGAGAGTGAAGATTCAAGGCTCAAGAGAGTGAAGATTCAAGGCTCAAGAGAGTGAAGATTCAAGGCTCAAGAGAGTGAAGATTCAAGGCTCAAGAGAGTGAAGATTCAAGGCTCAAGAGAGTGAAGATTCAAGGCTCAAGAGAGTGAAGATTCAAGGCTCAAGAGAGTGAAGATTCAAGGCTCAAGAGAGTGAAGATTCAAGGCTCAAGAGAGTGAAGATTCAAGGCTCAAGAGAGTGAAGATTCAAGGCTCAAGAGAGTGAAGATTCAAGGCTCAAGAGAGTGAAGATTCAAGGCTCAAGAGAGTGAAGATTCAAGGCTCAAGAGAGTGAAGATTCAAGGCTCAAGAGAGTGAAGATTCAAGGCTCAAGAGAGTGAAGATTCATGGCTCAAGAGAGTGAAGATTCAAGGCTCAAAAGAGTGAAGATTCAAGGCTCAAGAGAGTGAAGATTCAGTGAGATTCATGGCTCAAGAGAGTGAAGATTCAAGGCTCAAGAGAGTGAAGATTCAAGGCTCAAGAGAGTGAAGATTCAAGGCTCAAGAGAGTGAAGATTCAAGGCTCAAGAGAGTGAAGATTCAAGGCTCAAGAGAGTGAAGATTCAAGGCTCAAGACAGTGAAGATTCAAGGCTCAAGAGAGTGAAGATTCAAGGCTCAAGACAGTGAAGATTCAAGGCTCAAGACAGTGAAGATTCAAGGCTCAAGAGAGTGAAGATTCAAGGCTCAAGAGAGAACATAAGAACATAAGAAAGGAGGAACACTGCAGGAGGCCTGCTGGCCCATACTAGGCAGGTCCTTTACAATTCATCCCACTAACAAAACATTTGCCCTACCCAATTTTCAATGCCACCCAAGAAATAAGCTCTGATGTGAAAGTCCCACTCAAATCCAACCCATCCCACTCATGTACTTATCCAACCTAGATTTGAAACTACCCAAAGTCCCAGCCTCAATAACCCAACTAGGTAGACTGTTCCACTCATCAACTACCCTATTTCCAAACCAATACTTTCCGATGTCCTTTCTAAATCTAAACTTATCTAATTTAAATCCATTACTGCGCGTTCTCTCTTGGAGAGACATCCTCAAGACCTTATTAATATCCCCTTTATTAATACCTATCTTCCACTTATACACTTCGATCAGGTCTCCTCTCATTCTTCGTCTAACAAGTGAATGTAACTTAAGAGTCTTCAATCTTTCTTCATAAGGAAGATTTCTGATGCTATGTATTAATTTAGTCATCCTACGCTGAATGTTTTCTAACGAATTTATGTCCATTTTGTAATACGGAGACCAGAACTGAGCTGCATAATCAAGGTGAGGCCTTACTAATGATGTATAAAGCTGCAGTATGACCTCTGGACTTCTGTTGCTTACACTTCTTGATATAAATCCCAGTAATCTATTTGCCTTATTACGTACGCTTAGGCATTGCTGTCTTGGTTTAAGGTTGCTGCTCACCATAACCCCAAGTCCTTTTCGTAATCTGTATGGCTAAGTTCTACATCATTTAATTTATAAGTACTAGGGTTATGGGCACTCCCAAGCTTCAGAACCTTGCATTTATCTACATTGAACTGCATCTGCCACTTTTCTGACCAAGAATAGAGTTTGTTTAAATCCTCCTGAAGTTCCCTAACATCTACGTTTGAATCAATTATCCTACCTATCTTTGTGTCATCGGCGAATTTGCTCATATCACTAGTAATTCCCTCATCAAGATCATTGATATATATTATAAATAACAACGGGCCCAAGACTGATCCCTGTGGAACGCCACTTGTTACAGATCCCCACTCGGATTTAACCCCATTTATGGACACTCTCTGCTTCCTGTCAGTGAGCCATGACTCGATCCACGAGAGCACTTTTCCCCCAATGCCATGAGCTGCCACTTTCTTTAACAGTCTATGGTGCGGAACTCTATCAAAAGCCTTACTAAAATCTAAGTAAATAATATCAAATTCTTTATTGTGGTCAACAGCCTCAAAAGCTTTACTGAAGAAAGTTAATAAATTAGTTAGACAAGACCGGCCTCTTGTGAATCCATGCTGAGTATCATTAATCAAGCTATGCTTATCGAGATGGCTTCTTATAATCTCAGCTATAATTGACTCTAGTAATTTGCCTACAATTGAGGTCAGGCTTATTGGGCGGTAATTTGACGGTAACGACTTGTCCCCTGTTTTAAAAATAGGAGTTACATTAGCCATCTTCCACATATCAGACACTACACCTGTTTGAAGAGATAAATTAAAAATATTAGTTAATGGTTCACAGAGTTCCATTTTGCATTCCTTAAGAACCCTTGAAAAAACCTCATCAGGACCCGGCGACTTATTTTGCTTCAGTCTGTCTATCTGCCTCACAACCATCTCACTAGTGACTGTGATGTTACATAATTTATCTTCTTCTAGCCCACTGTAAAAATTAATTACTGGAATATTGTTAGTGTCTTCCTGTGTAAAAACTGAGAGAAAATAATTATTTAAAATCAAGCACATTTCATTCTCATTGTCAGTAAGGTGCCCATAGTTATTTTTAAGGGGACCTATCTTATCTCTAACTTTTGTTCTATAGACCTGGAAAAAACTTTTTGGGTTAGTTTTAGAATCCCTAGCAACTTTAATTTCATAGTCCCTTTTAGCTTTTCTTATCCCCTTTTTAATGTCCCTCTTAATGTCAATATACTGATTCATAAGATGACCCTCACCTCTTTTGATACGCCTATAAATTCCTTTCTTATGCCCTAGTAGATATTTGAGCCTATTATTCATCCATTTTGGGTCATTTCTATTTGATCTAATTTCTTTATATGGGATAAACGCTCTTTGAGCAGCATGTATAGTGTTCAGAAAACTGTCATATTGATAGCTCTCTTCGTTACCCCAGTCAACAGATGATAAGTGTTCTCTAAGCCCATCGTAATCTGCTAAGCGAAAATCTGGGACTGTTACTGAGTTATCGCTACTATCGTACTTCCATTCAATGCTAAATGTAATTGACTTGTGGTCGCTAGCACCCAGTTCCTCTGAAATTTCTAAATTATTAACAAGGGATTCATTGTTTGCCATAACTAAGTCAAGCAGGTTATTTCCCCTTGTAGGTTCTGTCACAAACTGCTTCAAAAAACAATCCTGAAATACTTCTAAGAAGTCGTACGATTCTAAATTCCCAGTCAAGAAATTCCAATCAACATGACTAAAGTTAAAGTCTCCTAGAATTACTACATTATCGTGCCTTGTGGCCTTAACAATTTCCTCCCATAGTAGTTTCCCTTGGTCCCTATCTAAGTTAGGGGGACGGTATATCACTCCTAAAATCAGTTTTTCATGCCCCTCTGAAAATTTTATCCAAACAGACTCTGTATGTGTTACTTCAGACTTAATACCCGTTTTTATGCAACAGTTCAAGCGATCTCGGACATACAATGCCACCCCACCCCCCCTCCCAATACTTCTATCTTCTTGGAACAATTTAAAACCCTGAATATGACATTCCGCAGGCATGTCCCGACTTTTTGAATTAAACCACGTCTCAGTTAAGGCAAATACATCAATGTTACCTACACTAGCAACTAATCTCAACTCGTCCATCTTATTCCTAGCACTACGGCAATTAGCATAATAAACATTGAAAGACTCTCCTTTCTCTTTACCCTTCCTGCTCATTTCTATTTTCCTACTAAACCTATTACTGTCCTTATCACCCAAGGTCCCTGGCTTTTCAATATCTATCTCGTTCTTATTATTACTAGTTTCCCTAGAACTCGTAATATTACTACACTGGGACTTCACTGTTTTCCTGCCAAAACCCATACCACTAACTATTCCTAGTTTAAAGTCCTAACTGCTCCCTCCACTGCAGTTGCCAGTGCTTCCACCCCACACCTAGATAAGTGAACCCCATCCCTAGCATACATGTCATTTCTGCCATAGAAGAGAGTGAAGATTCAAGGCTCAAGACAGTGAAGATTCAAGGCTCAAGACAGTGAAGATTCATGGCTCAAGAGAGTGAAGATTCAAGGCTCAAGACAGTGAAGATTCAAGGCTCAAGAGAGTGAAGATTCAAGGCTCAAGAGAGTGAATATTCAAGGCTCAAGACAGTGAAGATTCAAGGCTCAAGACAGTGAAGATTCATGGCTCAAGAGAGTGAAGATTCAAGGCTCAAGACAGTGAAGATTCATGGCTCAAGAGAGTGAAGATTCAAGGCTCAAGAGAGTGAAGATTCAAGGCTCAAGAGAGTGAAGACGCAAGGCTCAAGAGAGTGAAGATTCATGGCTCAAGAGAGTGAAGATTCAAGGCTCAAGAGAGTGAAGATTCAAGGCTCAAGACAGTGAAGATTCAAGGCTCAAGACAGTGAAGATTCAAGGCTCAAGACAGTGAAGATTCAAGGCTCAAGAGAGTGAAGATTCAAGGCTCAAGAGAGTGAAGATTCAAGGCTCAAGAGAGTGAAGATTCATGGCTCAAGAGAGTGAAGATTCAAGGCTCAAGAGAGTGAAGATTCATGGCTCAAGAGAGTGAAGATTCAAGGCTCAAGAGAGTGAAGATTCAAGGCTCAAGAGAGTGAAGATTCAAGGCTCAAGAGAGTGAAGATTCAAGGCTCAAGAGAGTGAAGATTCAAGGCTCAAGAGAGTGAAGATTCAAGGCTCAAGAGAGTGAAGATTCAAGGCTCAAGAGAGTGAAGATTCAAGGCTCAAGAGAGTGAAGATTCAAGGCTCAAGAGAGTGAAGATTCAAGGCTCAAGAGAGTGAAGATTCAAGGCTCAAGAGAGTGAAGATTCAAGGCTCAAGAGAGTGAAGATTCAAGGCTCAAGAGAGTGAAGATTCAAGGCTCAAGAGAGTGAAGATTCAAGGCTCAAGAGAGTGAAGATTCAAGGCTCAAGAGAGTGAAGATTCAAGGCTCAAGAGAGTGAAGATTCAAGGCTCAAGAGAGTGAAGATTCAAGGCTCAAGAGAGTGAAGATTCAAGGCTCAAGAGAGTGAAGATTCAAGGCTCAAGAGAGTGAAGATTCAAGGCTCAAGAGAGTGAAGATTCAAGGCTCAAGAGAGTGAAGATTCAAGGCTCAAGAGAGTGAAGATTCAAGGCTCAAGAGAGTGAAGATTCAAGGCTCAAGAGAGTGAAGATTCAAGGCTCAAGAGAGTGAAGATTCAAGGCTCAAGAGAGTGAAGATTCAAGGCTCAAGAGAGTGAAGATTCAGTGAAGATTCAAGGCTCAAGAGAGTGAAGATTCAAGGCTCAAGAGAGTGAAGATTCAAGGCTCAAGAGAGTGAAGATTCAAGGCTCAAGAGAGTGAAGATTCAAGGCTCAATCAAGAGAGTGAAGATTCATGGCTCAAGAGAGTGAAGATTCAAGGCTCAAGAGAGTGAAGATTCAAGGCTCAAGAGAGTGAAGATTCAAGGCTCAAGAGAGTGAAGATTCAAGGCTCAAGAGAGTGAAGATTCATGGCTCAAGAGAGTGAAGATTCATGGCTCAAGAGAGTGAAGATTCATCAAGAGAGTGAAGATTCAAGGCTCAAGAGTGAGATTCAAGGCTCAATCAAGAGATTCATGGCTCAAGAGAGTGAAGATTCAAGGCTCAAGAGAGTGAAGATTCAAGGCTCAAGAGAGTGAAGATTCAAGGCTCAAGAGAGTGAAGATTCATGGCTCAAGAGAGTGAAGATTCAAGGCTCAAGAGAGTGAAGATTCAAGGCTCAAGAGAGTGAAGATTCAAGGCTCAAGAGAGTGAAGATTCAAGGCTCAAGAGAGTGAAGATTCAAGGCTCAAGAGAGTGAAGATTCATGGCTCAAGAGAGTGAAGATTCATGGCTCAAGAGAGTGAAGATTCAAGGCTCAAGAGAGTGAAGATTCAAGGCTCAAGAGAGTGAAGATTCAAGGCTCAAGAGAGTGAAGATTCAAGGCTCAAGAGAGTGAAGATTCATGGCTCAAGAGAGTGAAGATTCAAGGCTCAAGAGAGTGAAGATTCTCAAGAGAGTGAAGATTCAAGGCTCAAGAGAGTGAAGATTCAAGGCTCAAGAGAGTGAAGATTCAAGGCTCAAGAGAGTGAAGATTCAAGGCTCAAGAGAGTGAAGATTCAAGGCTCAAGAGAGTGAAGATTCAAGGCTCAAGAGAGTGAAGATTCAAGGCTCAAGAGAGTGAAGATTCAAGGCTCAAGAGAGTGAAGATTCAAGGCTCAAGAGAGTGAAGATTCAAGGCTCAAGAGAGTGAAGATTCAAGGCTCAAGAGAGTGAAGATTCAAGGCTCAAGAGAGTGAAGATTCAAGGCTCAAGAGAGTGAAGATTCAAGGCTCAAGAGAGTGAAGATTCAAGGCTCAAGAGAGTGAAGATTCAAGGCTCAAGAGAGTGAAGATTCAAGGCTCAAGAGAGTGAAGATTCAAGGCTCAAGAGAGTGAAGATTCAAGGCTCAAGAGAGTGAAGATTCAAGGCTCAAGAGAGTGAAGATTCAAGGCTCAAGAGAGTGAAGATTCAAGGCTCAAGAGAGTGAAGATTCATGGCTCAAGAGAGTGAAGATTCAAGGCTCAAGAGAGTGAAGATTCATGGCTCAAGAGAGTGAAGATTCAAGGCTCAAGAGAGTGAAGATTCAAGGCTCAAGAGAGTGAAGATTCAAGGCTCAAGAGAGTGAAGATTCAAGGCTCAAGAGAGTGAAGATTCAAGGCTCAAGAGAGTGAAGATTCATGGCTCAAGAGAGTGAAGATTCAAGGCTCAAGAGAGTGAAGATTCAAGGCTCAAGAGAGTGAAGATTCAAGGCTCAAGAGAGTGAAGATTCAAGGCTCAAGAGAGTGAAGATTCAAGGCTCAAGAGAGTGAAGATTCAAGGCTCAAGAGAGTGAAGATTCAAGGCTCAAGAGAGTGAAGATTCAAGGCTCAAGAGAGTGAAGATTCAAGGCTCAAGAGAGTGAAGATTCAAGGCTCAAGAGAGTGAAGATTCAAGGCTCAAGAGAGTGAAGATTCAAGGCTCAAGAGAGTGAAGATTCATGGCTCAAGAGAGTGAAGATTCAAGGCTCAAGAGAGTGAAGATTCAAGGCTCAAGAGAGTGAAGATTCAAGGCTCAAGAGAGTGAAGATTCATGGCTCAAGAGAGTGAAGATTCAAGGCTCAAGAGAGTGAAGATTCAAGGCTCAAGAGAGTGAAGATTCATGGCTCAAGAGAGTGAAGATTCAAGGCTCAAGAGAGTGAAGATTCAAGGCTCAAGAGAGTGAAGATTCAAGGCTCAAGAGAGTGCCTTTCATTTCCATACTTCATTCACTTCTCCTAATTTTATGCCCTTTCAGAGTGTGCAAGTTTAGTGTCCTCAGTCTATCCTCGTAGGAAAGATTTCTGAAAGAAGTGATCAACCTCCTGATTCTTCTCTGTTTCCCAGCACATTTATGTCCATTCAGTAACATGGAGAGCAGAACTGTGCAACATAATCTAAACGAGATCTAACAGAAATTGAAGAAAAACCTGGGGACTTACGTCATTAATATTTCTTGATATGAAGCCAAGAATTCTAGTAGCTTTATAGCGAACATAATCACTGTTGCCTTGACATTCAGAATGAGTGAGATCTACGTTATTGTAGATAGACGAGTTAAACCAGACATTTTTAAAGATACCCGAGTGCTACATGTCTCGTTTATCAAGATTTACATTATTTAGTTTATAGTACCATCATTATTCTATTTTCCCAGGTTTTGTCTACATTGCATTTGACACTCCTCCGGCCACTGTATCAACTTACCCAGATCTTCCTGTAGCAGTCTACTGTACTCATTAGATGGATATAGATACAAATACAGCATAATGCGTTCCTTTATATACAACGCTCTTGTCTACACATTAGGGGTTCACCAGGTTACAAACAAATCTACGTGTGTGGGCGAAACGTTGCCAATTAAGGATCGCATTAAACTGATTTTGTGTCCTTATCCATCCTGTCGGTATTTTTACCATTCCTTTACGTAATCTGTCCTAACCTAAACTAACATCACCCTTCTTTAACTGTGGTCTCTGTTTAGATCGTATCGTAACTATGTCTAGTATGGGCCAGTAGGCCTCCTGCAGTGTTCCTTCATTCTTGTGTTCTTATGTAACACGTTGGAAAATGCACTTGCTATATGGAGTACGTGGTGTGTAGGACGCGTGGTGAGGTGCAGGGTAGCAGCAGTGCCCGGGTCAGTGAGTACATACCTTGTCCCTACCTCCATACATGGTAAGCGTGGGCACACCTTGTCTACCTGTGCAAACTTCTGTTAATGTTCGTATGTCGGCACACTGGCAACGTTCAGATGTTTTACGGGGGCTACGTTTCGCTCGCTGGGAGTTTTATCTAATCACAATGTAAACTGCAGATGAGGATAGAACACTTGAGTATTTAAACAGCCTCAAGGTATATACCAGGACACAACAGTGAATATACACTCAGTGGCCACTTTATTAGGGATATCCTTCTAGTACTGGGTTGGCTCATCCCCCCTTCCCCTCACAACAGCCTGAATTCTTCTTCATGGCATGAATTCAACAAGGTGCTGGAAACATTTGTTAGAGATCCTGGTCCATGTTGATATGATAGCATCACACAGCTGCTGCAGATTTGTAGGCTGCACATTCATGCTGCAGATTTCCCATTCTACCATATCCTGAAAGTTTACGTCAAATTCTGACCCTGCCATTTGCATGTAGCAGCAGAAACAGCAATTCGTCAGTCAAGGCGACGTTTTTCCAGTCTCGTTTCCACTGTAGCCTCAGCTTCGTGTTCTTACCTGACAAGAGTGGAACCCGATGATGTCTTCTGTTCCCTTTTTTCCATCCACTTCAAGGTTCGGCGTGTTGTGCGTTCACATATGCACTTTTGCCTACCACTGCTTTAATGCATGCTTATTTGAGCTAATGTCGTCTTCCTGTCAGCCTGAACCAGTCTGGCCGTTCTCCTCTGACCTCTCTTAATAACAAGGCGTTTTCGCCCACAGAACTACCCCTTAATACATGTTTTGTGTTTGTCACGCCATTCTCTGTAAACACTAGAGACTGCTGAGCGTGAAAATCCCAGGGAATGAGCAGTTTCTGAGATACTTAAACCAGCCCGTCTGTCACCAACAATAATTCCACGGTCAAAGTCACTTAGATCACATTTCTTCCTCATTCTGATGTTCAGTCTAAATAACAACTGAACCTCTTGACTATGTCTGCATGCCTTTAGGCAATGAGGTGCTGCCACATGATTGGCTGATTGAATACTTGCGTTAACAAATAGGTGTGCAGGTGTGCCTGTGCACCTGTACACCTGCCCACTGAGTGTATATATACACACAGCGAGAAAGTGAGGTAAAAGATGTGACAAAAGCTTATGTGGCAAAATTTAAAGTAAAGGAAAGTGCATTAAAATATATAATAAATATATTAAGAGCTGTGTTGTAGGGCTTTTGGTTGTATCCTCTTATTATAGGTACTGTATTGTCCGGCATATAAGGCGCACGATCATATGAGACGTACAAGACAACGTTTCCAAGCAATTGTAACGTAACGTTAGTAAACAACTGATAAAACGTAACCCAAAGTCTGTTGTTGACCCTGACCTTGAGCATATAAGACGCAGACTGATTTTCCAAGACTTTTCGTTGGAAAAAAGCGCGCCTTATATGCCGGAAAATACTGTATACATTACCATCTGTCTTTCAATTACTCCTGCTACCTCTGAGATGTTAAAACTGCCGATGTTTTGAGCAATTGTGTGTGTGATTGGTGGGAGAGGAGCTTCCCAACACCTCTTTTAAAGTTCAAGGTGTTTAGTAATTTCGTATTGTACTTCTAGTATAGGCCAGTAGACCTGCTGCAGTGCTCCTTCTTCTGTTATAATATACGCATACATACACATGAGTCACAGGGATATTAGGAAGTATTTCTTCAGTCATAGAGTTGTCTTGAAGTGGAGCAATCTGGAGAGTGATGTAGAGGAGGCAGGATCCATACAAATTTTTAAGAAGAGGTACGATTAAGCTCTTGGAGCAGGGAGAGAGTGGACCAAATAATGACCAGCGAAGAGGCGGGGCCAGGAGCTGTGAATCGACCCCTGCAACCACTTATAGGTGAGTACACCACTCACACACACACACACACACACACACACACACACACACACACACACACACACACACACACACACTGTCCAGAGTTTGGGAAGGAAGGAGGAGTCACAGACGAAGGCCAGTCTGGTGCATTGCTCTCAACGTAACCTCATCACCCTCACACAATTCGCTGAGTATCCCCAACACACAACCCTCCCACACAATGTTAAACAAAAACAGTGACCACAACACGCACAACTTTCCAGGAAACAAATTGGTTAATTGAATAGTTAGATGACTGTCAGGTTGTAGGGGTGAGCCTGGCTGGTCACTGGTCAGGCTGAGTCAGTGTTGTCAGGCTCTGACAGCGGCCAGCCAACCCGACCTCCCAGTATAAACAGTGAATTGCTAATTGTTCTTCATTTGTCTCTCGGCTAAGGTTGGTCAAGCATTTTTATCGTCAAGAGTCTGATGAGCAAGACACATGGATAGTTTTATTGCTGATATATTTCGGCAGTAAAGTTATGTGTTTCACATGAGGCAGAGTGCCCATGCATTCTGCCCCAGGGCCAGACTCATGGAACTTCGTGTTCATCAAGAACTGCAAGAAGCCCCTATCACGAGCTTTTGCCATCCTATGGAGAGGAAGCATGGGCACGTGGGTCATCCCACAGTTACTAAAAACGACAGACATAGCCCCACTCCACAAAGGGGGAAGTAAAGCAATAGCAAAGAACTACAGACCGATAGCACTAACATCCCATATCATAAAAATCTTTGAAAGGGTCCTAAGAAGCAAGATCGCCACTCATCTAGATACCCATCAATTACACAACCCAGGGCAACATGGGTTTAGAGCAGGTCGCTCCTGTCTGTCTCAACTACTGGATCACTACGACAAGGTTCTAGATGCACTAGAAGGCAAAAATAATGCAGATATAATATATACAGACTTTGTAAAAGCCTTCGACAAGTGTGACCATGGCGTAACAGCGCACAAAATGCGTGCTAAAGGAATAACAGGAAAAGTTGGTAGATGGATCTATAATTTCCTCACAAACAGAACACAATGAGTAGTAGTCAACAGAGTAAAGTCTGAGGCGGCTACGGTGAAAAACTCTGTTCCACAAGGCACAGTACTCGCTCACATCTTGTTCCTCATCCTCATATCCGACATAGACAAGGATGTCAGCCACAGCACCGTGTCTTCCTTTGCAGATGACACCCGAATCTGCATGACAGTGTCTTCCATTGCAGACACTGCAAGGCTCCAGGCGGACATCAACCAAATCTTTCAGTGGGCTGCAGAAAACAATATGAAGTTCAACGATGAGAAATTTCAATTACTCCGATATGGTAAACACGAGGAAATTAAAACTTCATCAGAGTACAAAACAAATTCCGGCCGCAAAATAGAGTGAAAAACCAACGTCAAAGACCTGGGAGTGATCATGTCGGAGGATCTCACCTTCAAGGACCATAACATTGTATCAATCGCATCTGCTATAAAAATGACAGGATGGATAATGAGAACCTTCAAAACTAGGGATGCCAAGCTCATGATGACACTCTTCAGGTAGCTTGTTCTATCTAGGCTGGAAAATTGCTACACACTAACAGCACCTTTCAAGGCAGGTGAAATTGCTGACCTAGAAAATGTACGGAGAACCTTCACGGCGCGCATAACGTAGATAAAACACCTAAATAACTGGGAGCGATTAAAGTTCCTGAACCTGTATTCCCTGGAACACAGGCGGGAGAGATACATGATTATGTATACACCTGGAAAATCCTAGAGGGACTAGTACCGAACTTGCACATGAAAATCACTCACTACGAAAGCAAAGGACTCGCCAGACGATGCACCATCCCCCCAATGTAAAGCAGGGGTGGCACGTTAAAAGACAATACAATAAGTGTCAGGGGCCCGAGACTGTTCAACTGCCTCCAAGCATACATAAGGGGGATTACCAACAGACCCCTGGCAGTCTTCAAGCTGGCACTGGACAAGCACCTAAAGTCGGTACCTGACCAGCCGGGCTGTGGCTCGTACGTTGGATTGCGTGCAGCCAGCAGTAACAGCCTGGTCGATCAGGCGCTGATTCACCAGGACGCCTGGTCACAGACCGGAACTCTCTCCAGGTAAACTCCAGGTAATACAATTATTGGCTACGTTTCGCCCACACAGTGGGATTTATCAACTCAGATTTACTTGAACAGAGAGTACATGAGTATATATAGGAAACATAGTGGAGTGGATTCTGACGTTATGTGAGAATGCACAAAGAAGTTAAAAGGCTAGATCGTCAAGCGACACTTCCACTAAGAAGTTGCCTGTTACTCCCGCCACCATGAAGCAAGAAATGTGCATGACAAGATCCAGTGTGAGTTTTGAAGTGGGGACCGGCAAAGAATAGATCCATCTGGAAGACACTGCAGCCAGTGAAGAGAAAGAGCCAGGTCTTAACCCAGCTGCAGCTGCTGCTGCCGTCATTGCTCGTGGAATCAGCTACAACTGTCTCTTGTATACTTGGTGGTAGTTGACCCATGAACACTCAATATCCTTCCTAAAGGTACATCCGGCTCAGACCACTGCTGACATCGCTACTGCTGACATCGCTCAAGAAGTCTCCCTTCGATCCCCATTGGGGAGGGGAATTTATATTCTACAAGCGCCACCTCCTTTCTCACAATTCTGTCGCATCGTGTGAAAATCAAGTCTGTGAATGGAGTAATCAATGACTCCTCGAAGCTAGCTTTAGTTACAGCCGTTAGGACCTGCCTGCAAGTCAAACTTATAGTAATCCACTCACTGAAGGACTCCTTCATTGTCGTCTGCACAGACGACAATGAAGCATCAAAACTAAGGACGACTCTTCAATCAAGACCCTACAAACACGACAATTCACCATATCCCCGTCTCCATTCTTGAAGGCGGAACGTTCGGTCTTTGTGAAAAGACTGGACAAGATCATCACCTCTCTCAACTGAATCACTGAAGATGTCTATAGAGGAACAAAACACCTGGGCCATGGTAGAGAGCATCTCCAAGATCCCTAACGCCTCATCTATGCTAAAGATTACATTCTCAGACATCTCCATGGCTGCCCAAGCTATCTCTGATGGTCTGGCTATCTCATATTACCACATTCACCCAAGCCATATAGAATCAGAACGTTTCACACATGTCTCCCACTGCTGAACCTGCTACTCCTATAATCACACCACCAACGACTGCCCTATCAAGAATAAGAAGTTTTGTTCAAAATGTGGGAATGATGGACACAAATTCAGATCCTGCACCATCACTACAGCACCAACATGTCTTAACTGCAAGGGTAATCATCATACCCTTGCAGCTAGGTGCCCACTCAGGAAAGAGATCATATCGAAGAAAACTAAAGAAGATCCGAAGAAGTGAAGAACACCTCCAATTCACCGACATACGCAGCAATAACCAAACTACAAGCCGACACCACCAAGATTCTACACGCCACTCTACAGACACCTTCGCCAAGCAACTTTCTCTCTCCACTCCCCGACGGTGTTCCCTCCAAGATGCTGTACTGTATGGTGTATACATCCTCAAGTTCCTTCCCAACGTCGTGAGCTTTACTGCACCTGCAGACCTGTCTCCTGCCCAAACAACTGCTCCTGTAACTTACATAACCGCTTCCACCACAGACAACGATGACCATGCTGCCTCAACCACCGTCCCCAACGACTACCAACCTGCTGTTACACCACTGCTCCTGTCGACCCTCAGTCACCATTTTAGACTCGCCAAATGAATCCACTTCAGAAGAATATAGTGAAATTGCTAAAATATGATCTTAGAAGCAGATTACCTTACTGAAACAAAAATTACTATTATACGTAATAATGGATGTGTACTCGAATATTACATTATCGCGTACTGGAAAAAGGGGAGATTTACGCAGTAAATAATGACAGGTCTGCGAAGTGGAATAACACTGGTTTGCGTAATGAAAAAGTGACATGCTTGCGTATTTAAAAATGACAGGATTGTGAATTGGAGAATGACAGAATTGTGTACTGGAAAATGACAGGAGTGAGTACTGAAAAATGACGGGCTTGTGAACTGGAATAATGACTGGTTTACAAACGAAAAAATAACGGATTTGCGTATTGGATAGGGACAGAAACCGTAAATTAGAAACACTAACATCAGCTATGTAAATGATACTACGACTACTACCACCACCACCACCACCACTACTACTACTACTACTACTACTACTACTACTACTACTACTACTACTACTACTACTACTACTACTACTACTTATAATAATAGTAATAGTGAAGAATAGGAATAAGAATTACTGCAACATGATGGCAAACCAGGAAGTGCTGGATGATTGAATGTTAATGATGATGCTGATGATGTGTGTGTGTGTGTGTGTGTGTGTGTGTGTGTGTGTGTGTGTGTGTGTGTGTGTGTGTGTGTGTGTGTGTGTGTGTGTGTGTGTGTGTGTGTGTGTGTGTGTGTGTGTGTGTGTGTGTGTGTGTGTGTGTGTTAGTTACCATTTGGTCCTAGGCACATGTCGATTAGACACTAGGCCTGTTGTATGTGCATGCATGTGTGTGTGTGTGTGTGTGTGTGTGTGTGTGTGTGTGTGTGTGTGTGTGTGTGTGTGTGTGTGTGTGTGTGTGTGTGTGCGTGCGCGCGCGCATTTTTTAACTCGTTGGTCATCCCCCAAAAAGGCAGGGTGACCCAAAAAGAAAGAAAATCCCCAAAACAAAAATACTTTCATCATCATTCAACACTTTCACCTTACTCATACATAATCACTGTCTTTGCAGAGGCACTCAAATACGACAGTTTAAAAGTCAGCCTCCAAAGTGCCAATATCCCAAACCCGTCCTTTAAAGTGCAGGCATTGTACGTCCCATTTAAATGACTCAAGTCTAGCTAAATGATTTCCCTGAATCCCTTCATAAAACATTACCCTGCTCACACTCCAACAGCTCGTCAGGTCCCAAAAACCATTTGTGTCCATTCACTCCTATGTAACATGTTTACACATGCTTGCTGGAAGTTCAAGCCTCTCGCCCACAAAACCTCCTTTACCCCCTCCCTGCATCTTTTTGAGGACGACTCCTACCCCGCCTTCCTTCCCTTACAAATTTATATGCTCTCCAAGTCATTCTACTTTGATCCATTCTCTCTAAATGACCACACCACCTCAACAAAACCTTTTCAGCCCTCTGACTAATACTTTTAGTAACTCCACACCTCCTAATTTTCAAACTCCGAATTCTATGCATAATATTTACGCCACATATTGCCCTTAGACCGGACATCTCCACTGCCTCCAACTGCCTCGTCACTGCAGCATTTACAACCCAAGCTTCACACCCATATAAGAGTGTTGGTACCGCTATACTTTCATACATTACCTTCTTTGCCTCCATGTTTAACATTTTTTGTCTCCGTAGATACCTCAACGCACCACTCACCTTTTTTCCTTCATCAACTTTATGGTTAACCTCATCATTCACAAACCCATCGGCTGACAGGTCGACTCCCAAATACTGTGGACCCTCGACCAATGCTGGGATTGTCTAACAATAAAATTGCCTAACGATGCGTTTCTGCTTAATTAACCCTTCATCAGGCAAGGGGTCTGAAAATTTGAAATTCGAACTGAACTCCCTATGGTGGATAGAATAACTCAATACAAGGTCACTGATCCCATATAAATTGATTTCTGATGGTTAGTTTTCGAGCAATTGCTAATCTCCGGAGACCGAAAATATCCGGCTGCGCCCGACAAAGGGATTAAAAAATTTTATGTTGCAAACTTGCAATTGTTAATAAAACACACCAAAACAATTTTTTAAATTTAATATACAAACAGACAATATAAAAAACATAAATGGAACTTGAATCAAAACATTTTTTAATTGTTACAAAAATATAAAAAGGAAGCAAATCTCAACAATGACAAATTGCAAAGGGATGCAACTTTCAATCCCTATATTCCTGAGATTCATTTGGATGACCAATTATTCTATATTGCTAATTGATGGTATGGTAGTCGCTGAAGCAATTTCTATCACTCTTTATCCAGATTTACTTTGCATACAGAACACTGGAATGAGGATGTGACCAATTTCTTCGAGTGGCTGCAATAGTTGCAATCGTAATACCTTACTTTTTCTTCACTAATTTCTGTTTTTTGGCTGGCCTTTCTTCCTCCTCATCATCATTTGACACCTGTGCATCCGGTGTGTGTGTGTGTGTGTGTGTGTGTTTGTGTGTGTGTGTGTGTGTGTGTGTGTGTGTGTGTGTGTGTGTGTGTGTGTGTGTGTGTGTGTGTGTGTGTGTGTGTGTGTGTGTGTGTGTGTGTGTGTGTGTGTGTGTGTGTGTGTTTGTGTGTAATAACAGTGATGATAGTGCTAGGGATAATAACAGCAGTATAGTAACAATGAACATGACAGCCGTGACATAAGTGAGGTAAGAGAAAGTGTCAGTATTGCATATATTCTCAGGAAGTATTTCTGTTGGCGTACATGCACGGACAGCGGCTGTATATACTCGTATAGACCAAGAGTCTCTCAAGAGTGCGCCCTAACACTGGTCCTTTTTCTTCGACTGTGGACACCCCTTTCCAACGCTATTCTTCGCCTATCCCATCTTCCCAGCTCACTACACATGGGGTCTTCCAAGCTCACCACACATGGGTCTTCCCAGCTCACCCCACATGGGGTTTTCCCAGCTCACCACACATGGGGTCTTCCCAGCTCACCACACATGGGGTCTTCCCAGCTCACCACACAAGGGGTCTTCCCAGCTCACCACACAGAGTATTCCCAATTCGCCCCACATGGGGTCTTCCCAGCTCACCCCACATGGGGTTTTCCCAGCTCACCACACATGGGGTTTTCCCAGCTCACCACACATGGGGTCTTCCCAGCTCACCCCACATGGGGTCTTCCCAGCTCAACACACAGAGTATTCCCAATTTGCCCCACATGGGGTCTTCCCAGCTCACCCCACATGGGGTTTTCCCAGCTCACCCCACATGGGGTCTTCTCAACTCACCCCACATGGGGTCTTCCCAGCTCATCACAAATGGGGTCTTCCCAGCTCACCCCACATAGAGTCTTCCCGGCTCACATCGCATGGGGTCTTCCCAGATCACCCTACATGGGGTCTTCCCAGCTCACCCCACATGGGGTCTTCCCAGCTCACCACACATGGGTCTTCCCAACTCACCCGCATGGGGTCTTCCAAGCTCACCACACATAGGGTCTTTCCAGCTCACCACACATGGGGTCTTCCCAGCTCACCACACAGAGTATTCCCAGTTCACCTCACATGGGGTCTTCCCAGCTCACCCCACATGGGATCTTCCCAGCACACCACACATGGGGTCTTCTCAACTCACCCAACATGGGGTCTTCCCAGCTCACCACACATGGGGTTTTCCCAGCTCACCACACATGGGGTCTTCCCAGCTCAACCCACATGGGGTCTTCCCAGCTCACACTTCATGGGGTCTTCCCAGCTCACCCCACATGGGGTCTTCCTAGCTCACCCCACATGGGGTCTTCCCAGCTCACCCCTCATGGGGTCTTCCCAGCTCACCACACATGGGATCTTCCCAGCTCACCCCACATGGGGTCTTCCCAGCTCAACACACATGGGGTCTTCCCTGCTCACCCCACATGGGGTCTTCCCAGCTCACCCCACATGGGGTCTTCCCAGCTCACCCAACATGGGGTCTTCCCAGCTCACTCCACATGGGGTCTTCCCAGCTCACCCCACATGATGTCTTCCCAGCTCACCCCACATGGGATTTTCCCAGCTCACCACACATGGGGTCTTCCCAGCTCACCCCACATAGGGTCTTCCCAGCTCACCCCTCGTGGAGTCTTCCCAGCTCACCACACATGGGGTCTCCCCAGCTCACCACACATAGGGTCTTCCCAGCTCACCACACATGGGGTCTTCCCTGCTCACCCCACATGGGGTCTTCCCATCTCACCCCACATGGGGTCTTCCCAGCTCACCCCACATGGGGTCTTCCCAGCTCACCCCTCATGGGGTCTTCCCAGCTCACCCCTCATGGGGTCTTCCCAGCTCACCACACATGGGGTCTTCCCAGCTCACCACATATGAGATCTTCCCAGCTCACCACACATGGGGTTTTCCCAGCTTACCACACATGGGGTCTTCCCTGCTCACCCCACATGGGATCTTCCCAGCTCACCCCACATGGGGTCTTCCCAGCTCACCCCACATGGGGTCTTCCCAGCTCATCCCACATGAGTCTTCCCAGCTCACCCCACATGGGGTCTTCCCAGCTCACTCCACATGGGGTCTTCCCAGCTCACCACACATTGGGTCTTCCCAGCTCACCTCACATGGGATCTTCCCAGCTCACCCCACATGGGGTCTTCCCAGCTCACTCCACCTGGGGTCTTCCCAACTCACCACACATGGGGTCTTCCCAGCTCACCCCACATGGGGTCTTCCCAGCTCACTCCACATGGGGTCTTCCCGCCTCACCACACATGGGGTCTTTCCAGCTCACACCACGTGGGGTCTTCCCAGCTCACCCCACATGGGGTCTTCCCAGCTCACCACACATGGGGTATTCCCAGCTCACCCCACATGGGGTCTTCCCAGCTCACCCCTCATGGGGTCTTCCCAGCTCACCCCACATGGGATCTTCCCAGCTCACCCCACATGGGGTCTTCCCAGCTCACCACACACAGAGTCTTCCCAGCTCACCCTACATGGGGTTTTCCCAGCTCACCCCACATGGGGTCTTCCCAGCTCACCCCACATGGGGTCTTCCCAGCTCACCCCACATAGTCTTCCCAGCTCATCCCACATGGGGTCTTCCCAGCTCACCCTACATGGGGTCTTCCGAGCTCACCCCACATGGGGTCTCCCCAGCTCACCCCACATGGGGTCTTCCCAGCTCACCACACATGGGATCTTCCCAGCTCACCACACATAGAGTATTCCCAGTTCACCCTACATGGGGTCTTCCCGGCTCACCCCACATGGGGTCTTCCCAGCTCACCACACATGGGGTCTTCTCAACTCACCCCACATGGGGTCTTCGCAGCTCACCACACATGGGGTCTTCCCAGCTCACCACACATAGAGTCTTCCCAACTCACCCCACATGGAGTCTTCCCAGCTCACTCAACATGGGATCTTCCCAGCTCACCCCACATGGGGTCTTCCCAGCTCACCCCACATGGAGTCTTCCCAGCTCACCACACATTGGATCTTCCCAGCTCACCACACATGTGGTCTTCCCAGCTCACCACACATGGGTGTCAGCATAGTTGCTGATCCCCTTATATGTGTTGTATAGCGTATTATAGTACCATCCATGTGTTTATATAGAAGATCCCTTAGGCCTGTGACTGTATGACGTCACGGGATGCAGCGAGCGAGTGAGACGAGCTGCCCCGCTCTCAGTCGACGCATAGGCATAGAAGGCAGAACACAGCAGGCTGGGCTCCATCTCCCATTACCACAGTCTGACAATATATAGTGTTACCATCCAACAAGGTGTCTACCTTCAACCCTCTTATCTCCTTACCGAACCCCACACGACAATTTGGTGGCAGCCGTGTGGGCGTAAAATTGATAATTACGCTGATGTACGGAGATTTCTTTCGACCAGCAAGACGGCCATTTCGTGTCGCCAGTAGGCCAACCTAGCCAAGCCAGCTACCTCAATCAAGCGTCTACCAGCCACTACATTATTCACTGGTCAGTCTTTGTATTAGTGTTTATCTGCTTATTTGCATCACTCCCGAGGGGTTGACCCGAGTTTGCAAAATAAGCCAGCAACCAGTCTGTGGTGAGGGAGTCAGTCACCCTAGCCTACTCCATCCAGCTTTGCCTGCCTGAGAAGCCAGCTTTCCACCCCTGCTGTGCTCATTGTGAGAAGTTATCAAGCTATTCTGTGTGAAGGGTTAAGATAAGCCAGCCAGCAACTAACCCAGGTGTCTTAATCCAGTACTCAAGCAAGCCATGTGGGTACAGTCTTCTCATCACTTTGTGCTTCAAGCTCCAAGCCATTCTGAGTGCTTTTTCATCCCTGTGGTGTTGTTGTATTTTGTGGGTTTGTTTTTAAGCCAGTCGGCTTAGAAATATCTTTGTGCCAGTGAGGGTGTCCTCAGTGAGGCTTACGCCATTCATCCACATAGGCCCAGTTACCACGCGGTCTCGGCTTTAGCCCTGTTTCAGCCCACCCACCAAACCACTCGACACCGGCCCCAGTCGCCTCACTCAGCCATTAACCCACTCACCCTACCTCTACCATTGTTTTGTACAATACTATGGGTTCCAGCACCATATTTTAAAGACCACATAGGGGGTCAAGAGCTAGAGTGTGTTTCGCGCCACCGTTAAAAGCCTCCTGTGTGAAGTCTATCGTCGATGTAAGCGCAATTCTACGATCACGTGTGCAGAGGACAGTAGCCAGCCACGAGAGGACATAAACATCCTCCATCACCATCCTCCACCCTTCCACCTCATTCTACACCAAGTCGTTACAGCGATAATATTTTTCATAGAGACATTTGCGAGTGTTGAGACATTTCTTTTGTGTTCCAGTGATTTTTCTCTTAGTGACATTCAGTGACTCTTGATTAGACTCAGTGTTTATTATATACTGTTTGCAATATTTTTTTTTTTTTTTATCTTCTTAATTCAGTGTTAATTTTCGTGCTATTATCTTATGTCTGTTGTGTTGTGCTTCTTTTTTTTATACACTTGAAGTAAGTACCTTAGTGTTTTTCCTTGTGTGCAACATATAAGCAGTATAAAATTTGTGTTTCCACTTCACAATCACCTTGTGTTCAAAGTATTGCAGTGAAGTAATTCAGTAATTTATTACCTTGTATTCTACATCACAACTCAGTGTTGTCTGTTACATTTTTATCCCAGCATTTGTGTAGTCTTGCCAGTTTATTACATTTTTCCTCTGTGTGTTGAACATTTTTGTGTTAATTATTTTCATTCAGCCAGTGTCTAATTTGTCTTATTTCCACAGACAATAGTGCCATTGTTTTGTTCAAGCAAGACAATCATTTTATCAAATTTTTCACACATCAAGTTTCATAGCAAGAAATTTCTAGTATTGTGTTTATGTTGATGTGTTGTGTTCTGCATCACTGTAAGTGTTCAAACCTTTTTGTTCTGTGTTTTTGCACCTATTATTTTTTCATATTTCATTGAACAAATTCACTCTTAGTGCAATTTTTAAGTTCTTCTTTTAAAGTAAATTGTTCTTTTGCTTGTTAAGTGTTGCTTAAGTTGCAGTTAAGAGTTAAAGTGATCACTCAGTTCATTCCTTGCTAATTTTTTTTTTAATCTTGTAAACAGTGTTTTCTTGTGTGTGTAATTTTTTTTATTATTGCACATTGACTCATTTTGCAATAATTCTTGTGCAAACATTGTGTTGTCATTAAAATTTTTCTTTCAGAAATTTTAAGTAGTGTGTGCAATAATTTTGATTAGCAATTGTTATTTGCAGTATTGCTACAGTTTATTTCGGTGCAGTTTCTTATGCTCTGTTCTGTGCATAATATTTTATTCTTTGTGTGCCATTTTATTTTCTTTTTAGTGAATTGTTTTCCCAGTTTGTCTTAATTTTGCACAAGCTTTATTGAGTCCAATTTAACATTTTTGATTGATTCATCATTTTATTGTTGAATTTCCCTATTGCATTGAGAGTAAAGACAACTCACTGTGCCATTCATTCAATTTAAAGTAAAGTTGAGCAAATTAGATTTGAGTAAAGTACATGTTCTCTTGATTTTCAAAGTGTTGTTTATTCAATTGAGTATTTTCTTGTGTGAGTTTCCTTGCTTTCTGTGTGTCCTGTCAGTTTTTAATTACTTGTGCAGAATAGTTAAGCATTTTCTTTCCATTTAAGCTTATTGTGTCATTCTCTCTTATTTTTTTTTTTTTGCCTTATGCCCTTGAGTAAGTTCCCTGAGATCATGTCCCAGTCACTTTTGAATGTCCACTTAGTGTATCATGCCAGTCAAAGTCAATATGAATCAGTCCACAGTACCAACATTCCCTTACTGACTGAAAGACAATATCTAGCCCCTGAGCAATGTGTTTGTTCTCACAGCTTGTATCTGAGATTTGTTAAAGTGCTGCGAAATGTGAAGTTCAGATTAAGTTCCTATAGATCCGTGAATTACTTATTAACGTAGCCAAGCGGTCAGTAACTCTGTCACTCCCATCTGTGTTCCACCTACACCTTCAGACTTGCAGGATAGTGTTCCATTGCCTCAAGTGTCTGGGGACACTCAGACTGCTTTAAGTGCACAGCCTATCCCTGCAATGTCTGCTAGTTCAAGTAGTAGTTTCTCCACAGGGGATGCATTGTCGGAAAACGATTACTTGAAACTAGTAATGCCATCTCTTGTTGATGTCACATGCCATCTGCAGAAAGACGTCTCTGCTGTGGCTAGTGCTCTCACTAGAGTGTCTGTTGTTGTTCCTAATGTTCCAGATGGTGATAACATCCTAGTTGACAGTAATTCGTGCAATGTAAGAAGTTATTTCTCGAGTAACTTTCACATGTTGTTAACGTTTGTAAGTGAAGTTTCTTTATAGTTGATACCTCGTGTCACTGTGTGCGACTCAGTTTGAATATCAGCATTGTTCACCGTGTCCATTTATTTCCCCCTGTGCTTGCAGTGAGAGATAGTAGATTCGTTCTCCCTTGCTCATATTGCGTGTTATAGCATTATTTTTTCAACCGGGGAGAGTCATCCACTCCACCGAGTTTGTTCATTCCTCCAGTAAGAAAGAGCCGATCCCTTGTGTTCTGGTGATTCGATTCCTGCTCCAGGAAGATCTTATTCTGACTGTGTAGCCACCAGCACCCATTAGTGACTTTGTAATGAGCCAAGAATTACTGTATCGAACAGTCGAGTTGAGTACTCCTAGCATAAGAGTTAGTAATTCCACAGTCACTAGTGAATGTAGCTGTATCTTTTGTAGATACTTGTTCAGATCGTCCATGTAGCTGTATCTTTTGTAGATACTCGTTCAGATCTCCCTCAGTCAGGCATGTGTTAGCCATTGCAGAGGAATTCGATCCTCCCAGAGATGATAACCATTCTGCATACGTAAACCTTACCCTTGCAGAATTGGGTTTAAATGTAAACAGACTGTATAATTAGATGTCCGAGATGAATGAAACTGTCAACTGTGTGTTTTGTTACTAACTGATCAGTTTGCCAGAATTTTTGTGTTCACGTTCCCTCCGAGTTCTGAGAATTTATGATCTGTGTGCACCAGATTTTGCTGTTAATTACTTTCACCTTGTATATATATATATATATATATATATATATATATATATATATATATTTATTCTTCCTCAGAATCCGTAGAGTGCATGAATACAGATCGATCAATCAATTCCATCCCATATTGTACAATGATTTGTTCTTATAGTTTGTAATGCATTACGTTAAAACTCATTACGTTAAGTGATTACGTTAACACCCATTATGTAAAACTCATGATGTTAACATCCATTATGATATCGTCCATTAGTTCTAAGTTATATATGATTTGTTATTGTATAGAATCACCCCAGAACCACCTGCCTGTTCAGCCTATAGCATAGTAGTGTATGTCGAGACGACATACGTAACATGACCGAGCTGTCAGCATAGTTGCTGATCCCCTTATATGTGTTGTATAGTGTATTATAGCACCATTCATGTGTTTATATAGAAGATCCCTTAGGCCTGTGACTGTATGACGTCACGGGATGCAGCGAGCGAGTGAGATGAGCTTCCCCGCTCTCAGTCGATGCATAGGCATAGAAGGCAGAACACGGCAGGCTGGGCTCCATCTCCCATTACCACAGTCTGACAATATATAGTGTTACCAACCCTCTTATCTCCTTACCGAACCCCATCCGACTCACCCCACAGGGGGGTCTTCACAGCTCACCACACATGGGGTCTTCCCAGCTCACCCCACATGGGGTCTTCCCAGCTCACCCAACATGGGGTCTTCCCAGCTCACCTCACATGGGGTCTTCCCAGCTCACCACACATGGGATCTTCCCAGCTCACCACACATGGGGTCTTCCCAGCTCACCACACATGGGGTCTTCCCTGCTCACCCCACATGGGGTCTTCCCAGCTCACCCCACATGGAGTCTTCCCAGCTCACCCCACATGGGGGCTTCCCAGTTCACCTCACATGGAGTCTTCCTAGCTCACTCCACATGGGGTCTTCCCAGCTCACCCCACATGGGGTCTTCCCAGCTCACCACATATAGAGTCTTCCCAGCTCACCCCACATGGGGTCTTCCCAGCTCACCCCACATGGGGTCTTCCCAGCTCACCCCACATGGGGTCTTCCCAGCTCACTCCACATGGGGGTCTTCCCAACTCACCACACATGGGGTCTTCCCAGCTCACCCCACATGGGCTCTTCCCAGCTCACCCCACATGGGCCTTTCCCAGCTCACCCCACATGGGCTCTTCCCAGCTCACCCCACATGGGGTCTTCCCAGCTCACCCCACATGGGCTCTTCCCAGCTCACCCCACATGGGCTCTTCCCAGCTCACTCCAAATGGGGGTCTTCCCAACTCACCACACATGGGCTCTTCCCAGCTCACCCCACATGGGCTCTTCCCAGCTCACCCCACATGGGCCTTTCCCAGCTCACCCCACATGGGCTCTTCCCAGCTCACCCCACATGGGGTCTTCCCAGCTCACCCCACATGGGCTCTTCCCAGCTCACCCCACATGGGCTCTTCCCAGCTCACTCCACATGGGGGTCTTCCCAACTCACCACACATGGGCTCTTCCCAGCTCACGCCACATGGGGTCTTCCCAGCTCACCCCACATGGGCTCTTCCCAGCTCACCCCACATGGGCTCTTCCCAGCTCACTCCACATGGGGGTCTTCCCAACTCACCACACATGGGGTCTTCCCAGCTCACCCCACATGGGCTCTTCCCAGCTCACCCCACATGGGGTCTTCCCAGCTCACCCCACATGGGGTCTTCCCAGCTCACCCCACATGGGCTCTTCCCAGCTCACCCCACATGGGGTCTTCCCAGCTCACCCCACATGGGCTCTTCCCAGCTCACCCCACATGGGCTCTTCCCAGCTCACCCCACATGGGGTCTTCCCAGCTCACCCCACATGGGCTCTTCCCAGCTCACCCCACATGGGGTCTTCCCAGCTCACCCCACATGGGGTCTTCCCAGCTCACCCCACATGGGGGTCTACCCAGCTCACCCCACATGGGCTCTTCCCAGCTCACCCCACATGGGCTCTTCCCAGCTCACCCCACATGGGCTCTTCCCAGCTCACCCCACATGGGGTCTTCCCAGCTCACCCCACATGGGGTCTTCCCAGCTCACCCCACATGGGGTCTTCCCAGCTCACCCCACATGGGGTCTTCCCAGCTCACCCCACATGGGGTCTTCCCAGCTCACCACACATGGGGTCTTCCCAGCTCACCCCACATGGGGTCTTCCCAGCTCACCCCACATGGGGTCTTCCCAGCTCACCCCACATGGGCTCTTCCCAGCTCACCCCACATGGGCTCTTCCCAGCTCACTCCACATGGGGGTCTTCCCAACTCACCACACATGGGCTCTTCCCAGCTCACCCCACATGGGGTCTTCCCAGCTCACCACACATGGGCTCTTCCCAGCTCACCCCACATGGGCCTTTCCCAGCTCACCCCACATGGGCTCTTCCCAGCTCACCCCACATGGGATCTTCCCAGCTCACTCCACATGGGGGTCTTCCCAACTCACCACACATGGGGTCTTCCCAGCTCACCACACATGGGGTCTTCCCAGCTCACCACACATGGGGTCTTCCCAGCTCACCCAACATGGGGTCTTCCCAGCTCACCCCACATGGGGTCTTCCCAGCTCACTCCACATGGGGGTCTTCCCAACTCACCACACATGGGGTCTTCCCAGCTCACCCCACATGGGGTCTTCCCAGCTCACCCCACATGGGGTCTTCCCAGCTCACCCCACATGGGGTCTTACCTAAACTCTCGATTCTTGATTCGAGAGTGCAGATTAATGGAGTGAAACACCGATCCGCTGGAAAACGACTGATGCGGTATAATGTGCCAGTCACTTCATGGAAGGTCTCGGTCAGATGACCAAAAGCTCTAGCTGCTGGCCATCGTGTAACTAAGACTTGCGTCAGGAAATACTTGTCCAGTTTCCTGACAAATTTTAGCTGACTTAACCTGACATCCTGGATAAAACCGGTGAATCACACTCAGACTTTCGTTATAATGGAAAAAAGACGCCGTGGGGGCGTTGACCCCTGGAACACCCTCCGGGGGTCAACTTTTATACATTTGCAGCTAATGCGACGTTTTTACTGTGACAACGTTTCGCTCTCCAGGAGCTTTGTCAAGCCATAACTACTTGACAAAGCTCCTAAAGAGCGAAACGTTGCCACAGTAAAACAAATACACACGTGTTCTTTTAACTGACCCTCCAGGTATACTCCAGGAATACTCCAGGTATAACCCAGGTATACTCCAGGAATACTCCAGGTATACTCCAGGTATACTCCGAGAATACTCCAGGTATAATCCAGGAATACTCCAGGTATGCTCCAGGTATACACCAGATGTACTCTAGGAATAATCCAGGTATATTCCAGGAATACTTCAGGTATACTCCAGGTATATTCCAGGAATACTCCAGGTGTGGCTTATTCAGTGCTGATACAGAGATAACTAAGAACGACTACAGAAACATTATTCATTAGGTACAGTACACAGGTGAGCTTCATCAAGACACAAACAGATTTACCTGGGGTAGACAGGCACATGTACATAAGTGGTTCAGAGAACCGACAAGTATCTTTATTGTGGAAACGTTTCGCCACATAGTGGTTTCATCAGTCCAATACAAGAATGGTGAAGATCAGAGGGGGTTTAGGTAATCAGTCATCAGTCTGGAATTCACGTAACAGCAGCTTTAAAAAATAATTCAACTTATTAACGCGATGGAAAAAAAATAGACAGATGCAGTACAACGTGATCATTTTTTTATTTACTATTGCCTACAATAAGATATCACAATATGCCGAACAACCACTGGGGAAAAAAATAGCGAGATTCCAAGCGCTTTCGTGACTTCTCACATTATCAAGGTACTAATGTGATAATGAGAGAAGTCACGAGAGCGCTTGGAATTTCGCTATTTTTTTTTTTCGTAGTGTTTGTTCTACTTGCTATTGCCTGTAGGACAGGTTAGTAAGTCAAAGCCAGAGACAGAGTAACTCTTTGTTAAAACGACGTTTTGCTCATCGTGAGCTTTATTAGGGTAATGTATATCTCTCACTGTGTGAAACGTTTGCTCTGTCTGCGTCTTTTAATTTCCAGTGCTCATGGTTGTGCTTGTATATGTGCGACATCTGGGTATCTTTATTTGTAGATGTTTCGCCCACCAGTGGCTTTATCAATACAAGGACATAATATGAAGAACGTAAAACTTTATACAACAGATGAGGTAATCACTCCCTGTGCTTACCTGTTCCTCCTCCAGAGACAGGGAGAGAGAGAGAGAGAGAGAGAGAGAGACTACAAGTCTAGAGAGAGAGAGAGAGAGAGAGAGAGAGAGAGAGAGAGAGAGAGAGAGAGAGAGAGAGAGAGAGAGAGAGAGAGAGAGAGAGGAGGGTGATTAATTCTGATCAGCACTTTCCAATTTGCTCCAGGGATCAGGGACACAGAGTGTGGAATAAAATCCGAACGATTATTTCTTGTAAAATCGTTATTTTCCGTCACTTAGACCTCAGTCTTAGTATCGTTCTAGGCTTCAGTCTTAGTATCGTTCTGGGCTTCAGTCTTAGTATCGTTCTAGGCTTCAGTCTTAGTATCGTTCTGGGCTTCAGTCTTAGTATCGTTCTAGGCTTCAGTCTTAGTATCGTTCTGGGCTTCAGTCTTAGTATCGTTCTAGGCTTCAGTCTTAGTATCGTTCTGGGCTTCAGTCTTAGTATCGTTCTAGGCTTCAGTCTTAGTATCGTTCTGGGCTTCAGTCTTAGTATCGTTCTAGACTTCAGTCTTAGTATCGTTCTGGGCTTCAGTCTTAGTATCGTTCTGGGCTTCAGTCTTAGTATCGTTCTAGACTTCAGTCTTAGTATCGTTCTGGGCTTCAGTCTTAGTATCGTTCTAGACTTCAGTCTTAGTATCGCTCTAGACTTCAGTCTTAGTATCGTTCTAGACTTCAGTCTTAGTATCGTTCTGGGCTTCAGTCTTAGTATCGTTCTAGACTTCAGTCTTAGTATCGTTCTGGGCTTCAGTCTTAGTATCGTTCTAGACTTCAGTCTTAGTATCGTTCTGGGCTTCAGTCTATTAGTATCGTTCTAGACTTCAGTCTTAGTATCGTTCTGGGCTTCAGTCTATTAGTATCGTTCTAGACTTCAGTCTTAGTATCGTTCTGGGCTTCAGTCTTAGTATCGTTCTAGACAGACCGGGCCGCGGGGGCGTTGACCCCCGGAACTCTCTCCAGGTAAACTCCAGGTAGTATCGTTCTGGGCTTCAGTCTTAGTATCGTTCTAGACTTCAGTCTTAGTATCGTTCTGGGCTTCAGTCTTAGTATCGTTCTGGGCTTCAGTCTTAGTATCGTTCTGGGCTTCAGTCTTAGTATCGTTCTGGGCTTCAGTCTTAGTATCGTTCTGGGCTTCAGTCTTAGTATCGTTCTAGACTTCAGTCTTAGTATCGTTCTGGGCTTCAGTCTTAGTATCGTTCTAGACTTCAATCTTAGTATCGCTCTAGACTTCAGTCTTAGTATCGTTCTAGACTTCAGTCTTAGTATCGTTCTGGGCTTCAGTCTTAGTATCGTTCTAGACTTCAGTCTTAGTATCGTTCTGGGCTTCAGTCTTAGTATCGTTCTAGACTTCAGTCTTAATATCGTTCTGGGCTTCAGTCTTAGTATCGTTCTAGACTTCAGTCTTAGTATCGTTCTAGACTTCAGTCTTAGTATCGTTCTAGACTTCAGTCTTAGTATCGTTCTAGGCTTCAGTCTTTGTATTGTTCTAGGCTTCAGTCTTAGTATCGTTCTAGGCTTCAGTCTTAGTATCGTTCTGGGCTTCAGTCTTAGTATCGTTCTAGACTTCAGTCTTAGTATCGTTCTAGACTTCAGTCTTAGTATCGTTCTAGACTTCAGTCTCAGTATCGTTCTAGGCTTCAGTCTTAGTATCTTTCTAGACTTCAGTCTTAGTATCGTTCTAGACTTCAGTCTTAGTATCGTTCTAGGCTTCAGTCTTTGTATCGTTCTAGGCTTCATTCTTAGTATCGTTCTAGACTTCAGTCTTTGTATCGTTCTAGGCTTCATTCTTAGTATCGTTCTAGACTTCAGTCTTTGTATCGTTCTAGGTTTCAGTCTTAGCATCGTTCTAGGCTTCAGTCTTAGTATCGTTCTGGGCTTCAGTCTTAGTATCGTTCTAGACTTCAGTCTTTGTATCGTTCTAGGTTTCAGTCTTAGTATCGTTCTAGGCTTCAGTCTTAGTATCGTTCTGGGCTTCAGTCTTAGTATCGTTCTAGACTTCAGCCTTAGTATCGTTCTAGACTTCAGTCTTAGTATCGTTCTAGGCTTCAGTCTTAGTATCGTTCTAGGATTCAGTCTTAGTATCGTTCTAGGCTTCAGTCTTTGTATCGTTCTAGGCTTCAGTCTTAGTATCGTTCTAGGCTTCAGTCTTAGTATCGTTCTGGGCTTCAGTCTTAGTATCGTTCTAGACTTCAGCCTTAGTATCGTTCTAGACTTCAGTCTTAGTATCGTTCTAGGCTTCAGTCTTTGTATCGTTCTAGGCTTCAGTCTTAGTATCGTTCTAGGCTTCAGTCATAGTATCGTCTTAGACTTCAGTCTTAGTATCGTTCTATGCTTCAGTCTTAGTATCGTTCTAGGCTTCAGTCCTAGTATCATCCTAGGCTTCAGTCTTAGTATCGTTCTAGGCTTCAGTCTTGTTCCTCATCCTCATATCCGACATAGACAAGGATGTCAGCCACAGCACCGTGTCTTCCTTTGCAGATGACACCCGAATCTGCATGACAGTGTCTTCCATTGCAGACACTGCAAGGCTCCAGGCGGACATCAACCAAATCTTTCAGTGGGCTGCAGAAAACAATATGAAGTTCAACGATGAGAAATTTCAATTACTCAGATATGGTAAACACGAGGAAATTAAATCTTCATCAGAGTACAAAACAAATTCTGGCCACAAAATAGAGCGAAACACCAACGTCAAAGACCTGGGAGTGATCATGTCGGAGGATCTCACCTTCAAGGACCATAACATTGTATCAATCGCATCTGCTAGAAAAATGACAGGATGGATAATGAGAACCTTCAAAACTAGGGAGGCCAAGCCCATGATGACACTCTTCAGGTCACTTGTTCTATCTAGGCTGGAATATTGCTGCACACTAACAGCACCTTTCAAGGCAGGTGAAATTGCTGACCTAGAAAATGTACAGAGAACCTTCACGGCGCGCATAACGGAGATAAAACACCTCAATTACTGGGAGCGCTTGAGGTTCCTAAACCTGTATTCCCTGGAACGCAGGAGGGAGAGATACATGATTATATACACCTGGAAAATCCTAGAGGGACTAGTACCGAACTTGCAAACGAAAATCACTCACTACGAAAGCAAAAGACTTGGCAGACGATGCAACATCCCCCCAATGAAAAGCAGGGGTGTCACTAGCACGTTAAGAGACCATACAATAAGTGTCAGGGGCCCGAGACTGTTCAACTGCCTCCCAGCATACATAAGGGGGATTACCAACAGACCCCTGGCAGTCTTCAAGCTGGCACTGGACAAGCACCTAAAGTCGGTTCCTGACCAGCCGGGCTGTGGCTCGTACGTTGGTTTGCGTGCAGCCAGCAGTAACAGCCTGGATGATCAGGCTCTGATCCACCAGGAGGCCTGGTCACAGACCGGGCCGCGGGGGCGTTGACCCCCGGAACTCTCTCCAGGTAAACTCCAGGTAGTATCGTTCTTGGCTTCAGTCTTAGTATCGTTCTAGACTTCAGTCTTAGTATCGTTCTAGGCTTCAGTCTTAGTATCGTTCTAGGCTTCAGTCTTAGTATCGTTCTGGGCTTCATTCTTAGTATCGTTCTAGGCTTCAGTCTTTGTATCGTTCTAGACTTCAGTCTTAGTATCGTTCTAGGCTTCAGTCCTAGTATCGTTCTAGACTTCAGTCTTAGTATCGTTCTAGGATTCAGTCTTAGTATCGTTCTGAGCTTCAGTCTTAGTATCGTTCTAGACTTCAGTCTTAGTATCGTTCTAGGCTTCAGTCTTAGTATCGTTCTAGGCTTCAGTCTTAGTAACGTTCTATGCTTCATTCTTAGTATCGTTCTAGGCTTCAGTCTTAGTATCGTTCTAGGCTTCAGTCTTAGTATCGTTCTAGGCTTCAGTCTTAGTATCGTTCTAGGCTTCAGTCTTAGTATCGTTCTAGGCTTCAGTCTTAGTATCGTTCTAGACTTCAGTCTTAGTATCGTTCTAGGCTTCAGTCTTAGTATCGTTCTAGGCTTCAGTCTTAGTATCGTTCTAGGCTTCAGTCTTTGTATCGTTCTAGACTTCAGTCTTAGTATCGTTCTAGGATTCAGTCTTTGTATCGTTCTAGGCTTCATTCTTTGTATCGTTCTAGGCTTCAGTCTTAGTATCGTTCTAGACTTTAGTCTTAGTATCATTCTAGGCTTCAGTCTTTGTATCGTTCTAGGCTTCAGCCTTAGTATCGTTCTAGGCTTCATTCTTTGTATCGTTCTAGGCTTCAGTCTTAGTATCGTTCTAGGCTTCAGCCTTAGTATCGTTCTAGGCTTCAGTCTTAGTAACGTTCTATGCTTCATTCTTAGTATCGTTCTGGGCTTCAGTATTTGTATCGTTCTAGGCTTCAGTCTTAGTATCGTTCTAGACTTCTGTCTTAGTATCGTTCTAGACTTCAGTCTTAGTATCGTTCTAGGCTTCAGTCTTTGTATCGTTCTAGGCTTCATTCTTTGTATCGTTCTAGGCTTCAGTCTTAGTATCGTTCTAGACTTCAGTCTTAGTATCGGTCTAGGCTTCAGTCTTTGTATCGTTCTAGGCTTCAGTCTTCGTATCGTTCTAGGCTTCAGTCTTAGTATCGTTCTAGGCTTCAGCCTTAGTATCGTTCTAGGCTTCAGTCTTAGTATCGTTCTAGGCTTCAGTCTTAGTATCGTTCTAGGCTTCAGTCTTTGTATCGTTCTAGGCTTCAGTCTTAGCATCGTTCTAGGCTTCAGTCTTAGTATCGCTCTAGGCTTCAGTCTTAGCATCGTTCTAGACTTCAGTCTTAGTATCGTTCTAGGCTTCAGTCTTAGTATCGTTCTAGGCCTCAGACTTATTATCGTTCTAGACTTCAGTCTTAGTATCGTTCTAGGCTTCAGTCTTAGTATCGTTCTAGGATTCAGTCTTAGTATCGTTCTAGGCTTCAGACTTAGTATCGTTCTAGATTTCAGTCTTAGTATCGTTCTAGACTTCAGTCTTAGTGTCGTTCTGGGCTTCAGTCTTAGTATCATTCTAGACTTCAGTCTTAGTATCGTTCTAGACTTTAGTCTTAGTATCGTTCTGGGCTTTAGTCTTAGTATCATTCTAGACTTCAGTCTTAGTATCGTTCTAGTCTTCAGTCTTAGTATCGTTCTAGACTTCAGTCTTAGTATCGTTCTTGGCTTCGGTGTTAGTATCGTTTTAGGTTTCAGTCTTAGTAGTATCGTTCTAGGCTTCAGTCTTTGTATCGTGCTAGGCTTCAGTCTTAGTATCTTTTTAGGTTTCAGTCTTAGTAGTATCGTTCTAGGCTTCAGTCTTGCAATCTGAACAGTGGGAGTGAAGAACGAGGATTGGACGTCGTTCTATACATGCCTGCTGACCAACTAGGCGAATGTTGGTGAATGGCCATTTGTTGGGACTACGTTTTGCTCTGGGTAAAGCTTCATCTAGTCACAGCGAAACGTGGTCTACAACGTGTGTTTTCTTCGGTATCCTTGCTTCAGTTAGGATACAAGTAGAGGGAGCAGGAGTGTAAATATAGTTACTTTCAGCGGGTAGCCTCGGGATATACTGCTAGTTCCTTCGCTGTCTGTAGATAAGCAGTTCAGGGAACCGACAATTTGATGAGACACATATGCAACACTTGGGTATCTAAACCATACAACGGGTGGGAATAGAACCCGCGATCAGAGAGTCTCTGATCGCGGGTTCTATCCCCACCCGTGGTATGGTTTGTTTGCAATCGTGTCATTACGATTTCTTGAGTCATGTTAACGACTTGGGTATCTTTACTGAGGAAACGTCTGCTTTACCCATGCACAAGTTCTCGGTATATGGTATAGGGAGACAAACAGGCCTATATATTTTTTTTATATTTTGCCCAGAGCCTGTAGGACAGTGCCACTCATGCTGTGAATGTACATACCACTATGATAATTGTAATGGACAGCGCCATTCATATTGTGACAACATACTACGAAAACAATACCTGGAGTTTACCTGGAGAGAGTTTCGGGGGTCAACGCCCCCGCGGCCCGGTCTGTGACCAGGCCTCCTGGTGGATCAGCCCCTGATCAACCAGGCTGTTGCTGCTGGCTGCACGCAAACCAACGTACGAGCCACAGCCCGGCTGATCAGGAACTGACTTTAGGTGCTTGTCCAGTGCCAGCTTGAAGACTGCCAGGGGTCTGTTGGTAATCCCCCTTATGTGTGCTGGGAGGCAGTTGAACAGTCTCGGGCCCCTGACACTTATTGTATGGTCTCTTAACGTGCTAGTGACACCCCTGCTTTTCATTGGGGGGATGGTGCATCGTCTGCCAAGTCTTTTGCTTTCGTAGTGAGTGATTTTCGTGTGCAAGTTCGGTACTAGTCCCTCTAGGATTTTCCAGGTGTATATAATCATGTATCTCTCCCTCCTGCGTTCCAGGGAATACAGGTTTAGAAACCTCAAGCGCTCCCAGTAATTGAGGTGTTTTATCTCACCATTGACAATATCAACGTCTTTGGCTATTTCAGTATACAAGAGTCACTTGTTTTACGATTTCAGTATCCATAGCTAGAGGTATCACTGCTTTCATTAATTGCCAGCAACAGTTTACTGCATATCTTTCATATTTTTTTTTTCGTTAAACTCTACTAGTCTTAGCAGGAATGTGCTTAATTTTATCATACATGTCTGTGGTGTTAATTCTAAATTCTTGTAATGTGTTGTATTTAGAAATAGTGTCAGGGAGTCCGCAGGTGTCTCATGCCAACTCTGTGATCAAGTGATTTGACAGAGCGTCCGCTTCAGGGGCGCCTTGGTGTTGTATGTTAATAAGACACACAATTCTGGTTATGGCATTTAACTGTGAAGATGGAACGTTTTCACAGTAAAATGCCATAACCTGCATTGTGTTTTATTTCCACCGTGTGTGTACTTTACCACTGTATGACAGTGTCATGGCACTGTATGATAGTGTCATGGCACTGAAGACAGTCCCATGGTTCAGTGAATTGGGACTACCCTACCCTTGGTTCTAGCCTGATTTTCTCCAGTTCCCCCTGGCACCGTATGACCCCTTACCGGGTTTAGCACTTTCTCGTAAATATAATCGTCAGTGAGGATGTCGTGTGAAGATTTGATTTGTTGTTGCTGACCGCTGGCTACACTTGTGACGACCGTCGGTGAGGCTTATAGTCCTAGTGTTATCCTGAGATAAGAGTCACTTTCCTATCACTTCTGCTTTTTTTATCTGAGAGTTAGAAAGTGCTAACGACTTGATGTTCAGTAAGGGGCATTAGGCATTGTGTTCGGGAGTGCTAGAGGCGTGATTACCCTGTCATGAAGGATAAGCAAAAGGGTTCATGTCCTCTCGACAGAAGTAAACACAAGAGGTCACCTTCACCATTGAAAGCCTAAGTTGGCAACGCAGCAGGAGCAGCCATCAACACACACTTTTCTAAACTTGTCACTTGTTTTGGTCTAAAGTTTACCCTAAAAGAACAACTGCGTTTATGCAAACGTGCCAAATAGAGATTTGTCCTTCAGTGAACGTAAAAAGATGGGGCGAGTCGAGGGGAGAAAAAAAAATAGTACAACGTGAGCACGGAGAATGTTGATAAAACACTTTTTCACGAAACGTAGAATACTGATAAGAGGTGACCTTCCAGGGATGTACAACGGTCGTGTTATGTTAGTGTGACGTGGAAGCCTGTTAAACGTTTTGCATTCTCGCACAGTTCCTGGTCTTCTATGCGGTCCCTTAGCGTGTAAAAATAGGCGATAAATATTAAAAAATTCTTCTTACATTTTTTTTGTCTAAATAGATCTTATTCCAGTAGCATTTCCCTTCCAGTCTTCGAGGGCCGCGGGAGATGTGATTCACGAGACCATGAAGAGGCAGTATATAGCCAGTTCTTATGTTATGTTAGACTGTCATGGAACTAGCTCCGTCGTTCGTCAAGTGCAACATTTCGATGTGGCCAGGATGGTGGCTGTGGTGTGAGCAATTTTGGCATTGTCACAGAAAGAAGAATGTTGTGGCGTCTGGTGCTTGTGTTGCTGTTGCGTTGCTACTGCTTCTGCTGGTTAATGTGTAGCGTTGTTGCTATTGCTACTTTTGGTGCTTGCTTAAATGCTTCCTTGCTGCTGATGCTGGTGCCTCTGTAGCTGCTGCGATGTTGTTGCTGCCTGTAATGCTTTTGCACTGCTGCTGCTACTGCTGCCTGTGACACTATTGCATTGCTGCTACTGCTGTGCTGGTACCTTTGTGGATGCTGCGATGCTACTACTTCTACTGCCTGTGACACTGCTACGCTGCTACTCCTACTTCTAGTGCCTATTACCTGCTGTTTTGTTGTTCCTTCTTACGCGACTGCTCTTCCTGTTGACTCAGTTTCTGCTGACGACTGCGCTGCAAGCGCTGCCTTTCCTGGTGTTCTTGCGAACTTTTTAACACTGCTGAATGTCACTTCAGTTGTTTACAAGCTTCACTCTCTCATTTATGTAACCTTCCGGTGGGGAGACAAAAGCAGCTTTCCAGAGGTCTATTGCAACGTACTTATCCCCTTCGCTCTGTCATAGTAATAATAATAATAATAATAATAATAATAATAATAATAATAATAATAATAATAATAATAATAATAATAATAATGATAATAATAATAATAATAGTAATAATAATATATTTATTTATTTATTTCTACAAGTACATGTACAAGGTATACAGGTCTAGTTGATATCAGTTACATGCTACTGCTGTACAGAAAGCTTCTTGAATTTATGTATTGTTTGTAACGGCTTGACAAAGCTCCTGGAGAGCGAAACGTTGCCACAATAAAATGTTACATTAGTTGTACTTGTGTCCTTTTACAGAAAGCTCCTTGTAATGCAGAGCGTTTCGGGCAAAATAGGTCAATTTTGTCCCTAAGATGCGTCCCACACAAGCTGACTAACTCCCAGGTACCTATTTTACTGTTAGATGAACATGGACAGTAGGTGTCTTATGGAAACACGTCCTAATGTTTCCACTCGTACCTAGGATCAAACCACGGACCTCAGTGTGTGAGCTGAGTAAGCTAGCAATCGAGCTACGGGACACCGTGATGTGTACAGATATTGGGGCCTTAATGACCCTCTGCTTCAATCTTAAACAATACCAATATCACCAATATCACTTCAGATTTCTAAGCGAAATGGATTTACTATACCGATTTTGACTTTCTCTTTGATTCATACTTACATTGCAAATCACCTGGATTCCCAGAATCTGCACAATCCAGGGCAACATGGGTTCAGGGCAGGTCGCTCCTGCCTCTCACAACTACTGGATCACTATGATATGGCCTTGGATGCACTGGAAGAAAATCAGAATGCAGATGTAATATACACAGACTTTGCAAAAGCATTTGACAAATGCGATCATGGCGTAATGGCCCATAAAATACGTGCTAAAGGAATAACTGGGAAAGTGGGGAGATGGATCTTCAACTTCCTAACAAATCGAACACAAAGAGTAGTGGTCAACAGAGTTAAATCGGAGGCTGCCATAGTGAAGAGCTCTGTTCCACAAGGCACAGTACTCGCCCCCATCTTATTCCTTATCCTCATATCAGACATAGACAGAGATATACACCACAGCACAGTATCATCCTTTGCGGATGATACTAGGATCTGCATGAGGCTGTCATCTGCTGAGGACGTGGTTAACCTCCAAGAAGATATAAACAAAGTTTTCCAGTGGGCAACGGTAAACAATATGATGTTCAATGTGGACAAATTCCAACTACTCCGTTATGGAAAACTGGAGGAGATAATAACTAGAACAGAGTATACTACTGACTCCGGCCATACAATAGAGCGGAAAAATAATGTAAGGGACCTGGGAGTAGTAATGTCTGAGGATCTCACTTTCAAGGATCACAACAGTGCCACGATCGCACGTGCAAATATAATGATAGGATGGATAATGAGAACTTTCAAAACGAGAGATGCCAAGCCAATGATGATCCTTTTCAAATCACTTGTTCTCTCTAGGCTGGAATACTGCTGTACATTAACATCTCCATTCAAAGCAGGTGAAATCGCAGATCTAGAGAGTGTACAGAGATCCTTTACTGCACGTATAATTTCTGTCAAGCACCTTAACTACTGGGAACGCTTGGAAGCACTTGACTTGTACTCGTTGGAACGCAGGAGGGAGAGATATATCATAATCTACACTTGGAAAATCTTGGAAGGAATGGTCCCAAATCTGCACACAGAAATTACTCCCTACGAAAGTAAAAGACTAGGCAGGCGATGCAAAATGCCCCCAATAAAAAGTAGGGGCGCCATTAGTAAACTAAGGGATAACACCATAAGTGTCCGGGGCCCAAAACTGTTCAACAGCCTCCCATCAAGCATTAGGGGAATTGCCAATAAACCCCTGGCTGCCTTCAAGAGAGAGCTGGACAGATACCTAAAGTCAGTGCCGGATCAGCCGGGCTGTGGCTCGTACGTCGGACTGCGTGCGGCCAGCAGTAACAGCCTAGTTGATCAGGCCCTGATCCATTGGGAGGCCTGGTCATGGACCGGGCCGCGGGGGCGTTGATCCCCGGAATAACCTCCAGGTAACCTCCAGGTACATAGGTCAGGTTAGGTAAGGCTTGTCAAGTAAGAGGACAAGCGCTTTCTGACGTGGGTCTTAGTCATTGAGGCCTGGTCACGGATCGGGCCCCGGGGGCGTTGTTCCCCGAAACCCTCTCCAGGTATATTCCAGGTATTTGATGACCCACAGCTGGTGTTTTTGGTCATCTGACCGAGGTTCATATTGCCCCCTTCTCAGGACTTCATCTTGATGTTTTGCCCTTTCTTGTGAATACAATAATAATAATAATAATAATAATAATAATAATAATAATAATAATAATAATAATAATAATAATAATAATAATAAAATAATAATAATAATAATAATAATAATAATAATAATAATAATAATAATAATAGTAATAATAATAATAATAATAATAATAATAATAATAATAATAATAATAATAATAATAATAATAATAATAATAATAATAATAATAATAATAATAATAATAATAATAATAATAATAAAATAATAATAATAATAATAATAATAATAATAATAATAATAATAATAATAATAAAGCAGAGAATTCGCATAAATGGGGAGAAATCAGAGTGGGGAAGCGTCACGAGCGGTGTTCCACAGGGGTCAGTGTTGGGCCCCCTGTTGTTCACAATCTACATAAACGACATAGATGAGGGCATAAAGAGCGACATCAGCAAGTTTGCCGATGACACCAAAATAGGCCGTCGAATTCATTCTGACGAGGACATTAGAGCACTCCAGGAAGATTTGAATAGACTGATGCAGTGGTCGGAGAAGTGGCAGATGCAGTTTAATATAGACAAATGCAAAGTTCTAAATGTTGGACAGGACAATGACCATGCCACATATAAACTAAATAATGTAGATCTTAATATTACGGATTGCGAAAAAGATTTAGGAGTTCTGGTTAGCAGTAATCTGAAACCAAGACAACAAACAGTATATAAGTGTTCGCAATAAAGCTAACAGAATTCTTGGCTTCACATCAAGAAGCATAAATAACAGGAGTCCTCAGGTTGTTCTTCAACTCTATACATCCTTGGTTAGGCCTCATTTAGATTATGCTGCACAGTTTTGGTCACCGTATTACAGAATAGATATAAATGCTCTGGAAAACGTACAAAGGAGAATGACAAAGTTGATCCCATGTATCATAAATCTTTCCTATGAGGATAGACTGAGGACCCTGAATCTGCACTCTCTAGAAAGGCATAGAGTTAGGGGGGATATGACTGAGGTGTATAAATGGAAGACAGGAATAAATACAGGGGATGTAAATAACGTGCTGAAAATATCTAGCCTAGACAGGACTCGTAGCAATGGTTTTAAGTTGTAAAAATTCAGATTCAGGAAGGATATAGGAAAGCACTGGCTTGGTAATAGAGTTGTGGATGAATGGAAGAAACTCCCAAGTACAGTTATAAAGGCTAAAACGTTGTGTAGCTCTAAAAATAGGTTAGATAAATACATGAGTGGGTGTGGGTGGGTGTGAGTTGGACCTGATTAGCTTGTACTACTAGGTCAGTTGCCGTGTTCCTTCCTTAAGTGAATGTGACTTGACCTGACTAGGATGGGGCATAGGCTTAAAATGGTAGGAGACTTGGACCTGCCTCGCATGGGCCAGTAGGCCTGCTGCAGTGTTCCTTCTTTCTTATGTTCTTTTGTTCTTAGATAAATGGAGATGGTACATATAAGCAGTGAGACAGGAAATACAATCAACTGACGAAATAGAATATAACTTACAATATAGTTCAGAGGACAGTTCACCACGGGAACTAGGTCACACACTAGCCCCCAGGTCCCAAGACCTACACAGCCGAGTACTGCTCCAAGCCAGTACTCTGCCCAGTGTCTCCAACAGTCTCCTCCAGAGAGTCTCCAGCAGCCTTCTCTCAAGCTCTGCACACAAGCCAGAGCTCTACCAGAATCTCTGCTGCTCAGAACTCTGCACACAGCAGCAGCTCCACTCGAATCTCCTTGCTCAGCTGTTCCTTGGGCATATATGGTCCTCAAATCACCCCCACAATGGGGTGTGCACCACGTGTTTTGACCTGGTGTGGAGATCTGATGCCGTCAAGAACAAAAGACCTGAGACTTAAGCCGAGAGGCATGTCTGACAGCTATTTGCCAAGGCAAGGTGTGACCATTTAATTAGGTTAAATTAGATGTCCCTTTGTGACCTCAAAAGCACAGTTGAACTACATCACAAGGTGATGTTTGGAGATTAAAAGTATAAAATATCGACACGATCGGAAAATTAGACACAAATGCAGTATAATGCAATGCTTTATTGAGTATGTTTCGCCCACACAGTGGGCTTTACGTTTCGCTCACACAGCAGGCTTTACGTTTCGCCCACACAGCAGGCTTTGCATTTTGCCCACACAGCGGGCTTTATGTTTCACCCACACAGTGGGCTTTATGTTTCATCCACACAGCGGGCTTTATGAAGTCACCAACAGATCTCTTGTGGCTTAATAAATCCCACTGTGTGGGCTAAACGTAGTTAATATAAGATTGCACTATATTG
>NC_091350.1:9916976-10085388 GCF_038502225.1 Cherax quadricarinatus
CATCACTTTCTAGGCTATTCCATGGCCTGACTACTCTATGACTGAAGAAATACTTCCTAACATCCCTTTGATTCATCTGAGTCTTCAACTTCCAATTGTGACCTCTTGTGTCTGTGTCCCATCTCTGGAACATCCCGTCTTTGTCCACCTCGTCTATTCCGCGCAGTATTTTATATGTCGTTATCATGTCTCCCCTGACCCTCCTGTCCTCCAGTGTCGTCAGGCCGATTTCCCTCAACCTTTCTTCATAGGACAATCCCCGTAGCTCTGGGACTAGTCTTGTTGCAAACCTTTGCACTTTCTCTAATTTCTTGACGTGCTTGACTAGGTGTGGATTCCAAACTGGTGCTGCATACTCCAGTATGGGCCTGACGTAGATGGTATACAGAGTCTTAAACGAATCCTTACTGAGGTATCGGAACGCTATCCGTAGGTTTGCCAGGCGCCCGTATGCTGCAGCAGTTATCTGATTGATGTGCGCCTCAGGAGATATGCTCGGTGTTATACTCACCCCCAGATCTTTTTCCTTGAGTGAGGTTTGCAGTCTTTGGCCATCTAAACTATATTGTGTCTGCGGTCTTCTTTGCCCTTCCCCAATCTTTATGACTTTGCATTTGGCAGGGTTAAATTCAAGGAGCCAGTTGCTGGACCAGGCTTGTAGCCTGTCCAGGTCTCTTTGTAGTCCTGCCTGATCCTCGTCCGATTTGATTCTTCTCATTAACTTCACATCATCTGCAAACAAGGACACTTCTGAGTCTATCCCTTCCGTTATGTCGTTCACATATACCAAGAACAGCACAGGTCCTAGGACTGACCCCTGTGGAACCCCGCTTGTCACAGGCGCCCACTCTGACACCTCGTCGCGTACCATGACTCGTTGTTGCCTCCCTGTCAGATATTCTCTGATCCATTGCAGTGCCTTTCCTGTTATGTGTGCCTGGTCCTCTAGCTTTTGCAGTAACCTCTTGTGAGGAACTGTGTCGAAGGCCTTCTTGCAGTCCAAAAATATGCAGTCGATCCACCCCTCTCTCTCTTGTCTTACTTCTGTCACCTTGTCATAAAACTCTAGTAGGTTTGTGACACAGGATTTTCCTTCCCTGAAACCGTGCTGGTTGTCAATTATACACTTGTTTCTTTCCAGGTGCCCCACCACTCTCCTCCTGATGATCTTCTCCATGACCTTGCATACTATACACGTTAGTGATACAGGTCTGTAGTTTAGTGCCTCATGTCTGTCTCCCTTTTTAAAAATTGGGACTACATTTGCCATTTTCCATACCTCAGGGAGTTGCCCAGTTTCAAATGATGTGTTGAAGATCTTTGTTAATGGCTCACACAATATTTCTGCTCCCTCTTTAAGGACCCATGGAGAGATGTTGTCTGGTCCCACCGCCTTTGAGGTGTCAAGTTCGCATAGCAGCTTCTTCACCTCCTCCTTGGTTATATGTACCTCATCCAGCACTTGCTGGTGTGCCCCCCTGTTCTGATTTCTTGGAGTCCTACTGGTTTCCACTGTAAATACCTCTTTAAATCTTGTGTTGAGCTCCTGACAAACCTCTCGGTCGTTTCTTGTGAATTCCCCATCACCCTTCCTCAGTCTGATTACCTGGTCCTTGACTGTTGTTTTCCTCCTGATGTGGCTGTACAACAGCTTCGGGTCAGTCTTTACTTTTGATGCTATGTCATTTTCATATTGTCTCTGAGCCTCCCTTCTTATCTGTGCATATTCGTTTCTGGCTCTTCGGCTGATTTCTTTATTTTCCTGAGTTCTCTGTCTTCTGTACCTTTTCCATTCTCTAGTACACCTAGTTTTTGCCTCCCTACACCTTTGGGTGAACCAAGGACTCGTTCTGTTCTTCCCATTATTTCTGTTTCCCTTGGGAACAAACCTCTCCTCTGCCTCCTTGCATTTTGTTGCTACATAGTCCATCATTTCTTGTACTGGTTTTCCTGTCAGTTCCCTCTCCCACTGAATGTCTTGAAGGAAGTTCCTCATGCCTGAGTAGTTCCCCCTTTTGTAGTTTGGTTTTTCCCAGCCTATTCCTGCTACTCTCTCCACTTGGAGCTCAACTATGTAGTCGAAGCACAGAACCACATGATCACTAGCTCCCAGGGGCCTTTCATACATGATACCCTCGATGTCCGAACTACTCATGGTGAATACAAGGTCCAACCTTGCTGGTTCATCCTCTCCTCTCTCTCTGGTAGTGTCTCTAACATGTTGATGCATGAGGTTTTCCAGTACCACATCCATCATCTTGGCTCTCCATGTTTCGGGACCCCCATGGGGCTCCAGGTTTTCCCAGTCAATCTCCTTGTGATTGAAATCACCCATAACTAGTAACTTTGCTCCCCCCATGTGTGCTCTCCTGGCCACCTCGGCTAGTGTGTCGATCATTGCTCTGTTGCTCTCATCGTATTCTTCTCTTGGCCTCCTGCAGTTCTGTGGTGGGTTGTACATTACTGCAATTATCACCTTATGTCCCTCAGACTGGATTGTTCCTACTAAGTAGTCCCTTTCGCCCGTGCCATCCATTCCTTCCATTTTCTCAAAACCCCACTGGTTTTTAATGAGCAGTGCAACTCCTCCTCCCCCTCTCCTCCCTCTGTCTTTCCTGAGGATTTGATATCCGGATGGAAAGATTGAATCTGTTATTATTCTGGTGAGTTTTGTTTCTGTGAGTGCTATTATGTCTGGGGATGTCTCTTTGATTCTTTCGTGCCACTCCTCATACTTGTTTGTTATTCCATCTGCATTTGTATACCACACCTTCAACTTCTTTTCTAAGACTGTGGTCTGGGAGGTATATTGGGGTTGGGGAAGTGGGAGACCTGGTAAGGAACTATGGGTTGTTGCTGTGGGGGTGGAGTTTGTAATGTAGTGGGTGGGGGCATTGGATGTGGCATGGGTGTTTTGATTTAGAGTGTTTGGTTGCACTGGGGTTGACCTGGTTGGGAGGCTTCTATAGGAAGTTGTGAGGGAGGCTGTATTTGATCTTCTTCCTGGGTCTGGGATCTCCTGTCTGTCTTCTCCATCCCCTCTCTTTCCTCCTTTCGCCTTTGTATCATCTCTCTCAGTTTCTGCCTTTCTTCTTGTGTTCTGTCGCGGTCGAGATACACCTTCCTGTATGCCGTCATGTCCCTTAATCGTGCTTTCTCCTGCAGGATCCTGGTCCGAGTCGCTTCTGCCTTGAAGGTCACTCTCACTGGCCGGGTTCTTTTTTTTACAAACCCCCCTATTCTCCGAAAATTTTCCAGCTGGGTCATATCGTCTTCTCCTATTGCTTTCATGATGCTTTCAATTGCTTTTTTTTTCCCTTGTTTTCTTGCTTCATATGTTTCCCCTTCGACTTCCTGGAGCCCATACACAAAGACTGACCTCACCCTTTCATTCTCCCACTGCATATCCCTGTGTATCCCCTCATTTAATTTGGTTTCCTCCACTGCAGCTTTCCTTTCATCAGTTTCACTGGCTAATGTACTTGGGCTCAGTGGCCTGTCATTTTCCCTTCTCGGCTTTCCTTGGGCTCTGTTGTTGTCTGTTAGGGCCTCCACATAAAGCTTAGCTCTTTCATTTGCTACAGTCTCCTCTGATAGAGCTTCTCCATGCAGTTGTGCCCCTTCTTTCCCTACAGTCCCCTTGTTTGTGGCTGAGGTAGCAGTCTCTGTTGTCAATCCCAAAATGTTCTTTAGTTCTTTAGGCTGTTTCAGATTTTTCAATTCCTCTTCTAAACTCTGTATCCTAGCTTCTGCTGCTTTGACATGCACCTCCCACTTCCTGCTTTCCATATCTATCCTCTCTTCCATTCTCATGCTAAGTTCTTCTAGTTTCTTTTCCCATTCATGATCCCTTTTTATGAGCTCTGCTGCCCAATCTTCCTTTGCAGTTTCCTCCTCCTGTCCCTTGGTTTTTCTTGTTGCTCTCTGGCAACCCATTTTTGTTTTATCCTGATTGCCTCAGAGTGGGAAACCTATGTAGTTCTGTATGTTAGGTTAGTAGTGTGTATGTCAGAGTGTGGGGGGGGAAGTAGTGGAGGAACTGTGGCTATGTGGGAGCAGAGTGGGGAGGGGTGGGGAGGGTTTAGGGTGAACGGGGGAGGGGAGGGTGATCGAGGGAGGGGAGGGATCAGGGGAAGTAGTGAGATGTCGGTGGTGAGGGGGGGAGTGTATGTGTGTCTGGATATGTGTGTGTGTGTGTGTGTGTGTGTGTGTGTGTGTGTGTGTGTGTGTGTGTGTGTGTGTGTGTGTGTGTGTGTGTGTGTGTGTGTGTGTGTGTGTGTGTGTGTAATTTTGTGTGTAATTTTGTGTGGAATTATGTGTGGGTTTATTATGTACTGAAAGGTAGGTGGCTTGTGCGTTGTAATGTAAGTCTCAGTGGTCCTTGGCTGCCCACACCTTCTTGTGACCTGACCCCCAACCTCCTGGGACTTACCAGCACTTACTTACAGTGTGTGTGTGTGTGTGTGTGTGTGTGTGTGTGTGTGTGTGTGTGTGTGTGTGTGTGTGTGTGTGTGTGTATGTGTGTGTGTGTGTGTGTGTGTGTGTGTGTGTGTGTGTGTGTGTGTGTGTGTGTGTGTGTGTGTGTGTGTGTGTGTGTGTGTATGTGTGTGTGTGTTTGTGTGTATTGTGTGTGTGTGTGTGTGTGTGTGTGTGTGTGTGTGTGTGTGTGTGTGTGTGTGTGTGTGTGTGTGTGTGTGTGTAATTATGTGTCGAATTATGTGTGGGTTTATTATGTGTCTGAAAAGTAGGTGGCTTGTGCTTGGAGTGTAATGTAGATTCTCAGTTGTCGCTTGTGTCCACAACCTCTTGTGACCTGACTCCCACCCTTACAGTGTTGCCTATGCTCGACCTGCTTATAGTGAGTTAATCGCCTTGTTCAATGGATTACCATTTGCTAAACCTTATTGAATACTTGAGTGCCTATTCTTTATCGTGCTATGAGAGTTAGACCATTCACATTCAGCTTGGCGGTTAATTGGAACCTGGAACCCCACACCCAAACAACCACTCATAGGTGATACAGTACTTGTAGTGCAGCTGTAGCACTGTAGATTGTCCAGGTCGATGTGACGTCCTGGCGTAGATCCAGCTCGATGTACGTCCTGGCGTAGATCCACCTCAATTTCTTCTCGTTAATAATTACCCTATTCACTGTATTTCTTTCACTGGTCACACGATTGTTTCACTTTATTATCTTTCTTGGGTGACACTTGACAACGTCGCCTTACACACTAGCCTGCCCACTCTGCGCCACAACGTTTTTATTTTCTAGATCACTTACAAAATTGTGGCTCTCCCCACACTTATGTGGCTCAGGCAGATTAAAAATCACTTCTAGGATTGTTCACTACCCTGACACACTTAGCAACCCTTGCAGAACACTTAGGTAGCCCTCTAAAACACTTATATTCCCTGAGCACGGAAGCGTGTGTGTGTGTGTACTCACCTATTTGTACTCACCTATTTGTGGTTGCAGGGGTCGAGTCACAGCTCCTGGCCCCACCTCTTCGCTGATTGCTACTAGGTCCTCTCTCTCCCTGCTCCATGAGCTCTATCATACCTCGCCTTAAAACTATGTATGGTTCCCGCCTCCACTACTTCACTTTCTAGGCTATTCCACTGCTTGACTACTCTATGACTGAAGAAATACTTCCTAACATCCCTTTGATTCATCTGAGTCTTCAACTTCCAATTGTGACCTCTTGTGTCTGTGTCCCATCTCTGGAACATCCCGTCTTTGTCCACCTCATCTATTCCGCGCAGTATTTTATATGTCGTTATCATGTCTCCCCTGACCCTCCTGGCCTCCAGTGTCGTCAGGCCGATTTCCCTCAACCTTTCTTCGTAGGACAATCCCCGTAGCTCTGGCACTAGTCTTGTTACAAACCTTTGCACTTTCTCTAATTTCTTGACGTGGTGTGTGTGTATGTATGTGTGTGCGTGTGTGTGTGTGTGTGTGTGTGTTTCCATTAAGACATTGATATCTCGGAACTATGGATCATTATTTTTTATACAATATTTTAGTGTAGCACACTGCATAACAGTTTCTCACAAGCAATGTTGGTAATCCTGACACTATTAGTGGTGTTTATATTTAGTTCTAAACTAACTTCCTCTCTATATTTTCCTTCACATTCTTTGCTCCCGTGTTATTTCAGGATAATGCACAGCAGTCTGTGCACCATTGATCACTTCAGCGTTAAAATGTTGCATGATGGTATCCTTGAGAGTGGCCATGGGAGGCCCAGGCAGGCCTCAGTGAGGGGGTAAAGAGAGTCTCTCTGTTTTCCATTACCTCACTTTTATCTGTTTTTGTATTTCTTTTATTTTCACGTTCTAAGGCGTACCTGCTGCTGAGTGTTATTTTAATCTCAGTACAATATTTCCCTCTTTTCACAAAGCTGAATACAAATTTAATTAAATTGCTGAGCGATTTTGTCAATACATTTTAATTGTCATCTCCGTCAATGACCACTAATTACTTTCATTTACATAAAAAAACTGATATTCACTGGGATTTATACAAAAAAGCTGATGTTTATATTTCATAAATTCAGCAGTGTACTGTAATTTTCTTCACTCTGGTACATCAATATCTCGTGATATACCAAGGTTCGTGTAAAACTTAGAACGCAAGATATGGTGACATGGAAGATGGTGATGATGAGGAGGAGGAGAATGATGCCGATAAATGGCATTATTATAAAAAGATGAAAACAGTAATACCGATTATAAATAATAAAGCTGATTAGATTTTCAATAATTATCAACATAAATTTTAATGATAAAAAAATTGATTTCACAGTAGACTAGAGATGCGCACAAGACACGTGCTCTGCCGACCGTGGCCAAGAAGACAAGGCATGACATAATTACCACTTACAAACATTTCGAGAATTAATAGAACAGGAAAAATGGAGAGTTTGAATGAAGATAACAAGTCGAAGCTAAGCTGAAGACGAAGACAAGCCACAGAGGTGTTAACAAGCACTACTCCACTCTCAAAGTGATAAAAAAAAAAGTGAACAAGTTGGATGCAGAACTGATAGACGTCAATCCAATACACAGCTTCAAGGTGCAAGAGACCAGAAACCAGTACTGGTGTTTAAGAGGCGGGGGTCAGGCGCCGAGAGCAAACACAAATCGGTGAGTACACTAAGAACTATACTCTCAGGAGCCTTAAAGATTCGTTTCGAAAATTATACAAACTTACATTAAGCCCATCAAATAATGTGCAGAGCCAGCATGGCGCATGCACCTGATCAAGCATGTAATTAAACTATATACAAATAATCCGCAAATAGGAGAGAGAAGCTTACGACGATGTTTCGGTCCGACTAGGACCACCCACAAGTCACACCGACAGAAGGGAATGAGCGAACCAGTACATATATAGGTGAAGGAGAACAGGGACGGGGGAGAGAGGAAAAAAAGAAGTGATAGTAGAAAGTAGGGAGAGCAGCTCTCCGCCACAAGAGACAGAAAGGGAAGCGAAGGGAGGCAATAGTAGTAGTAATAGTGGTAGAGAAGGCAGAAGCAGCAACAGCAGCAAAGAAGTGGTATTCGTAGCAGCAGCGGAAGTGGAGTAAGTTCAAAGACAAGAAAAAGGAGCACTGCAGGAGAGCCAAGGACCCACAAGAGGCAAGACCAAAAACACAGGAGCGAAACTGAAGAACAGAACACACTAGACAAAAGAAGGAAAAACAAAGAAAGAAATAAGGAAAAATAGGAAAGGAGAGGAGGTAGGGAGAGAAGAAAGGATCAGGACAAGTCACGAGCCTTCTGAAGTTTGGAGAAACGGTCCGCTCTCTTTCTGACAGACTTAAAGAGCATAAAACCAGTGTTAGGCTCGCCAACGGCCAATAATGCTCTTTTCTGTCATGTATTTCAGTCATCGTATTTACAGGTTCTCTGCCAAAACTATCTGTCCTACTTCTAGTCTTCACAGCCATCGTCTTGTTGAAGCGTTCCTTATACCCAGCTTTCCTACTCCTGGCTTTGTCTTTGTTGATGCCTTCCTTTCTCCTTACATTATCAAATGCTCCAAAATTTCAGAACACTTGCCACTTGTCCCGATCCACTCCCCTCTTCCCACTCCCTCCCACCTCCCACCCTTCCTTATTTCTTTCTTTGCCCTTCCGTGTGTGTATATATGTGTGTGTGTGTGTGTTTGTGTGTATATATATGTGTGTGTGTGTGTGTGTGCGTGTATGTGTGTGTGTGTGTGTGTGTGTGTGTTTGTACTCACCTAATTGTGGTTGCAGGGGTCGAGACTCAGCTCCTGGCGTGTGTGTGTGTGTGTGTATGTGTGTGTGTGTGTGTGTGTGTGTGTGTGTGTGTGTGTGTGTGTGTGTGTGTGTATGTGTGTGTGTGTGTGTGTGTGTGTGTGTGTGTGTGTGTGTGTATATCTGTGTGTGTGTGTGTGTTTGTGTGTATATATGTATGTGTGTGTGTGTGTGTGTGTGTGTGTGTGTGTGTGTGTGTGTGTGTTTGTGTGTGTGTGTGTATATATGTGTGTGTGTGTGTGTGTGTGTTTGTGTGTGTGTTTGTGTGTATATATGTGTGTGTGTGTGTGTGTGTGTGTGTGTGTGTGTGTGTGTGTGTGTGTGTGTGTGTGTGTGTGTGTGTGTGAGTGTGTGTGTGTGTGTTTGTGTTTGTGTGTATATATATGTATATGTGTGTGTGTGTGTGTGTGTGTGTGTGTGTGTGTGTGTGTTTGTGTGTGTGTGTGTGTGTGTGTATATATGTGTGTGTGTGTACTCACCTATTTGTACTCACCTATTTGTGGTTGCAGGGGTCGAGTCACAGCTCCTGGCCCCGCCTCTTCACTGATTGCTACTAGGTCCTCTCTCTCCCTGCTCCATGAGCTTTATCATACCTCGCCTTAAAACTATGTATGGTTCCCGCCTCCACTACTTCACTTTCTAGGCTATTCCACGGCTTGACTACTCTATGACTGAAGAAATACTTCCTAACATCCCTTTGATTCATCTGAGTCTTCAACTTCCAATTGTGACCTCTTGTGTCTGTGTCCCATCTCTGGAACATCCCGTCTTTGTCCACCTCGTCTATTCCGCGCAGTATTTTATATGTCGTTATCATGTCTCCCCTGACCCTCCTTGCCTCCAGTGTCGTCAGGCCGATTTTCCTCAACCTTTCTTCGTAGGACAATCCCCGTAGCTCTGGGACTAGTATTGTTGCAAACCTTTGCACTTCCTCTAATTTCTTGACGTGCTTGACTAGGTGTGGATTCCAAACTGGTGCTGCATACTCCAGTATGGGCCTGACGTAAATGGTATACAGAGTCTTGAACGAATCCTTACTGAGGTATCGGACGCTATCCGTAGGTTTGCCAGGCGCCCGTATGCTGCAGCAGTTATCTGATTGATGTGCGCCTCGGGACATATGCTCGGTGTTATACTCACCCCCAGATCTTTTTCCTTGAGTGAGGTTTGCAGACTTTGGCCGTCTAAACTATATTGTGTCTGCGGTCTTCTTTGCCCTTCCCCAATCTTCATGACTTTGCATTTGGCAGGGTTAAACTCAAGGAGCCAGATGCTGGACCAGGCTTGAAGCCTGTCCAGGTCTCTTTGTAGTCCTGCCTGATCCTCGTCCGATTTGATTCTTCTCATTAACTTCACATCGTCCGCAAACAAGGACACTTCTGAGTCTATCCCTTCGTTATGTCATTCACATATACAAAGAACAGCACAGGTCCTAGGACTGACCCCTGTGGAACCCCGCTTGTCACAGGCGCCAAATCTGACACCTCGTCACGTACCATGACTCGTTGTTGCCTCCCTGTCAGGTATTCTCTGATCCATTGCAGTGCCTTTCCTGTAATGTGTGCCTGATCCTCTAGCTTTTGCAGTAACCTCTTGTGAGGAACTGTGTCGAAGGCCTTCTTGCAGTCCAAAAAAATGCAGTCGATCCACCCCTCTCTCTCTTGTTTTACTTCTGTCACCTTGTCATAAAACTCTAGTAGGTTTGTGACACAGGATTTTCCCTCCCTGAAACCATGCTGGTTGTCAATTATACACTTGTTTCTTTCCAGATGCTCCACCACTCTCCTCCTGATGATCTTCTCCATGACCTTGCATACTCTACACGTTAGTGATACAGGTCTGTAGTTTAGTGCCTCATGTCTGTCTCCCTTTTTAAAAATTGGGACTACATTTGCCATCTTCCATACCTCAGGGAGTTGCCCAGTTTCAAATGATGTGTTGAAGATCTTTGTTAACGGTACACACAATATCTCTGCTCCCTCTTTAAGGACCCACGGAGAGATGTTGTCTGGTCCCACCACCTTTGAGGTGTCAAGTTCGCATAGCAGCTTCTTCACCTCCTCCTTGGTTATATGTAGCTCATCCAGCACTTGCTGGTGCACCCCCGTGCTCTGATTTCCTGGAGTCCTACTGGTTTCCACTGTAAATACTTCTTTAAATCTTGTGTTGAGCTCCTGACATACCTCCCGGTCGTTTCTTGTGAATTCCCCATCACCCTTCCTCAGTCTGATTACCTGGTCCTTGACTGTTGTTTTCCTCCTGATGTGGCTGTACAACAGCTTCGGGTCAGTCTTGACTTTCGATGCTATGTCATTTTCGTATTGCCGCTGAGCCTCCCTTCTTATCTGTGCATATTCGTTTCTGGCTCTTCGGCTAATCTCTTTATTTTCCTGAGTTCTCTGTCTTCTGTACCTTTTCCATTCTCTAGTACACCTAGTTTTTGCCTCCCTACACCTTTGGGTGAACCAAGGACTCGTTCTGTTCTTCCCATTATTTCTGTTTCCCTTAGGAACAAACCTCTCCTCTGCCTCCTTGCATTTTGTTGCCACATAATCCATCATTTCTTGTACTGGTTTTCCTGTCAGTTCCCTCTCCCACTGAATGTCTTGAAAGAAGTTCCTCAAGCCTGAGTAGTTCCCCCTTTTGTAGTTTGGTTTTTCCCACCCTATTCCTGCTGCTCTCTCCACTTGGAGCTCAACTATGTAGTCGAAGCACAGAACCACATGATCACTAGCTCCCAGGGGCCTTTCATACATGATATCCTCGATGTCAGAACTACTCAAGGTGAATACAAGGTCCAGTCTTGCTGGTTCATCCTCTCCTCTCTCTCTGGTAGTGTCTCTAACATGTTGATGCATGAGGTTTTCCAGTACCACATCCATCATCTTGGCTCTCCATGTTTCGGGACCCCCATGGGGCTCCAGGTTTTCCCAGTCAATCTCCTTGTGATTGAAATCACCCATAACTAGTAACTTTGCTCCCCCCATGTGTGCTCTCCTGGCCACCTCGGCTAGTGTGTCGACCATTGCTCTGTTGCTCTCATCATATTCTTCTCTTGGCCTCCTGCAGTTCTGTGGTGGGTTGTACATTACTGCAATTATCATCTTATGTCCCTCAGACTGGACTGTTCCTACTAAGTAGTCCCTTTCGCCCGTGCCATCCATTCCTTCCATTTTCTCAAACCCCCACTGGTTTTTAATGAGCAGTGCAACTCCTCCTCCCCCTCTCCTCCCTCTGTATTTCCTGAGGATTTGATTTGTGTGTGTGTGTGTGTGTGTGTGTGTGTGTGTGTGTGTGTGTGTGTGTGTGTGTATAGGTGTATGTGTATGTGTGTGTGTGTGTGTGTGTGTGTGTGTGTGTGTGTGTGCGTGTGTTTGTGTGCGTGTGTGTGTGTGTGTGTGTGCGCGTGTGTGCGGTCGTGTGCGCGCGTGTATGGCAAAATATAATATTTAGATATTATGGATATTAAAAAAATGATGTCAAGATTGTAAAATGAAAAACACATAAAAAATAAATATGAAAACTTTGACCACTGATAAAGAACCAGAAACTTCGAAAAAAAAAATAACAAGATAAAGATAAAGAAGAAAATATATCAGCTTAAATAAAAGAAAAAGTGATAGTGCTAATAACAAAATATTAAGACTAATCACAAGTAGACGAAACATCAATATTATGGAAATAACCAAAACATTCATTGAACTACGGTACGGGTGGGATTGAACTTGCGGCAAGTAAGTCGTAAAACTCCAGGGCAATACAGGTTTAGAGCAGGTCGCTCCTGCCTGTCCCAGCTACTGGACCACTATGACAAGGTCCTGGACACTATAGAAGATAAGCAAAATATTGATGTAGTATACACAGACTTTGCAAAAACCTTCGACAAGTGTGACCATGGTGTAATAGCACACAAAATGCATGATAAAGAAATAACAGGAAAAATTGGTAGATGGATCTATAACTTCCTGACAAACAGAACACAAAGAGTAATAGTAAACAGAGTAAAGTCTGAGGCAGCTACGGTGAAAGCTTTGTTCCGCAAGGCACAGTACTCGCTCCCATCCTGTTCCTCTTCCTCATATCTGACATAGACTGTCTTGGCAAGTCGGGTGTCATCCTTTGCAGATGACACCCGAACTGCCATGACAGTGACCTCCATCGATGACACCGCAAGACTCCAAGCGGACATCAACCAAATCTTCAAATGGGCCACTCAAAACAATACGAAGTTCAATGAAGAGAAATTTCAACTACTCACATATGGAAAACTTGTGAAATTAAAACTGTATCATGGTATAAAACAAATTCCAACCATACAACAGAGCGAAAAAGTAATGTGAAAGACCTGGGAGTCATAATGCCAAACGATTTCATCTTCAAAGACCACAAAAATATTTCTACTGCATCTGCTAGAAAAATGACAGTATGGATAATGAGAACCTTCAAAACTAGGGACGCCAAGCCCATGACAATTATCTTCAAATCGCCTTTCTCTCTAAGCCGGAATACTGTTGTACACTAACTACTCCTTCAAGGCAGGCGAAATTACTGACCTGGAGAGTGTACAAAGAACTTTCACAGCACACATAAGTACGATAAGGCACCTAAATTACTGGGAATGGTTGAAGGCTCTTGATTTGTATTCCCTTGAGTGCAGGCGAGAGAGATACATGATAATATACACTTAGAAAATCCTAGAGGGATTAGTATCAAACTTGCACACGAAAATCACTCCCTATGAAAGCAAAAGACTCGGCAGGAGATGCAGCAGGAGTGCCACGAGTACACTGAGAGACAACACAATAAGTGTTCATGGCCCAAATCTGTTCAACAGCCTCACAACACACATAAGGGGGATTACCAATAGTCCCCTGGCTGTCTTCAAGAAGGCACTGGAGAGGCACCTAAAGTCAGTACCTGACCAGCCGGGCTGTGGTTCATACGTCAGTTTGCGTGCTGCCAGCAGTAACAGCCTGGTTGATCAGACTTTGATCCACCACGAGGCCTGGTCTCAGACTGGGCCTCGGGGGCGTTGACTCCCGAAACCCTCTCCAGGTATACTCCAGTGCGTAAGCCACTTGCCGCGAGTTCAGTCCCCACCCGCACCGTGGGTTGTTTGCAATCGTGTCATTACGATTTCGTGAGTCAAGACATACATTGTTTACTGTAAAGAATGGACGGACACATGTCTGCTGTCTGACACATTCAAGGATTTAAATGATTCTACACCGACAGACACAACAAGAAAAGCTGATGAATTAAACACATGTACAACACCTTAGTCTCTTTATTTCGCAGACATTTCGCCATCCAATAAACATAGACTGAAGACTGAAGAGGAGGTAATCAGTCCCTCATTGTATACCACTGACATATCACAACATGAAATAAGGCGGAGCAGCGCATATATATAACCCTTTTTATGCTGAGTTTAGTCTCGTCCTGGTAAACTCACATGAGGACCTGTACTGACTCCGTGTCCTAGAATCTATCATGATAAGTCTTATCAACACAGTTGTGCAAAACACAGCAAGTTTTAGCATATCAAGATTTCCAGACATTTGATGTTAGAGGACAAGGCGCTCAGATTACCTCATACACCATATTACACCTAACTTCACCATATATATATATATATATATATATATATATATATATATATATATATATATATATATATATATATATATATATATATATATATATATGTATATATATAGGCCAATTTCATTCTAGTCCCTGTTTGGTGTACTAGTTCAACGATCAGTATTTTATATTATAGTGACCACGAGCGAGTGGTATTGATCAATAACAACACTGCACTAGCCAAGGACTCGAACCCATGCTGCTTTGGCCTGCTTTGACCACATCGACTCAAGGCTGAGGAACTGATTACCTCAAACTCCTCCTGTTCTTCACCATTCTTCTTTGTATAGACTGATGAAGCCACTGTGTAGCGAAACGTTTCCTCAATAAAGATACCCAAGAGTTGCACATGTGTCTAATTTATCAAGTCACAATACCGTGAACCATTTACAAAGTCACAATGTGTGTTTGTAAATGGTCCAAGTCAGACCAAAACCTACGTGCGGGTTATTTGTATATTGAAGAAGGTCCTGGTGAGCGAAACATCTGCTAAATCAAAGTTGCCAAACTTTGTTTATGTGTTTTTAATATACATTTCTTCTCTGCTAGCTACCTTGTACGAGTGTTATCAGGGATCATTGTGTTCCAGAGTTATACATGTTCTCTGAGCAGCCTGGGAGACACTTATAAACATGTCATATATTCAGTTCTCCTCGTTAGTATATGTGAGATCATCAGTGATATGATAACTGGCCAAATTATCACATTCTAAACTAGTCAAGTGCTCTTTATGTCCACCGTAATCTGTCTTGCCCTTATTACCGAACTTTTATTTAGTTTTAAAAGTCGTATATTTATTTACAAGGGTCTTATATTTTGCCAGAACTAGGTCAAGATAAAGTTATTATCTAGTCTGTCACAGGCTACTCTAAAAAAAAAATCAGGGACAAATTCTAGGAAGTCGTTGGACTCTAAATTTCCAAAGATTTGCAGTCAGCTCGACTTAAATTAAAACTTCCCGAGATTACTACATTTTCGTGCCCTGAAGCCTTGAAGATTTCGTCTCTTGGCTGCGTTCAAAGTTCGAAGGAGAATGGGATGAGATAGTGGGGGACGGGGGGGGACATAGCAAACCTCAGATCAACTTTTTATATGCTAGAAATTCCACCTAGACAGATTCTGCCTGTTTAAGCTGCAATTCAAGTTTTATCTGAAAGCTCAAGTCTTGAGTGTAGTACTCGGCCATAATGAATCATTCAGTCTTGATAAGATTGATGGACTGATTACATCGACTCCAGGCTGAGGGACTGATTACCTCAAACTCATTCTGATCTTCACCATGCTTCTTTGTACAGGACTGATGAAGCCACTGTGTGGCGAAACGTTTCCACAATAAAGATACCCAAGTGTTGCACATATGTCTAATTTATCAACTTATCGGTTCTCTGAACCATTTATATACACACGCAATATACAGAATATTTATGAAGAAAACATCTCTCCCACTGAAAGCTATGTAAATACCAAGGTTAACAGAAGTCCCTAATGGGCGAAACGTTCCCTCAATGTGTTTACCTCTCAGTCTGTTACTGATATACTTGAAACTTGTTCCGACAGATGCAACACACATTGAGCGTCTCGAGCCAGCTGGCCCAGTAGGTAACGCACTGGCCTGGAGTTTTACAACTCACTCGCCACGGGTTTGATCCTACCCTTACCGTGGTTTGTTTACATTCCTGGTTATTACAGTTTCGTGAATCTGTATCTCGCGGGTAGTTACCGTGTCGCGTCTCTTAAGAGACTCTAATGAGTACACAAATAACCCGCACATACGGGGAACCTATGACGACGTCTCGGTCGGATCGAAATGTCGTCTTAAGTTTCTTTCACCCAAGTATTTGTTTATTGTAAAGAAAAAGAACACAAATGCACACTATTTGTGTATTGTTCAAGTTACTGTATTGTCCCTTTTTTTCCTCTTTCTTGACTGTGTTGAGGATATGCTTACTGCTACATAGAATTTGCAAAACCTCTACTGGGGGCAAAACGTCTCCTTACACGTGTTCCACGTGTGTTTTTACCCCACATGTAAATAAATGGTTTACAAAAACTGACAATTTGATAAATGAGACACTTGTGCAACATTTGGGTACCTTTATTCTGGAAACGTTTCGCCCACCAGTGGCTTCTTCAGCCCATTGGAAGAAGCCACAGGCTGGCAAAACGTTTCCAGAATAAAGATACAAGTGTCTCATTTACAATCCCACAACACATTCTCTTGTGTCCAGATTAGAGAAAGCTTAACCTACTAATGGACAGAATAAGAATTTTGAGGTGACGTTTCTCAAGAACGAAGTTTTACCCCTGAGCGAAAACTGGTCTGAAACAAGGGCTTGCTCCTCATTACTTGTCTCTACAAAAATAAAGTATTAAAGATCGCCAGACAGTCGAGAAGGTGAAAAACAGAACTTGTTGATATTTGCTCGGGACACGGGAAAGTAAGCGACCCAAACACACTCTTGCGGTCTTCGTCCTTCACATCGTCCGTGTCTAGGTTTCCCAACTTGTCCTTGCGTACAGACTTTCTAGTCAAGGGAATTTTTTTTTTTTTACTCCTTCTCTAAGTTTATTCAGGTACAGGTACACATAAAGATAGTTACATAAGTTATCATACATAGCAGGATATGTGTAGATTATCTAGGATAACCAAAGAAGTGACAAAGTGACTTAATTCCATTGGGGGTCCTTGTAATATCTTATAATTTAAACCTTAAAAGTTAAAGAAGTTAAGTTAAAACAACTCTTTCTTTCTTTCTTTCTCTCTCTCTCTCTCTCTCTCTCTCTCTCTCTCTCTCTCTCTCTAATCTCTCTCTCTCTCTCTCTCTCTCTCTTTTACACAGGGTTTGACATGGTTAAGGATCCCTTTAGCTTTATTGACAGCTATTTACAGGTTAAGGATTCCTAACTTTATTGGCAAGCCTTAAGAGCTAGTTACCTACATCAGCTCATTTGAAAGCATTTTTATTGTTATGAGACATACAAGTAGGGAACAGGATGAAGTTGGAGCCATCTGTGGGCCAGCATTTTCATTTGATCAACTGACTTTATCTCGTTGACATTATTATGTTGTACGAATGTGTTCCATACTCGAGTCATCCTGGGTATATATGATCTCAGATGGAGTGATGTTCTGGAGAAGGGTACAGCCAGAGTGAAGTTGCTGCTTTCTGCCCTGCTGTTCTGCATAAACGCTTGTTTCACGCTGTCCTCGAAGTGGATCTCTCTCTCTCTCTCTCTCTCAGGTTAAGCTTCCTAACTTCATTAACAAGCTAAGAGCTGTTACCTACATCAGCTCATTTAAAAGTCTTCTTATTGTTATGCTCTACGTTATCTGTTGCTCTAACCATCACTCTCCTAAGTCTGTGTTCTTCCTCCATGACGGAGGTGCTTTAATTCTGGTTATAGGCTCTTGATCCGAGAAATAATAAATCGTGTAATCTCCCAGATGGTGTGTGTGTGTGTGTGTGTGTGTGTGTGTGTGTGTGTGTGTGTGTGTGTGTGTGTGTGTGTGTGTGTGTGTGTGTGTGTGTGTGTGTGTGTGTGTGTGTGTGTGTGTGTGTGTCTGTGTGTGTGTGTGTGTGTGTGTGTGTGTGTGTGTGTGTGTGTGTGTGTGTGTGTCTGTGTGTGTGTGTGTGTGTGTGTGTGTGTGTGTGTGTGTGTGTGTGTGTGTGTGTGTGTGTGTGTGTGTGTGTGTGTGTGTGTGTGTGTGTGTGTGTGTGTGTGTGTGTGTGTGTGTGTGTGTGTGTGTGTGTGTGTGTGTGTGTGTGTGTGTGTGTGTGTGTAACTTTAGCAGCTATAGCTGTAAGCTTCATAAATAATAAAAAAGGCACAATACCATGACTGGAACAATACACAAATAACCCGCACATAGGAGAGAGGAGCTTACGACGACGTTTCGGTCCGACTTGGACCATTTACAAAGTCACACTAACAGAAAGGAGAGGAGGCAGTATATAAGCTTCTCTCCTTACCTGGTCAAGCTTCTCACATCACCTGGTCAAGCTTCTCACATTCTCAGTAGTAGTAACCAGTTACCAGTAACCAGTGTACCAGTAGATGACTCACTACCAACCGTCTCTGCATGAATCACTGTCTGTATTCATATTGCTGCTGACCATAGCAGGATTTCAAACCCCCCCCCTCACATATGGGCACTGTGAGTCAGTCAGTCTTACGAGTGAGAGCAAGGAGGCAGGTCACGGCTGTTTGGCGCTTCCCACACTATCCGTAATATACGTACTACCAGCCTACGTGAGTATTTTTACCCTATCCACGTGTTCGACGGAGACCTCATCCACTTCACTGGATCAATCTGTTCCACCAGTTGAGGAGAAAGACTTAGCTCCCACTGACTTCCCAGATGAAGTCAAGCGTTTGTTGACTATGTTGAACAAACGTCATAAAGCCATTGCCTTACCAGGTGAGAAGATGGGTATAACGAACTTATTGTCCCATCGTATTCCACTTGAACCTGGTACTAGACCTATCTACATACCTGCGTACAGAATGCCTCATTCACAAGTTGCTGTCGCAGAAGAATTGATCAATCAAATGCTTGATGATGGAGTTATTGCACCTAGCAATTCACCTTGGAATGCACCCTTGATCCTAGTACCTAAGAAGGATGGTACTTGGCGCCCAGTAATTGACTTTAGGAAGTTAAACGCGAAAACTATTCCAGATCGCTTTCCACTCCCTGTACTGGGTGATCTTTTACGTAACATCGGAGATAACAAAGTCTTTTCAACCCTGGATTTGTTACAAGGGTTTTGGCAAGTCCCTCTTCACGAGGACAGCCAAGAGCTAACTGCATTCTCCACTCCTACAGGTCATTATCACTTCCTCCGTATGGCGTTTGGATTACGATCCTCCCCTATCACGTTCTCAAGGCTCATGACTAATATCTTTAGAGGTCTCATAGGTAATGCACTTATGGTGTACTTAGATGACGTAATCGTCATGTCTAAAGACGTAGATACACACTTGAAAAGACTTGATGTAGTACTTGGTAAGCTTGAAGAAGCCAATTTAAAGATCAAACTGTCTAAATGTCAATTTTTCAGATCAGAAATTAAGTTTCTTGGTCACGTAGTCACTCCTAGAGGGGTTACGACTGACCAAAGTAAAGTAACTGCAGTACTAAATTTTCCAACTCCCAAAACTGCTGATGCTGTAAGATCCCTTGTGGGCTTAGCAGGTTTTTATAGATCTTTCATTGCCAATTTTTCTTCCATAGCTGCTCCTCTAACTGAGTTGCTTAAGAAAGATGCTCCTTTCATTTGGACCTTCCGTCAAGAAAGAGCATTCCAAACTCTAAAAGAAAAGCTAACATCTGCTCCAATTTTGAAATTTCCTGATCTTTCTAAGCCCTTCTATCTGACAAATGATGCTAGTTATATTGGCATAGGTGCCGTACTAGCTCAGAAGACTGATGACAAGTACAACGCAGTTGCATTTGCTAGCCGAGTCCTTACAAAGGCTGAACGTAATTATACAGTAACTGAGCAAGAAGCTTTAGCAATAGTATGGTCTTTAAAGCACTTCTGAGACATTATTTATCAGTACTCTGTTCATGTCTTGACAGACCATGCTCCACTGATACCTTTATTCCAGAACAAACAACCTACTGGAAGGTTAGCCAGATGGACCTTGACTATCCAAGAGTTCAATCCCACCTTTGAACACTTACCTGGCAAGTCAAATGTAGTCGCAGATGCCTTATCGCGACATGTTAATATAGTAACTGCAGACCCTCCATTTAGTGCTGAAGATGTAAAGAATGCTCAATGAACAGATCCCATGTGGTCTGGTGTGATTCGATTCCTGCTCCAGGAAGATCTTATTCTGACTGTGAAGCCACCAGCACCCATCAGTGACTTTGTCATGAACCAAGAATTACTGTATCGAACAGCCGAGTTGGGTACTCCTAGCAGAAGAGTATACCAGTTAGTAATTCCACAGTCACTAGTGAATGTAGCCTTACAGCTAGTTCACGATGTACCAGGTGTTGCACACCCTGGTATGGATCGTTCAGTAAAACAAGCCAGATTGAAATACTTTTGGCCTCGTATGGCAACTGATATTTCTGAGTATGTTAAGAAATGTAGTGTCTGCATGCAACATAAAGGTAATGCTAATGGTCCTAATCCAATCCAAGTATATCCAACCAATAGCGAACCTTGGGAAAGAGTTGCACTAGATTTGTTAACTGATTTCCAATGTTCCCTCCAAGGCAACAAACATCTGTGTGTTATGGTACACCATTTCACCAGATACTGTGAGTTAGTTCCTATTGCAGATAAGACTGCCGAGACAGTAGCTAAAGCGTTTAAAGAACGCATTATCTGCAGGCATAACACCCCTAAGTCCCTAGTAACAGATAATGGAGGTGAATTCTGTAATGAGATTCTTGAAAATTTGTGCACCTTGTACAAGATCTTTAAATCCACCATTGTTCCTCATCATCCTGCCAGCAATGGGTTAGCGGAACGAACCAATAAGAAAGTACTTGATGTCTTGAGAGCCACTATCAATCCCAACAGTGAAACTTGGAACGAAGTTATACCTGATGTGCAGTGTGCTATAAATTCTGCTTACAATGTTTCTATAGGTGACACTCCACATTATGCATTGTACGGTGTAGATAAACGTTTGCCTTATGAGTTGTTATATTCTAATCCGAAACCAAATTACAACCCTGATGATTTTATAGCAACTCATACCAGCTTAGCTCAAAGTGTTTTGAGAAGAATCCGTGAAACACTTCATAAATCAACAGCAGAATTTACAAGAGTCGTAAACACTCGAGCAAAGCCATCCAAAATCAAAGTAGGTTCGAGAGTTATGCTGACTAATTTTAACAAAACGTCTGCAATGCCAAAGCTTGATCAAAAGTTTGTTGGTCCTTATCGAGTAGTTGAACATATCACTGGTAATAAGTATAAGGTTAGAGAAATTAGTACTGGTCAGTATAAAGAATCGCATTTAGATCATATGAAGTTAGTATGTGATGATAATGATGTTCCAACCCAGACTAATGTGACAGACTCTGACAATCCTCCTGATCCTGTACTCTCTTCCTCTGATACTCAGTCAGATGATCAACCTGAATGTCGTTATTCCCTACGTACATGACAGGTATTGAGAAATCCTCAAGTATCATTTGTAACTACCAATTCAGATTTGCCTCAAATACAGCATGAGTTAGCCAGTGCTACAGAGTTTGATCCTCCCAGAGATGACACCCATTCTGCATATGTCAATCTTACCCTAGCAGAGTTGGGGTTAAATGTAAATAACCTGTATAGATGAATAATTACAGTATCAACTTATCAGTATTCAAGAATTTTTTTTTTTGTGTTCACGTTCTCTCCGAATTCTGAGAGTTAACAGTCTAGATTTGAGTGCACTGAATCTGCCTTTCTGTTAAACACTTCTTTCTTTGTATATATTCCTTCCTCAGAATCCGTAGATCACATGAATACAGATCGATCGATCAAATTTTTTTTTTATAACTTCTATTGTGTAATCTCAACGTTGAGTTTCATCCGATGAGTTGTGCTATATTATACCTGGTATTGCATTACAGTTTCAGTTACGTAAGCTTCCATTCCAATGTTCTACTTATGTATGTTATAATGTTCAATTGTTGTGTACTTTGACATTGTATAGAATCAGCCCAAGCCGTATACCTGCCATCTCTAGTTTGTATTAGTTGTATGTTGGGACGACATACGTTAGGGTCGCCGAGCTCTCAGTAGTAGTAACCAGTTACCAGTAACCAGTGTACCAGTAGATGACTCACTACCAACCGTTTCTGCGTGAATCACTGTCTGTATTCATATTGCTGCTGACCATAGCAGGATTTCAACCCCCCCCCCTCACATATGGGCACTGTGAGTCAGTGAGTCTTACGAGAGAGAGCAAGGAGGCAGGTCACCGGCTGTTTGGCGCCTACCAATACTTACCGTTATAATTATACGTACTACCAGCCTACGTGAGTATTTCTTTACCCTATCCACGTGTTCGAACCCCACATGATAACATCACCTGGTCAAGCTTCTCACATCACCTGGTCAAGCTTCTCACATCACCTGGCCAAGCTTCTCACATCACCTGGTCAACCTTCTCACATCACCTGGTCAACCTTCTAACATCACCTGGTCAAGCTTCTCACATCACCTGGTCAAGCTTCTCACATCACCTGGTCAAGCTTCTCACATCACCTGGTCAAGCTTCTCACATCACCTGATCAACCTTCTCTCCTCACCTGGTCAAGCTTCTCACATCACCTGGTCAGCTTCTCACATCACCTGGTCAACCTTCTCACATCACCTGGTCAACCTTCTCACATCACCTGGTCAAGCTTCTCACATCACCTGATCAACCTTTTCTCCTCACCTGGTCAAGCTTCTCACATCACTTGGTCAAACTTCTCACATCACCTGGTCAAGCTTCTCACATCACCTGGTCAACCTTCTCTCCTCACCTGGTCAAGCTTCTCACATCACCTGGTCAACCTTCTCACATCACATTGTCAAGCTTCTCACATCACCTGGTCAAGCTTCTCACATCACCTGGTCAAGCTTCTCACATCACCTGGTCAACCTTCTCACATCACCTGGTCAACCTTCTAACATCACCTGGTCAACCTTCTCACATCACCTGGTCAAGCTTCTCACATCACCTGATCTACCTTCTCTCCTCACCTGGTCAAGCTTCTCACATCACCTGGTCAAGCTTCTCACATCACCTGGTCAACCTTCTCACATCACCTCTTCAAGCTTCTCACATCACCTGATCAACCTTCTCTCCTCACCTGGTCAAGCTTCTCACATCACCTGGTCAAGCTTCTCACATCACCTGGTCAACCTTCTCACATCACCTCTTCAAGCTTCTCACATCACCTGATCAACCTTCTCTCCTCACCTGGTCAAGCTTCTCACATCACCTGGTCAGCTTCTCACATCACCTGGACAACCTTCTCACATCACCTGGTCAACCTTCTCACATCACCTGGTCAAGCTTCTCACATCACCTGATCAACCTTCTCTCCTCACCTGGTCAAGCTTCTCACATCACTTGGTCAAGCTTCTCACATCACCTGGTCAAGCTTCTCACATCACCTGGTCAACCTTCTCTCCTCACCTGGTCAAGCTTCTCACATCACCTGGTCAACCTTCTCACTTCACATTGTCAGGCTTCTCACATCACCTGGTCAACCTTCTCACATCACCTGGTCAAGCTTCTCACATCACCTGGTCAAGCTTCTCACATCACCTGGTCAACCTTCTAACATCACCTGGTCAACCTTCTCACATCACCTGGTCAAGCTTCTCACATCACCTGATCTACCTTCTCTCCTCACCTGGTCAAGCTTCTCACATCACCTGGTCAAGCTTCTCACATCACCTGGTCAACCTTCTCACATCACCTCTTCAAGCTTCTCACATCACCTGATCAACCTTCTCTCCTCACCTGGTCAAGCTTCTCACATCACCTGGTCAAGCTTCTCACATCACCTGGTCAACCTTCTCACATCACCTCTTCAAGCTTCTCACATCACCTCATCAACCTTCTCTCCTCACCTGGTCAAGCTTCTCACATCACTTGGTCAAACTTCTCACATCACCTGGTCAAGCTTCTCACATCACCTGGTCAACCTTCTCTCCTCACCTGGTCAAGCTTCTCACATCACCTGGTCAACCTTCTCACTTCACATTGTCAAGCTTCTCACATCACCTGGTCAACCTTCTCACATCACCTGCTCAAGCTTCTCACATCACCTGATCAACCTTCTCACATCACCTGGTCAACCTTCTAACATCACCTGGTCAACCTTCTCACATCACCTGGTCAAGCTTCTCACATCACCTGATCTACCTTCTCTCCTCACCTGGTCAAGCTTCTCACATCACCTGGTCAAGCTTCTCACATCACCTGGTCAACCTTCTCACATCACCTCTTCAAGCTTCTCACATCAACTGATCAACCTTCTCTCCTCACCTGGTCAAGCTTCTCACATCACTTGGTCAAGCGTCTCACATCACCTGGTCAAGCTTCTCACATCACCTGCTCAAGCTTCTCACATCACCTGGTCAAGCTTCTCACATCACCTGATCAACCTTTTCTCCTCACCTGGTCAAGCTTCTCAAATCACGTGGCCAAGCTTCTCACATCACCTGGTCAACCTTCTCACATCACCTGGTCAAGCTTCTCACATCACCTGATCAACCTTCTCTCCTCACCTGGTCAAGCTTCTCACATCACCTGGTCAAGCTTCTCACATCACCTGGTCAACCTTCTCACATCACCTCTTCAAGCTTCTCACATCACCTGATCAACCTTCTCTCCTCACCTGGTCAAGCTTCTCACATCACCTGGTCAAGCTTCTCACATCACCTGGTCAACCTTCTCACATCACCTCTTCAAGCTTCTCACATCACCTGATCAACCTTCTCTCCTCACCTGGTCAAGCTTCTCACATCACCTGGTCAGCTTCTCACATCACCTGGACAACCTTCTCACATCACCTGGTCAACCTTCTCACATCACCTGGTCAAGCTTCTCACATCACCTGATCAACCTTCTCTCCTCACCTGGTCAAGCTTCTCACATCACTTGGTCAAACTTCTCACATCACCTGGTCAAGCTTCTCACATCACCTGGTCAACCTTCTCTCCTCACCTGGTCAAGCTTCTCACATCACCTGGTCAACCTTCTCACTTCACATTGTCAGGCTTCTCACATCACCTGGTCAAGCTTCTCACATCACCTGGTCAAGCTTCTCACATCACCTGGTCAACCTTCTAACATCACCTGGTCAACCTTCTCACATCACCTGGTCAAGCTTCTCACATCACCTGATCTACCTTCTCTCCTCACCTGGTCAAGCTTCTCACATCACCTGGTCAAGCTTCTCACATCACCTGGTCAACCTTCTCACATCACCTCTTCAAGCTTCTCACATCACCTGATCAACCTTCTCTCCTCACCTGGTCAAGCTTCTCACATCACCTGGTCAAGCTTCTCACATCACCTGGTCAACCTTCTCACATCACCTCTTCAAGCTTCTCACATCACCTCATCAACCTTCTCTCCTCACCTGGTCAAGCTTCTCACATCACTTGGTCAAACTTCTCACATCACCTGGTCAAGCTTCTCACATCACCTGGTCAACCTTCTCTCCTCACCTGGTCAAGCTTCTCACATCACCTGGTCAACCTTCTCACTTCACATTGTCAAGCTTCTCACATCACCTGGTCAACCTTCTCACATCACCTGCTCAAGCTTCTCACATCACCTGATCAACCTTCTCACATCACCTGGTCAACCTTCTAACATCACCCGGTCAACCTTCTCACATCACCTGGTCAAGCTTCTCACATCACCTGATCTACCTTCTCTCCTCATCTGGTCAAGCTTCTCACATCACCTGGTCAAGCTTCTCACATCACCTGGTCAACCTTCTCACATCACCTCTTCAAGCTTCTCACATCAACTGATCAACCTTCTCTCCTCACCTGGTCAAGCTTCTCACATCACTTGGTCAAGCGTCTCACATCACCTGGTCAAGCTTCTCACATCACCTGCTCAAGCTTCTCACATCACCTGGTCAAGCTTCTCACATCACCTGTTCAACCTTCTCTCCTCACCTGGTCAAGCTTCTCAAATCACCTGGCCAAGCTTCTCACATCACCTGGTCAACCTTCTCACATCACCTGGTCAAGCTTCTCACATCACCTGATCAACCTTCTCTCCTCACCTGGTCAAGCTTCTCACATCACCTGGTCAAGCTTCTCACATCACCTGGTCAAGCTTCTCACATCACCTGGTCAAGCTTCTCACATCACCTGATCAACCTTCTCTCCTCACCTGGTCAAGCTTCTCACATCACCTGGTCAAGCTTCTCACATCACCTGGTCAACCTTCTCACATCACCTGGTCAAGCTTCTCACATCACCTGATCAACCTTCTCTCCTCACCTGGTCAAGCTCCTCACATCACCTGGTCAAGCTTCTCACATCACCTGGTCATGCTTAGCACATCACCTGGTCAACCTTCTCTCCTCACCTGGTCAAGCTTCTCACATCACCTGGTCAAGCTTCTCACATCATCTGGTCAAACTTCTCACATCACCTGGTCAAGCTTCTCACATCACCTGGTCAAGCTTCTCACATCACCTGGTCAAGCTTCTCACATCACCTGGTCAGCTTCTCACATCACCTGGTCAAGCTTCTCACATCACCTGGTCAACCTTCTAACATCACCTGGTCAAGCTTCCCACATCACCTGGTCAAGCTTCTCACATCACCTGGTCAAGCTTATCACATCACCTGGTCAAGCTTCTCACATCACCTGATCAACCTTCTCTCCTCACCTGGTCAAGCTTCTCACATCACCTGATCAACCTTCTCTCCTCACCTTGTCAAGCTTCTCACATCACCTGGTCAGCTTCTCACATCACCTGGTCAACCTTCTCACATCACCTGGTCAAGCTTCTCACATCACCTGGTCAAGCTTCTCACATCACCTGATCAACCTTCTCTCCTCACCTGGTCAAGCTTCTCACATCACTTGGTCAAACTTTTCACATCACCTGGTTAAGCTTCTCACTTCACCTGGTCAACCTTCTCTCCTCACCTTGTCAAGCTTCTCACATCACCTGGTCAACCTTCTCACTTCCCATTGTCAAGCTTCTGACATCACCTGGTCAAGCTTCTCACATCACCTGGTCAAGCTTCTCACATCACCTGGTCAAGCTTCTCACATCACCTGGTCAAGCTTCTCACATCACCTGGTCAACCTTCTCACATCACCTGGTCAACCTTCTAACGTCACCTGGTCAACCTTCTCACAACACCAGGTCAAGCTTCTCACATCACCTGATCTACCTTCTCTCCTCACCTGGTCAAGCTTCTCACATCACCTGGTCAAGCTTCTCACATCACCTGGTCAACCTTCTCACATCACCTCTTCAAGCTTCTCACATCACCTGATTAACCTTCTCTCCTCACCTGGTCAAGCTTCTCACATCACTTGGTCAAGCTTCTCACATCACCTGGTCAAGCTTCTCACATCACCTGCTCAAGCTTCTCACATCACCTGGTCAAGCTTCTCACATCACCTGATCAACCTTCTTTCCTCACCTGGTCAAGCCTCTCAAATCACCTGGCCAAGCTTCTCACATCACCTGGTCAACCTTCTCACATCACCTGGTCAAGCTTCTCACATCACCTGATCAACCTTCTCTCCTCACCTGGTCAAGCTTCTCACATCACCTGGTCAAGCTTCTCACATCACCTGCTCAAGCTTCTCACATCACCTGGTCAAGCTTCTCTCCTCACCCGGTCAAGCTTCTCACATCACCTGGTCAAGCTTCTCACATCACCTGGTCAACCTTCTCACATCACCTGGTCAAGCTTCTCACATCACCTGGTCAAGCTTCTCACATCACCTGCTCAAGCTTCTCACATCACCTGGTCAAGCTTCTCACATCACCTGCTCAACCTTCTCACATCACCTGATCAACCTTCTCTCCTCACCTGGTCAAGCTTCTCACATCACCTGGTCAGCTTCTCACATCACCTGGTCAACCTTCTCACATCACCTGGTCAACCTTCTCACATCACCTGGTCAAGCTTCTCACATCACCTGGTCAAGCTTCTCACATCACCTGCTCAAGCTTCTCACATCACCTGGTCAACCTTCTCACATCACCTGGTCAACCTTCTCACATCACCTGGTCAACCTTCTAACATCACCTGGTCAACCTTCTCACATCACCTGGTCAACCTTCTCTCCTCACCCGGTCAAGCTTCTCACATCACCTGGTCAAGCTTCTCACATCACCTGGTCAACCTTCTCACATCACCTGGTCAAGCTTCTCACATCACCTGGTCAAGCTTCTCACATCACCTGCTCAAGCTTCTCACATCACCTGGTCAAGCTTCTCATATCATCTGGTCAACCTTCTCACATCACCTCTTCAAGCTTCTCACATCACCTGATCAACCTTCTCTCCTCACCTGCTCAAGCTTCTCACATCACCTGGTCAAGCTTCTCACATCACCTGGTCAAGCTTCTCACATCACCTGGTCAAGCTTCTCACATCACCTGGTCAAGCTTCTCACATCACCTGATCAACCTTCTCTCCTCACCTGGTCAAGCTTCTCACATCACCTGGCCAAGCTTCTCACATCACCTGGTCAACCTTCTCACATCACCTGGTCAAGCTTCTCACATCACCTGATCAACCTTCTCTCCTCACCTGGTCAAGCTTCTCACATCACCTGGTCATGCTTCTCACATCACCTGGTCATGCTTAGCACATCACCTGGTCAACCTTCTCTCCTCACCTGGTCAAGCTTCTCACATCACCTGGTCAAGCTTCTCACATCACCTGGTCAAACTTCTCACATCACCTGGTCAAGCTTCTCACATCACCTGGTCAAGCTTCTCACATCACCTGGTCAAGCTTCTCACATCACCTGGTCAAGCTTCTCACATCACCTGGTCAAGCTTCTCACATCACCTGGTCAACCTTCTCACATCACCTGGTCAAGCTTCTCACATCACCTGGTCAAGCTTCTCACATCACCTGGTCAACCTTCTCACATCACCTGGTCAAGCTTCTCACATCACCTGATCAACCTTCTCTCCTCACCTGGTCAAGCTTCTCACATCACCTGGTCAACCTTCTCTCCTCACCTGGTCAAGCTTCTCACATCACCTGGTCAACCTTCTCACATCACCTGGTCAAACTTCTCACATCACCTGATCAACCTTCTCTCCTCACCTGGTCAAGCTTCTCGCATCACCTGGTCAAGCTTCTCACATCACCTGGTCAAGCTTCTCACATTACCTGGTCAAGCTTCTCACATCACCTGGTCAACCTTTTAACATCACCTGGTCAAGCTTCTCACATCACCTGGTCAAGGTTCTCACATCACCTGGTCAAGGTTCTCACATCACCTGGTCAAGCTTCTCACATCACCTGATCAACCTTCTCTCCTCACCTGGTCAAGCTTCTCACATCACCTGGTCAAGCTTCTCACATCACCTGGTCAAGCTTCTCACATCACCTGGTCAACCTTCTCTCCTCACCTGGTCAAGCTTCTCACATCACCTAGTCAACCTTCTCTCCTCACCTGGTCAAGCTTCTCACAGTATATAAGCTTCTCTCCTTACCTGGTCAAACTTCTCACATCACCTGGTCAAGCTTCTCTCCTCACCTGGTCAAACTTCTCACATCACCTGGCTAGGGACTCAGTCAGCCACTTCCGTAATGCTGGTCATGCCAGAGCTTGCAGGTTCTTGATTTTGGTGAAGGGCTCTTGATCCAAAGAATGGGAACCATCTCTTCCTTGAATCAAATCAGATTTGATCCAAGACACTGTTGCATTTGAGGTTGATCCAAGAAATTGTAGCACCTGAAACTGATCCAAGAAATTGGAGAACCTGAAGTTGATCCAAGAAATTGTAACGCTTGAAACTGATCCAAGTAGCTGTAGCATTTGAACTTTGTGGTCATTTTCAGATTCGATGATCCTATCATCAAGATTCTGAAGTACGGTTTGGAAAGCAAGATATCAGGTTTCAGATTACACAGAGTTGTTGTAAATAAGGTCGTCAGACTTTCATGTATCAAGTTTTGCACAGAAGATATCGTAGCCTGACTCAGGCTTCTAAACAATCATCTATGTACCGGACTGAAGAAGCCGCAGGTTGGCGAAACGTTTCAACACTATCCCAAATATTGCAAAAGTGTCTAATCCTTCAGTTCGTCAGGTTTTCCACACTGTTTATTTATATCATGTTCCTTCACCGTAGCTGAGGTTAACATTTATCATTGTATTAGTGTGGATAACTAAAGTATAATGAACGCTTGTCAGTGCTCAGTAATAACCCACATGGAGACAGAAACTCAGGAGATTAATTGATCTGTATATTTCAATCCCCTTCGATCCTTTTCTGCTGCAGAGGATCTTAAAAGAGGACTGAAACATACAAATCAATTAATCTTCTGAGTTCCTGTCTCTATGTGGGTTATTATTATTAGTGTGTTGAGCAATCGAGACTCAACACTGAATAATTCATAAATCATCTTTTATTCAGCCTAACAACGCGCTATAAGCAACGTGCTTAACAATGTAGATCATGGGTACAGTGATTGTGCCTTGTGTTTTGAGGTACCAGTTCCGTCTGGGCCAGCCCGGTCCAAAAATCTACTTTCTTATATATCAGCCTTCATCAGCCTAGTCCTTTACTCAGGCCAGGTCCCTCAGTCATCTGCCCCCATGACCTGCCTCAGTGTCAAGGGGTTCTTAGGGAAGAGTGAGGTAGCAATGACACCGATAGAGGAGGCCGCAAGCCTCAGTTAGAATCCAGACAAGGCGATGGGAGGATGTATCAGTGCTGGGCTCCTTTGTGCATCAATTTACTAATATGACAGCCTCCTCTATTGATGTCGGTCTTCCCTCAGAACCCCACGGCATCGTAGGAAGACACCAGAACCGCTGTTGTTTTTGCTTAAGGATTACATACATAATTTAAAATAAAGGAGGAACACTGCAGCAGGCCTGTTGGCCCATAGTGGGCAGGTCCTTCACAAATTCAACTTACTTTGAGTGCTACTCTAAGAATAAGCTTTGATAAATCTATTAACTCATGGGCAAGCCCCAAATTTGCAAAATTATTTACGGGTACGGTTCTGAGCGCATGCAAAATGACCACAGTGAAATGAATAGTGGAATTCCAAGCGTTTACGTAATTTCTCACAATATCAAGGAATAGTGATAATATGAGAAATCACGAAAGCGCTTGGAAGTTCACTATTTTTTTCACTGTGGTTATTTTGCATATTGTCATATCACCTGTTTACAGTGATATTCCATGTATACTTTATTTAAAGACAAAATACATTAACAAAAATACAAAAGGAAGTAGAACAACATGGATAACAACTCAGAGCTACATCTCGAATACTTCGTCCAGCTCCCCGGCGGTGGGCTGCGTGCCCAGAATGCTGCAGGCATTTCCCCTCTGAATCGCAACACTAAGTCTCTGAAAGAGGAAGCTGGCCGCTCTGTGATCCTTAGTTTGTGTGATGAGCTTTTCCCCCAGCTCTTTGAGGAACGTTAGAGCACACTTACCTCCAGGCCATAGCTGACATCAATGACATAATACATAGCTGACATCTGTGACATACTACATAAAAAGTCCTTGGTTATGCAGAGCATTTCTGGCATATTAGGTTAATTTTGTCCCGAGGATGCGACCCACACCAGTCGATTAACACCCAGGTAGTTTATTGATAGTAAAATATGGACAGTAGGTGTATTAAGGAAACACATCCCAATGTTTCCACCTGTACCGGGAATCGAACCACGAACCTCAATGTGTGAGCCGAGTGCGCTACCGACTGAGCTACAGGACACAACAATACCCAGAGGAGTGTATGTCTCAGTAGATATATACAGAGTATTGTTGACTGGTGGCGGTATACAAGTGACATACAGCTTCGTGTAGCCGATAGACTTGAAACTCAATAATACCAACAAATCAAAACTTCCCGTATTATCCTATTTAGAGGGTAAAGCGATAAAGCAGTAGGGGTCAGGAAGTTTGGGGGAATGTGAGGCAATCAGCTTTGGTTCAGAGAAGGGGAAAGCTACTCCAGATCCTTGGATCATGAATCCATCACCAGCATCATGAGGGGGAGGGGGGGATTTTTTTTTTTCAAAATGTGTCGTATCATGTCTCACATCCGTCTTTCATATCCGTCTCTCATATCCCCGTCTCTTACATCCATCTCTCACATCCGTCTCACACCCCTATCTCTCACATCTGTCCCTCACATCCGTCTCTTACATCCGTCTCTTACATCCATCTCTCACATCCGTCTCACACCCCTATCTCTCACATCTGTCCCTCACATCCGTCTCTTACATCCGTCTCTTACATCCATCTCTCACATCCGTCTCTTACATCCGTCCCTCACATCCGTCTCTTACATCCATCTCTCACATCCGTCTCACACCCCTATCTCTCACATCTGTCCCTCACATCCGTCCCTCACATCCGTCTCTTACATCCGTCTCTCACATCCGTCTCTTACATCCGTCCCTCACATCCGTCTCTTACATCCATCTCTCACATCCGTCTCACACCCCTATCTCTCACATCTGTCCCTCACATCCGTCTCTTACATCCGTCCCTCACATCCGTCTCTTACATCCGTCCCTCACATCCGTCTCTTACATCCGTCTCTCACATCCGTCTCTGACATGCGCGCCTCGCGTCCCCTGTAGGTCAGAGATCAGAGTCATTGTGGCCTCAAGTTACTGGTGACCTCCCACCTCACCAGCTGGCAAATATTGAATATCTAAACAGAAATAAAGGACAGTAATGGAAGCAAAACAGTGAAGTCTCAGGTGGCTCAGGTGGCTACCGCTTCCACTCCAGCTGCTTCCCTTCACTCACTAGTTAGTGTTTTGTTCGTCAGATATGGAAAAAAATTATCCTGACTCGAGACTCAAGTCATATGACGACCCACTGTCCACTATCTCCACACGATCTTATAATTACCGAGATGCCTGCAGGGACCTCGGGGAAGTTTTAAGAGAGTCTATCGGTAATAATTTCAATGAATTTTTAATTGATGCTCCTCAGCTGAACTTAGTATGATAGTATTTATTTCTTTTGAGTGTTTATATTATTTATTTTTGTTTGTTAATTGTGTTCTTGCTTTTAAATAACAAAAAAGGCACAATACCGTGACTGGAACGATACACAAATAACCCGCACATAAAAGAGAGGAGTTTATGACGACGTTTCGGTCCGACTTGGACCATTTACAAAGTCACACTAACGAGAAGTGGAGCAGGACGGGTATATATAGGCAGGAAGAGGTAGTGGTGGTAGTAGTAGTAGTAGTAGTAGTAGTAGTAGTAGTAGTAGTAGTAGTAGTAGTAGTAGTAGTAGTAGTAGTAGTAGTAGTAGTAGTAATAGTAGTAGCGGTAGTGGAGCAAGAAATAGAGGAGACACCAGGAACATCTGTAGAGGGTGTCTCCTCTATTTCTTGCTCCTCCTGTCCTCTTCAATACTTCGGAGAAACTGGTCGATCTCTTTCTGATAGACTTACGGAGCACAAAAAAATAGTGTTAGGCTTGCCGACACTAACAATGCTCTTTTCTGTCACGTCAGAGATCACAGTCATCCTATTGACTGGTCTTCTGCTAAAACTGTCTTCCCTACTTCCAACTTTAACAGTCGCCGTCTGGTTGAATCCTCCCTAATACACAACTTTCCTTATATGAATCTTAGTCGTGGCTTCGTCTCTGCAGATGCCTTCCTCTCCCACTACATTGTAAAATGTTCCAAACTTCACAACACTCCTGACTTAACCTGATTCCTCATTTTTCTTCTTCTCCCTCTTCCCCTTTCCTCTTTCCCTTTTTTCTTTTCTCTTATGGGTTGTCTTTCTTTCTTCTGTCTTGTGTTTCTGTTCTTTAATTATTTATTTCATTACTTCCCCTCCCCCCCACCACTGTGTTCTTGCTCTCCCTCTGTGGGCACCTAGCTCCCTTGTGGGCACCTAGCTCCCTTGTGCGCACCTAGCTCCCTTGTGCGCACCTAGCTCCCTTGTGGGCACCTAGCTCCCTTGCAGTGCTCCCCTTTCTTTGTATTTGACTGGCTCCTCCTCCTTAATTCCCCACTACCACTACCACTACTACTATTACTACTACTACTACTACTACTACTACTACTACTACTACTACTACTACTACTACTACTACCACCACCACTACCTCTTCCACTTCTCGTTAGTGTGACTTTGTAAATGGTCCGAGTCGGACCGAAACGTCGTCGTAAGCTCCTCTCTTCTATGTGCGGGTTATTTGTGTGTGTGTGTGTGTGTGTGTGTGTGTGTGTGTGTGTGTGTTTCTTGCTTTTAGTGTGTGTGTGTGTGTGTGTGTGTGTGTGTGTGTGTGTGTGTGTGTGTGTGTGTGTGTACTCACCTATTTGTACTCACCTATTTGTGGTTGCAGGGGTCGAGTCCTAGCTCCTGGCCCCGCCTCTTCACCGGTTGTGTGTGTGTGTGTGTGTGTGTGTGTGTGTGTGTGTGTGTGTGTGTGTGTATGTGTGTGTGTGTGTGTGTGTGTGTGTGTGTGTGTGTGTGTGTGTGTGTGTGTGTGTGTGTGTGTGTGTGTGTGTGTGTGTGTGTGTGTGTGTATATGTGTGTGTGTGTGTGTGTGTGTGTGTGTGTGTGTGTGTGTGTGTGTGTGTGTGTGTGTGTGTGTGTGTGTGTGTGTGTGTATGTGTGTGTGTGTGTGTGTGTGTGTGTGTGTGTGTGTGTGTGTGTGTGTGTATGTGTGTGTGTGTGTGTGTGTGTGTGTGTGTGTGTGTGTGTGTGTGTGTGTGTGTGTGTGTGTGTGTGTGTGTGTGTGTGTGTGTGTGTGTGTGTGTGTGTGTGTGTGTGTGTGTGTGTGTGTGTGTGTGTGTGTGTGTGTGTGTGTGTGTGTGTGTGTTCACTGAGTGTCCCAGGTGATCAAGGTACTCTGTAACTGTCGTATCTATACTGCCCTCCAAACAGTAAACAAAACTGTCTAGAATTAGTAACAATCGTAGAATTACTTGCAAAATGTTAGGTAAACGTCACGTCAGTTGCATCTTTACCTATGATATACCCGGAGTCCGGCCGTGAGCCAGGCTCGTCTAGTCAACCAAGCTGTTGCTGCTGTGTCCATTTACCAAGCAAAATTTCTATGTTTAAATCTCATTTTAATCTCTTAAGAATCATTCGCCAACGACCCACAATAATATAATTACTGTAAATAGTTATATTAATTCACAAGTTAATATTCAATATTTTCGTTTCCTTTGTAAGGTTGACCCGTCCGTCCAGGGGTCAACAGCCGTCCAGTACTCTCACCGCCCCGCCCTCGTGACCTGACCTCTGGCTAGCCACTCTTCTGGACTGGGCAAGTACTTGAGTAGCAATGGTGGGGTGTAAGACGCTCCTAGTATGAGCCGGTAGGCCTACCTATGAGCCGGTAGGCCTACCTATGGCAGTCCTAAATCTATCCATGAGTGCCGTGTCTGGTGTAAATACTGTAAACCAAGCTTAGTACACTAATATATCTTTTTGAATAATAATAATAATAATAATAACAATAATAATAATAATAATAATAATAATAATAATAATAATAATAATAATTACAATAATAATAATAATAATAATAATAATAATAATAATAATAATAATAATAATAATAATAATAATAATAATAATAATAATAATAATATAATAATAATAATAATAATAATAATAATAATAATAATAATAATAATAATAATAATAATATAAATAATAATATAATAATAATCACTCTATGTGTTTTAATTCCTAAAATACCTTCCCTGTGATTAGTCTGTTCACGAGTCTACAGGAAATTACCAGGTGTGACGATCTTGGTGCCACGCTGCATCTCCAGTTAACGTTTCATTACACTAACAGCTGGAACTCGTCGCAAAACATGACTGTGGGCCTTGCAACACACCATGCTGTGGCACCACTGGTAATGTTCGTGCATATTTTTCCTAATCACCTTTGCTTTTACACAATTTTTGAAATTATCATTACCCAGCGTTACTCCATGACTGTTATTATTAAGATTCATAATATAAAAGCCTAAGTCCTAACAACCTAAGTCCTAACAACCCCCTCAACTGAGCTAGCAAGAAAACCCACACCTGCCCTGGATAAGTGAACCCCATCCCTGGCATACATGTCATTTCAGCCATAGAAGTTGTCCCAGTTGTCAATGAATGGTACTGCATTATCCTTATGGTGTTTGTCCAGCCAACAATTAATACCAATTGCTCTGGGCAACCATTCATTTCCAACACCCCTTCTTGGCGAAATGCCACATATAACAGGGCACCCCCCATCTTCCTAATTGTCTATTGCTGTCCTGAACCTTCTAACTAAATCCTCACCTCTACGCTTGCCTACATCATCGCCTCCAGATAACTGCAATCAAATCTCTGTCCCAGATTTTCACTTGGCTGACTTCATGGGACTGAAAAATTACCTGGGTGGGCTAAAATGGGATGTCCTGACTATGGGTCAGGTAGGTGATCTAGGTTGTCAATATGACGTTTTTCAGAGCATAGTTCTAGCTGCGCAGACAACTTTTGTTCTGAGTAGGGAAATTAGATCTAACAAAAATGATCCCAAATGGATGAACAATAGAACAAAACATCTCACTGGTCAAAAGAGAGGCATATATAGGCATATCAAAAGAGGAGATGGGCAGTTAAGAAATCAATATATTCAATTAAAGAGAGAAATAAAGAAAGGAATAAGAAAAGCAAAAAGAGATTATGAGGCTAAGGTTGCAAGGGATTCGAAGACTAACCCAAAAGGGTTCTTTCAGGTATTCAGAAGTAAGATTAGGGACAAGATTGGCCCACTTAAGAGTAACTCTGGTCAGATCACTGACAGTGATAAGGATATGTGTGAAATTCTCAGTACCTACTTCCTCTCAGTTTTCACCCAGGAAAATACTAGCGATATTCCTGAAATAATAGATTATGTAGAGCAGCATGACAATAAATTATGCACGATTGCGGTAACTAGTGACATGGTCCTCAGACAAAAAGAGAAATTAAAACCTAACAAATCCCAGGTCCTGATGAACTGTTTGCAGGGGTGTTAAAGGAATCTAAAGAGGAACTTAGCATACCTTTGGCTAATCTTTTTAACATATCACTACAAACTGGCATAGTGCCTGATAAGTGGAAAATGGCAAATGTAATACCTATTTACAAGGCAGGTGACAGGTCCTTGGCTTCAAACTATAGACCAATAAGCCTTACCTCCACAGTGGGAAAATTTATGGAATCAATAATTGCCAAAGCAATTCGTAGCCATCTTGATAGGCACAGATTGATTAATGAATCTCAACACAGTTTTACAAAGGGGCGTTTCTGTCTTACAAATTTACTAATTTTTTCACTAAGGGGTTTGAAGAGGTAGATCATGGTAATGAATATGATATTGTGTAAGTGGACTTCAGTAAGGCTTTCGATAGAGTTCCACACCATGGGCTATTGAGGAAACTTAGGGCACGCGGAATAGGAGAATTTTTTTTCCTGGGTAGAGGTATGGCTGACAAATAGACAGCAGAGAGTTTGCATAAATGGGGAGAAATCAGAATGGGGGCACGTCACAAGCGGTGTTCCTCAGGTGTCAGTGTTGGACCCGTTGTTGTTCACAATTTACATAAATGACATAGATGAGGGAATAAATAGCGACATAAGCAAATTTGCTGATGACACTAAAATAGGCCGTCCAATTCATTCTAATGAGGACACTAGAGCACTCCAGGATGATTTGAATAGACTGATGCAATGGTCGGAGAAGTAGCAGATGCAGTTTAATATTGACAAATGCAAAGTTCTAAATGTTGGACAGGTAAATAACCATGCCAGATATAAACTAAATAATGTAGATCGTAATACTACTGATTCCGAAATGGATTTAGGAGTTCTGGTTAGCAGTAATCTAAAACCAAGACAACAGTGCATTAGTGTTCGCAATAAAGCTAACAGAATTCTTGGCCTCATATCTAGAAGTATAAATAACAGAAGTCCTCAGGTTGTTCTTCAACTCTATATATCCTTGGTTAGGCCTCATTTCGACTATGCTGCTCAGTTCTGGCCACCGTATTACAGAATGGATATAAATGCTCTGGAAAACGTACAGAGGAGGATGACAAAGATGATCCCATGCATCAGAAATCTTCCCTGTGAGGATAGACTGAGGGCCCTGAATCTGCACTCTCTAGAAAGGTGTAGAATTAGGGGGGGGGATATGATCGAGGTGTATAAATGGAAAACAGGAATAAATAAAGGGGATGTAAATAGCATGCTGAAAATTTCCAGCCAAGACAGGACTCGCAGCAATGGTTTCAAGTTGGAAAAATTCAGACTCAGGAAGGATATAGGAAAGCACTGGCTTGATAATAGAGTTGTGGATGAGTGGAACAAACTCCCGAGTACAGTTATTCAGGATAAAACGTTGTGTAGTTTTAAAAATAGGTTAGATAAATACATGAGTGGGTGTGGGTGAGTGTGAGTTGGACCTGACTAGCCTGTGCTGCTGGATCTGGTGCCGTGCTCCTTCCTTGAGTGGAGGTGACCAGACTGGGTGGGTCATTGGGCTAATCCAGGTGGCACATAGACCTGCTCCGCATGGGTCAGTAGGCCTGTTGCAGTGTTCCTTCTTTCTTATGTTCTTATGTTCTTATGAGATGCAACATTCCCCCGATGAAAAGCAGGGGCGCCATGAGTACACTGAGAGGCAACACAATAAGTGTCCGGGGCCCAAGACTGTTCAATTGCCTCCAGTATATATAAAGGGGATTACCAATAGACCCCTGGCTATTTTCAAGAAGGCACTGGACAGGCACCTAAAGTCAGTACCTGACCAACCGGGCTGTGGTTCGTATGTCAGCTTGCGTGCGGCCAGCAGTAACAGCCTTGTTCATCAGACCCTGATTCATCATAAGGCCTGGTCTCAGACCGGGCCGCGGGGGCGTTGATCCCCCAAAACCCTCTCCAGGTAAACTCCAGGTATGCGCACTCATGGCTCTAAATGTTCTAGTGGTACAGTATATGCAGCTGTTATGCCAGAAGGTTTAATACAGGGGAGCTTGCTGGATTTAAAAGCATAAAAAATGATGAACGCTGCAGCAGACCTACTTGCCTGTAGTAGGTAGGTCTATCTCAAACCCAAACCCATTAACAAAAATATTTGCCCAATCCATTTTTAATGCTAGCATTTTCATGGTAGAGTTGTAAGCGCTTCTTGCAGGCCTCAACTACATTGCTCTTCTCTTCCTGCTTCTTTTGCTGTAGTTTCTGAATTTCAGAGTTCAATGCAAATTTTTCAGAGCTTTAACACCTTTCGTCCTATCTTTCACATTCAACGCTGACTGTGCTGTCACTTCAGCAACCTTCAACCTTATGCTAGGTCTCTGAATATTCTGTATCCAGGGCGATGAATTTGAAGGCTCTTCTTCATGTTTTTAGTCCAGGACCTGCCCATCTCTCGCAGTAGTGTGCCCTATTCACACTGTTTTTCAGTCCGAGATTCATGGTAACGTCACTGGTCCAGACTGGACTCCAACAAGCTTTTCTTAACCAAACCCCAGTTTGGAATTTGGTCGACTTCTTTTCATCGCTGTCTCGCTTGGGAAACGGTTCTCGGAAAACTGCATATTGGCTACATAAGAGTCATACACAGCTCTCGCAAGGGAAATCGCCTGATACTATTCTGTGCAATTTGTCAAGTCCCGTTCACAGTCGAGAATTCTGCTGAACTGTACCATTTATCGGAGGTCACGTAGAATTCCTTTTCGGTCTAACTTGTCACCTGCCTTTTCAGAAAGTCCTACTGTCAGTGCAAATGCACTCTGTGACTTACATTTTTTTATTAAGAACATTAGAACATAAGAAAGAAGGAACACTGCAGCAGGCCTACTGGCCCATGCAAGGCAGGTCCAAGTCTCCTACAGGCTTAAGCCAATTCCCCAACCTAGTCAAGTTAGGTCACATTCACCAAAGGAACATGGCAACAAATCTAGTTGTACAAGCTAATCAGGTCCAACTCACACCCACCCACACCCACTCATGTATTTATCCAACCTATTTTTAAAGCTACACAACGTTCTGGCCTCTAGGACTGTACTTGGGAGTTTGTTCCACTCATCCACAACTCTATTACCAAACCAGTACTTTCCTATATCCTTCCTGAATCTGAATTTTTCCAACTTAAAACCATTGCTGCGAGTCCTGTCTAGGCTAGATATTTTCAGCACACTATTTACATCCCCTTTATTTATTCCTGTCTTCCATTTATACACCTCAATCATATCCCCCCTAATTCAACGTCTTTCTAGAGAGTGAAGATTCAGGGCCCTTAGTCTATCCTCATAGGGAAGGTTTCTGATACATGGGATCAACTTTGTTATCCTCCTTTGTACATTTTCCAGAGCATTTATATCCATTCTGTAATACGGTGACCAAAACTGTGCAGCATAATCTAAATGAGGCCTAACCAAGGATGTATAGAGTTGAAGAACAACCTGAGGACTCCTATTATTTATGCTTCTTGATATGAAGCCAAGGATTCTATTAGCTTTATTGCGAACACTTATGCACTGTTGTCTTGGTTTCAGATTACTGCTAACCAGAACTCCTAAATCTTTTTCGCAATCCGTAATATTAAGATCTACATTATTTAGTTTATATGTGGCATGGTTATTGTCCTGTCCAACATTTAGAACTTTACATTTGTCTATATTAAACTGCATCTGCCACCTCTCCGACCACTGCATCAGTCCATTCAAATCCTCCTGGAGTGCTCTAATGTCCTCGTCAGAATGAATTCGACAGCCTATTTAGGTGTCATCGGCAAACTTGCCGATGTCGCTCTTTATGCCCTCATCTATGTCGTTTATATATATTGTGAACAGCAGGGGGCCCAACACTGACACCTGTGGAACACCGCTCGTGACGCTTCCCCACTCTGATTTCTCCCCATTTATGCAAACTTTCTGCTGCCTATTTGTCAACCATGCCTCTATCCAGGAAAAAATTTCTCCTCCTATTCCATGTGCCTTAATTTTCCTCAATAGTCTCTGATGTGGGACCCTGTCAAAAGCCTTACTGAAGTCCATATACACAATATCATATTCATTACCATGATCTACCTCCTCAAATACCTTAGTGAAAAAAGTTAATAAATTCGTAAGGCAGGAACGCCCCTTTGTAAAACCATGCTGAGATTCGTTGATTAATTTATGCTTTTCAAGGTGGCTACGAACTGCCTCGGCAATTATTGATTCCATAAATTTTCCCACTATGGAGGTTAGGCTTATTGGTCTATAGTTCGAAGCTAAGGACCTGTCACCTGCTTTGAAAATAGGTATCACATTTGCCATTTTCCACTTATCTGGCACCATGCCAGTCTGTAGTGATATGTTGAAAAGATTAGCCAGAGGTTTACTAAGCTCCTCTTTACATTCCTTTAGAGCCCTTGCATACAGTTCATCAGGGCCTGGGGATTTGTTAGGTTTTAATGTATCTGTTTGTCTAAGGACCATGTCACTTGTGACCCTAATCATGCTTAGTTTATTATCGTCCTGTTCTACATAATTTATTGTTTCTGGAATATCGCTAGTATCTTCCTGTGTAAAAATGAGAGGAAGTATGTGTTAAAAAATCTACACATTTCCTTATCACTGTCCGTGAGCTGACATGAGTAACTTTTGAATGGGCCTATCTTGTCCCTAATCTTACTTCTGTATACCTGAAAGAATTCTTTTGGGTTAGTCTGTAGACAGCCTGTACTGTCTGCACAGACAGCCTATGCTGTCTGCCAGCTTAGTACATATTTTCCAGCACTCAGGTGCTGCCCTCTCTAGGCCTGCTCAGGTCAGTGAGATGCTGGTCCCACTCGCTCACTCTCTCAGCGGCCTAGACTCAGACAACAAGTCTACTCCCTCTCTCCCTCGTGGGCATGGCCCTCCCGGGCCATGGGCACAAACACACAAGCCTGTGTACCCACCACGACTTTGCAAATAAAGTAAGAAGCCTACGAAGACTTATCGTTTACTCCCTTCTACCAAGAATCACCCCACAAGCTGGTAACAACATTGGTAATAAGTCTTCGATTCGCTTGCAACTTTAACCTCATAATCTCTTTTTGCTTTTCTTATTCCCTTTTTATTTCTCTCTTTAACTGAATATATTGATTTCTTAATTGCACCTCTCCTCTTTTGATTTGCCTATATATGCCTCTCTTTTGACCAATGAGATGTTTTAATCTATTGTTCATCCATTTAGGATCATTTTTGCTTAATTCGATTTCCCTATTTGGAACATAAGTTGTCTGAGCACCTAGAAATTCATTTATTACGCTGACTTTGACTTTCCTTATTAGCTGAAAAGGTCATACGTTGCACTTCAACTCTTGGGCGATTGGATCCCAGCGAGGAACCCTAGGCAAGGGATGCCAACGAGGGTCCCCAGCCTAGCTGCAGACGTGAAGGTGAGCACGCGAAGGTCGACAGGAAGCTGACAGAATGAACAATGATAGCCGATGTGACGTGGCTGTCACTCTGGTTATCACTGACTCTGGCAGCCACGGAGGATATCATGCGTCATCCTCATTATCATACCTGCTATATCTCTTGGATGAATGGACGAATAAAATGCTGTAAACCTTTGTAAATGAATGGTATATAATACCGAGAAGATGGAGAATTATCCGATCACAGACCGGACCGCAGGGGCGTTGACCCCCCGGAACTCTCTCCAGGTATGTGCAGCATCTGGGTATCTTTATTTGCAGACGTCTACAAATAAAAATACCCAAATGTTGTACATGTATCTAATTCTTCAGCGTAAACCTTTACTATGACCAGTATTCGCTTAAATGGAGCTCCCAGTTAAGCTGACTGTCGGTAATTCTACCAACATTTATACAAAATGACTGTTAATGGAAAGTCAAGTGTATATTGAATGTAAGGAGATATCTTGTAAGATTTACCTGCTTCTTATGTATTAATAAGAGGGGATGCAAGACCAGCCATCCTGCCAGAGTGCAAAACTTTAACAGGCTTCCATTTCACTCTAAAAGGGGTGGAGAGGTAAGCCAGTGGAAGGCCTCGGTCAAATGACCAAAAGCTCCAATGGAGGGTGATAATATGACTAAGCCCCGCATCAGGAAACACTTGTCCTGTTTCCTGACGAATCTTACGAAATCAAACCTTTACTAGCAACGTTTCGTCCACGCAGTGGGCTTTATCAAATCACAAGCATATCTACCTGGGAAGAGACGTGCATATATATTAGAGGCGAAGTGATGGACCTGGACAGATACCTCAAGTCAGTGGAAATAAATGATATAAAATACCGACACAATGGAAAAATAAAGATCTGTTTGTAACTTGATAACGACCACTTTGTGGGCGAAACGTAGTCAACAAAGGCTCGCATTATACTACATTTGCATCTCTTTTCCCATCAAATTCTTATGACGGAACGATGAAACCAATTAGGGTGACTGCTGACATAGTTTATGCCATCTGAATGAGGCATTCAGCAGGCATATCAGGCCTATTCAGATGAAACCTATTCAGATTAAACTAGGCCTCTTCAGATGAAACCAGACCTATTCAGATGAAACCAGGCGTATTCAGATGAAACCAGGCCTATTCAGATGAAACCAGGCCTCTTCATATGAAACCAGGCCTATTCAGATGAAACCAGGCCTATTCAGATTAAACCAGGCCTCTTCAGATGAAACCAGGCCTATTCAGATTAAACCAGGCCTCTTCAGATTAAACCAGGCCTCGGTTATTGCAACACAGTCCATTATACCAGCGCATGCAGTTGCGTAATTGAAACGTGACGATCCACACTCTCATGGAGACGGAAATTTGTAGTCTAGAAGAGCGCTTATGATACAGTCATGCGTGGAATGCTTTTCGTTATCACTGCATGAGCACTCCTCTCCTGATCTGTGTCGTCACTCAGATGCTGTTATCAGTGGTTCTGAGTGGCTGTGCTTAAGAGGTTGCAAGAATAGTAATCAACTCTCATAGAAACAGGATAGTTGTCGACTCTAAAACAGGATAGTGATCAACTATCACTATAACTTTAGAGTGGTAATAAGCTCTAACTAAAATAACAGAACAGTAATGAACTATCAGTATAACAGAATAGTAATCAACTCTCACTAAAACAACAAAAGAGTAATCAACTATCACTAAAACAACAGAATAGTAATCAACTCACACTAAAACAACAGAATAGTAAACATCCCTCACTAAAACAACAGAATAGTAATAGACTCACACTTAAACAACAGAATAGTAGTCAACTCTCACTAAAACAGAATATCAATGAACTCTCACTAAAACAACAGAAGAGTAATCAACTCACACTAAAACAGCCGAATAGTAATCAACTCTCACTAAAACAACAGAAGAGTAATCAACTCACACTAAAACAGCAGAATAGTAATCAACTCACTAAAACAAAAGAAGAGTAATCAACTCACATTAAAACAACAGAACACTAATCAACTCTTACTAAAACAGCATCCCATTAGTAAAACAGTTTGTACCAGAAAATAAAGTGAGAGTACAGCTTCACAGTATGTACTCACCAGTCTGCCAGTTAGGTAAATAGGCGAGTACACACACACACACACACACACACACACACACACACACACAACGAGTCATGGTACGTAATGATGTATCACAGTGGGCACCTGTGACGAGCGGGGTCCCACAGGGGTCGGTCCTAGGACCAGTGCTATTTTTGGTATATGTGAACGACATGACGGAAGGGTTAGACTCAGAAGTGTCCCTGTTTGCAGATGATGTGAAGTTAATGAGGAGAATTAAATCTGATGAGGACCAGGCAGGACTTCAAAGAGACCTGGACAGACTGGACACCTGGTCCAGCAAATGGCTTCTCGAATTTAATCCTGCCAAATGCAAAGTCATGAAGATAGGGGAAGGGCACAGAAGACCACAGACAGAGTATAGGCTAGGTGGCCAAAGACTGCAAACCTCACTCAAGGAGAAAGATCTTGGGGTGAGTATAACACCGAGCATGTCTCCGGAAGCACACATCAATCAGATAACTGCTGCAGCATATGGGCGCCTGGCAAACCTGAGAACAGCATTCCGATACCTTAGTAAGGAATCATTCAAGACACTGTACACCGTGTATGTCAGGCCCATACTGGAGTATGCAGCACCTGTTTGGAACCCGCACTTGATAAAGCACGTCAAGAAACTAGAGAAAGTACAAAGGTTTGCGACAAGGTTAGTTCCAGAGCTAAGGGGAATGTCCTATGAAGAAAGATTAAGGGAAATCGGCCTGACGACACTGGAGGACAGGAGGGTCAGGGGAGACATGATAACGACATATAAAATACTGCGTGGAATAGACAAGGTGGACAAAGACAGGATGTTCCAGGGAGGGGACACAGAAACAAGAGGCCACAATTGGAAGTTGAAGACACAAATGAGTCAGAGAGATAGTAGGAAGTATTTCTTCAGTCATAGAGTTGTAAGGCAGTGGAATAGCCTAGAAAATGACGTAGTGGAGGCAGGAACCATACACAGTTTTAAGACGAGGTTTGATAAAGCTCATGGAGCGGGGAGAGAGAGGGCCTAGTAGCAACCGGTGAAGAGGCGGGGCCAGGAGCTAGGACTCGACCCCTGCAACCACAAATAGGTGAGTACAAATAGGTGAGTACACACACACACACACACACACACACACACACACACACACACACACACACACACACACACACACACACACACACACACACACACACACACACACACACACACACACATATATATATATACTTTTTTCTCCTGACATCTGTAATGAAATATATTCAAATTACGCTTTCTGGCAGATTTCTATTTTGTCATGGTAGGATTGTACCTTTTATTGTGTCAACTGCACCAGTATTGTACCATCATTTTATCATCATTGTGTTATAATTGTACCATTATTGTTCTATCATTTGTCCATCATTATACTGTTATTGTAGTATCATTGTACCGTAATTGTACCATTATTGTATTATCATATTGTACCATTATTGTATTATCATATTGTACCATTATTGTAACATCATTGTACCATTATTATACAACATTGCATCATCTTTGTAACATTATGGTAAAATTATTATACCATCATCGTGCTGTACCATCATAGTACGATCATTGTTATAACATTGTACCATCATTGTACCATCATTGTACCATGATGTTCAGTGGTAGGTACTTGCTATTCTTACCACCGCCAAGGATACACATATAACCAATGATAACAATATCCACGTGATGGAGTGTGTCCTAACTTGTCTGTGGTGGCAGGGGTCGAATGTCAGCTCCTGACCCTGCCTCTTAACTCTCCGCTTGCCAGATTTACCCCTTCCTAACCCTGGCATGGCATACCTATTCTTAAAGCTGTGTACTGAGCCTACCTTCAACACTTGTTCATCCAGGTTAACCAACATTCTGGCCAGTCCGAGGCTGAAGAAATATTTCCTGACAACTTTATGGCTCACCTGTGTCTTTACCTTGTAACTATGCCATTGAGTAACTGTTTCCCGGACTGAACATATCGACCCCAGGTTGAGGGACTGATTACCTGAAACTCCTCCTCATCTTCCACCTTTTTTTTCTGTATTAGACTGAAGAAGCCACTGGCTGGCGAAACGTTTCCCCAGTAAAAATTACCAAATGTTGCACCAGTGTCTCATTCTGAATGTGACGTTTTATATAGTGGCAACGTTTCGCTCTCCAGGCGCCAATGGCTTGACAAAGCACCTAGAGAGCGAAACGTTGTCACAGTAAAATGTCACACAGTTGCACATGTATCCTTTACCTCACATATTGTCGGTAATCCTACCAACTTCATGATGAATATATCATAAGATGAAAGGTATATTATGCCGACAAGGTGAAGAATTAGACAAGTATGCAACAGTAGCGAATTCTACGTGTTGCATAACCTAAAGTCATAACCTACTTCCACCTGTGGCTTTGTCCAGGGTGACGCCGCCTACGACTGCTGCACCTCACCTGTCTGCAGTATATACTCTCCTTCTCAGCTCATACTGTAAAAGTTATGGTATAATAGTTATAATCATAACCATGATTTTTGAAGAGGTGGAGGAGTAAGCCACCGGAAGTCCTCGATCAGATGACCAAGAGTTCTAACTGTGGATCTTCTTATGACTATGTGTCATGTGGGGGGTTCGATTACGTGGATTGGGTAAAGGAAAGTCACACAGACAATAATGGGGTATAATTATAACGGAATATATGGGAAGCACCAGGTCCGCCCTGCCTCTCTGCTCTCTATCTTAAGCCTGACTCACAAATTGGGTCTTAGGGGTGAGCGGTGTTCAAAAACATGCTATAGTCAGCAGCAACATGAATAACAGTCAGTGATTCATGCAGACGGTTGGTAGTGAGTCATACTACTGGTAACTGGTTACTAGGAACTGATACTACTGAGAGCTTGGCGACGCTAACGTATGTCGTCCTGACATACAGCTAATACAAACTAGAGACGGCAGGCATACGGCTTGGGCTGATTCTATAGAATGGCAAAGTACACAACAATTGAAAATTGTAACATACATAAGGAGAATATTGGAATGGAAGCTAATGTAATTTACTGTAATGAAACTTACTGTAATGAAACTTACTGCACTGAAACTTACTGTAATGAAACTGTAATGCATTACAAGGTATGATATAGCACAACTCATCGAATGAGACTCAACATTGGGATTACACAACAGAAGTGATAAAAAAAATTTTGATCGATTGATCGATATTCATGTGATCTACGGATTCTGAGGAAGAAATATATACAAAGAAAGAAGTGATTAACAGAAAAGGAGACTTGGTGCACTCAAATCTAGACTGTTAAATCTCAGAATTCGGAGAGAACGTGAATACAAAAAAAAATTCTTGAATATTAATAAGTTGATACTGTAATTATTCATCTATACAGGTTATTTACATTTAACCCCAACTCTGCTAGGGTGAGATTGATATATGCAGAATGGGTGTCATCTCTGGGAGGATCAAACTCTGTTGCACTGGCTAACTCATGCCGTATTTGAGGCAGCTCTGAATTGGTAGTTACAAATGATACTTGAGGATTTCTCAATACCTGTCGTGTACGTAGAGAATAACGATATTCAGGTTGATCATCTGACTGAGTATTAGAGGTAGAGGGTACAGAATCAGGTGGATTGTCAAAGTCTGTCACATTAATCTGGGTTGGAACATCATTATCATCACATACTAACTTCATATGATCTAAATGCAATTCTTTATACTGACCAGTACTAATTTATCTAACCTTATATTTATTACCAGTAATATGTTCAACTACTCGATAAGGACCAACAAACTTTTGATCAAGCTTAAGCATTGCAAATGTTTTGTTAAAGTAAGTCAGTATAACTCTCGAACCTACTTTGATTTTGGACGGCATTGCTCAAGTGTTAGCGACTCTTGTAAATTCTGCTGTTGATTTATGAAGTGTTTCACGGATTCTTCTAAAAACACTTTAAGCTAAGCTGGTACGAGTTGCTATGAAATCATCAGGGTTGTAATTTGGTTTCGGATTAGAATATAGCAACTCTTAAGGCAAACGTTTATCTACACCGTACAATGCATAATGTGGAGTGTCACCTATAGAAACATTGTAAGCAGAATTTATAGCACACTGCACATCAGGTATAACTTCATCCCATGTTTCACTATTGGGGTTGATAGTGGCTCTCAAGACATCATGTTCTTTCTTACTGGTTTGTTCCGCTAACCCATTGCTGGCCGGATGATGAGGAACAATGGTGGATTTAGAGATCTTGTGCAAGGTACACAAATTTTCAAGAATCTCATTACAGAATTCACCTCCATTATCTGTTACTAGGGACTTAGGGGTGGTATGCCTGAAGATAATGCGTTCTTTAAACACTTCAACTACTGTCTCGGCAGTCTTATCTGCAATAGGAACTAACTCACAATATCTGGTGAAATGGTCTACCATAACACACAGATGTTTGTTGCCTTGGAGGGAACATTTAAAATTAGTTAACAAATCTAGCGCAACTCTTTCCCACAGTTCACTAGCAGTTGGATACACTTGGATTGGATTAGGACCATTAGCATTACCTTTATGTTGCATGCAGACACTACATTTCTTAACATACTCAGAAATATCAGTTGCCATATGAGGCCAAAAGTATTTCAATCTGACTTGTTTTACTGAACGATTCATACCAGGGTGTGCAACACCTGGTACATCATGAACTAGCTGTAAGGTTACATTCACTAGTGACTGTGGAATTACTAACTGGTATACCCTTCTGCTAGGAGAACCCAACTCGGCTGTTCAATACAGTAATTCTTGATTCATGACAAAGTCACTGATGGGCGCTGGTGGCTTCACAGTCAGAATAAGATCTTCCTGGAGCAGGTATCGAATCACACCAGACCACATGGGATCTGTTCATTGAGCATTCTTTACATCCTCGGTAGTAAATGGAGGGTCTGCAGTTACTATACTAACATGTCGCGATAAAGCATCTGCAACTACATTTGACTTGCCAGGTAAGTGTTCAAAGGTAGGATTGAACTCTGGGATAGTCAAGGTCCATCTGGCTAACCTTCCAGTAGATTGTTTGTTCTGGAATAAAGGTATCAGTGGAGCGTGGTCTGTCAAGACATGAACAGGGTACTGATAAATAATGTCTCAGAAGTGCTTTTAAGACCATAATATTACTAAAGCTTCTTGCTCAGTTACTGTATAATTACGTTCAGCCTTCGTAAGGACTCGGCTAGCAAATGCAACTGCATTGTACTTGCCATCAGTCTTCTGAGCTAGTACGGCACCTATGCCAATATAACTAGCATCATTTGTCAGATAGAAGGGCTTAGAAAGATCAGGAAATTTCAAAATTGGAGCAGATGTTAGCTTTTCTTTTAGAGTTTGGAATGCTCTTTCTTGACGGAAGGTCCAAATGAAAGGAGCATCTTTCTTAAGCAACTCAGTTAGAGGAGCAGCTATGGAAGAAAAATTGGCAATGAAAGATCTATAAAAACCTGCTAAGCCCACAAGGGATCTTACAGCATCAGCAGTTTTGGGAGTTGGAAAATTTAGTACTGCAGTTACTTTGGTCAGTCGTAACCCTTCTAGGAGGGACTACATGACCAAGAAACTTGATTTCTGATTGGAAAAATTGGCATTTAGACAGTTTGATCTTTAAATTGGCTTTGTCAAGCTTACCAAGTACTGCATCAAGTCTTTTCAAGTGTGTATCCATGTCTTTAGACATGACAATTACGTCATCTAAGTACACCATAAGTGCATTACCTATGAGACCTCTGAAGATATTAGTCATAAACCTTGAGAATGTGATAGGGGAGGATCGTAATCCAAAGGCCATATGTAGGAAGTGATAATGACTTGTAGGAGTGGAGAATGCAGTTAGCTCTTGGCTGTCCTCATGAAGAGGGACTTGCCAAAACCCTTGTAACAAGTCCAGGGTTGAAAAGACTTTGTTATCTCCGATGTTATGTAAAAGATCACCAAGTACAGGAAGTGGGAAGCTATCTAGAATAGTTTTCGCATTTAACTTCCTAAAGTCAATCACTGGGCACCAAGTACCATCCTTCTTAGGTACTAGGATCAAGGGCACATTCCAAGATGAATTGCTAGGTGCAATAACTCCATCATCAAGCATTTGATTGATCAATTCTTCTGCAACAGCAACTTGTGAATGAGGCATTCTGTATGCAGGTATATAGATAGGTCTAGCACCAGGTTCAAGTGGGATACGATGGGACAATAAGTTCATTATACCTATCTTCTCACTTGGTAAGGCAATGGCTTTATGACGTTTGTTCAACAGAGTCAACAAACGCTTTACTTCATCTGGGAAGTCAGTGGGAGCTAAGTCTTTCTCCTCAACTGGTGGAATGGATTGATCCAGTGAAGCAGATAGGTCTTCCCGGTAGAAATAGCACCGACCCACTGGTCAGGTGACAACTCATCCTCTACCTGAACAGGGTAAGGATAGTGAACAAGGTCAACAATATTGGTTTTTGGGGGGGTTCGATTACGTGGATTGGGTAAAGGAAAGTCACATAGACAATAATGGAGTATAATTATAACAGAATATATGGGAAGCACCAGGCCTGCCCTGCCTCTCTGCTCTCTATCTTAAAACTGACTCACGAACTGGGTCCTAGGGGGGGTCAGCAGCAACATGAATAACAGTCAGCGATTCACGCAGGCAGTTGGTAGTGAGTCATACTACTGGTAACTGGTTACTGGTAACTGGTACTACTGGGAACTGATACTACTTATGGACTGATGGACTGAACACATCGACTCCAGGCTGAGGGACTGATTACCTCAACCTCCTTCTGATCTTCACTATTCTTTGTATTGGACTGATGAAACCACTGTGTGGCAAAACATTTCCTCAGTAAAAATACCCAAGTGTTGCACATGTGTCTACTTTCTCAACTTGTCGGTTCTCTGAACCATTCATCTACAACAACTGGGTATCTTTATTATGTAGACGTTTCGCCAACCAGTGGCTTTATCAATATATCTCCACTGCTTTTTTTGCCTCTTCTGTATTTGACTGAAGAAGCCTACTGTGTAGGCGAGAAGTTTCGAAATAAAGATACCTAACCGTTGCACACGTGCCTTATTAACTTGTCAGTACTGTATACTATTATCATATTTAGCGACAAGAACAGAAGACTATAAATAAAACCGAATAATCTGGGAAGATTAGCACAAGTGTCTCCTTGCGCTGTGTTCAACGCGTTGCTTATCCACACCCTTGCAGTTGCAGCTGTCCAGGGGACTTCACTCTAACTCGTTTATCCAGCATAAAAGACTCTCCTGCAACACTTAAACGAAACGAATACGTGCAATGTATCTTTATTGGGGTTTTAGTTACGCAAATACGGGTTTTATTATATATGATTTTTTTTCCTTGCGTAATGTTTCATAAGGTACTTTATTTCTGCCGTCAAGTGCTCGTGATCCATACGGGTTTAGTGACTGTTCTGATGAAATCAGTGTTATGTTAAATTCCTGCATAGATTAAACAAATAAGAGAGTGGGAATGGCTGGTTTTGAGAAAAACCTACCTTGTATGGGCCTGTATGCCTGCTGTAGTGTTCCTTCATTCTTGTGTTCTTAACATGAAAAAGGAGCACTGCAGGAGCCCTACTTGATAAAGGACCATCTCGGACGAAACGTATTGGAGAGCGAAACGTTGCCACAATAAAATGTCACATTAGCTGCATGTGTGTTCTTTTACTTAACCTATTACAAGCATTCCCTGCTACCAGTGTCTTTATTCCCTACTGGCCCATGCTACACACACACACACACACACACTCACGTACCTGTCCAGTCTATTCTGAAAAACTATCCCGAGTTCTCGTCTCAGTAACACAAGTAACATAACCATTTCCTTGTGAAGGAGTAGTTGGGTTTGATTAGTTTGTGCCCAGGGTTCAAAGGTCTGCCTCTCTTGTAGGTACTCTGTAAGAGGTCGCTCTGTCGGTAAGACACATAGGCAACAAAACGTTTCGACTACACAGTAGAATTCTTCAGTCGAGTATAGAAAGTAGGTAGGAGCAGTAGAGATGTGAAGACGATGTAATCAGTCCATCACCCTTGAAGACGTAGCTTTGAGGATGTCAGTCCCTCATCTCTCAGTGATTACATTCTTACTCTAGAAATCTACACTTCTCCTTCCGACAGTATATAAGTCTCCATTTATATACTTGTGTTCGACACTTGTTCAACACAAGTGTTGAACACAAGTGTTGCACAAGTGTCTCATCATTATTATAATAATGGTGTACAATACTGACGTTACTGTATACCGATGGTACTGTATACCGTCAGTACTTTATACTGTCAGTACTTTATACCGTCAGTACTGTATACCGTCAGGACTGTATAACGTCAGTACTGTATACCGTCAGTAATGCATATCGTCTGCACTGTATACCGTTAACACTGTATACCGTCAGTACTGTATACCATCAGCACTGTATGCCGTCAGCACTGTATACCGTCGGTACTGTATACCGTCGGCACTGTATACCGTCGGCACTGTATACCGTCGGCACTGTATACCATCAATGCTACATACCGTCAGTATTGTATACCATCAGTACTGTATACCGTCAGCACTGTATACCTTCAGCACTGTATACCGTCGGCACTGTATACCGTCAGTACTGCATACCGTCGGCACTGTATACCGTCGGCACTGTATACCGTCGGCACTGTATACCATCAATGCTACATACCGTCAGTATTGTATACCGTCAGTACTGTATACCGTCAGTACTGTATACCGTCAGTACTGCATACCGTCAGCACTGTATACCGTCAGAGCTGTGTACCGTCGGCACTGTATACCGTCAGTACTGTATGCTGTCAGTACTGCATACCGTCAGCACTGTATACCGTCGGCAGTGTATACCGTCAGTACTGTATACTGTCGGCATTGTATACCGTCAGTACTGTATACCGTCAGTACTGCATACCGTCGGCATTGTATACCGTCAGTACTGTATACCGTCAGCACTGTATACCGTCGGCAGTGTATACCGTCAGTACTGTATACCGCCGGCATTGTATACCGTCAGCACTGTATACCATCAGCACTGTATACCGTCAGCACTGTATACCGTCGGCACTGTATACCGTCGGCACTGTATACCGTCAGTACTGTATACCGTCAGCACTGTATACCGTCGGCACTGTATACCGTCGGCATTGTATACCATCAGCACTGTATACCGTCAGCACTGTATACCGTCAGCACTGTATACCGTCGGCACTGTATACCATCAGTACTGTATACCGTCGGCACTGTATGCCGTCGGCACTGTATACCATCAGCACTGTATACCGTCAGCACTGTATACCATCAGCACTGTATTCCGTCAGCACTGTATACCGTCGGCACTGTATACCGTCAGCACTGTATACCGTCGGCACTGTATACCATCAGTACTGTATACCGTCGGCACTGTATACCGTCAGCACTGTATGCCATCAGCACTGTATACCGTCGGCACTGTATACCGTCGGCACTGTATACCGTCGGCACTGTATACCGTCAGCACTGTATACCGTCGGCATTGTATGCCATCAGTACTGTATACCGTCGGCACTGTATACCGTCAGCACTGTATACCGTCGGCATTGTATGCCATCAGTACTGTATACCGTCGGCACTGTATACCGTCAATACTGTATACCGTCAGCACTGTATACCGTCGGCACTGTATACCATCATTGCTACATACCGTCAGTACTGTATAAGTACAGCCACATATAGGTGAGTACACATATAACCTGCAGTAGGCCTACTATATTGTTCTATATTTTGCACCTACCAAAATCTCAACATTTGCTCTCTAATGGACGAAATTTTTAAATTTATCAAAATTCTTGAACTTTTTGTTTAATGTTATCATTTTTTCCCTTAATTGAACAGGAACGTATTTACTTTAAAGCTTTAAACGGCTTTCAGGTTTAAAATCTCTCAGGTTTATAAAGCTTGAAGGTTTGAAAATCTTCCAGGTTTAAAAGTCTTCCAGGTTTAAACGTCTTTTTTTCACCTGCTTCTTCTTGGAGTAGCATTAAAATGGAGAGAAATGTGAAAATATTTATGGAGAATAATTGGAGAATGTCAGTCTGGGTGTTGTAAACAAAGTGGAGGTGAGATGAATGGTTTGTAAGAAGGTAAAAATGTTGAAGCAGCAGGTGGTGTTGGGGGTTGTGTTGCGCAGGACGTCCTGTTAATGTGAGGTGGGGCCGAGTGGGGAGGCAGGGCCGAGGAGGGGGGAAACACGGAGGAAGAGCAGTGGTATCTAAGCAACAGAGGCTGCCTCCGCCTCCTCCTCCCAGCCTCCACAGCTTCCCACCCCCGTCCACCACCCGTGACCTCCCTTTCCCTACCAGACCATTACCTATACAACTCCCCTCCCATCCTTCCACCCCCTTTAATGTCTCGGCAACGGAGCCCCCTCCCTTTCTCCCTTCCCTCCACCTATTCAGTCCCCCTACATCAACTCCAGCAGCTCTCCCTCACCACACACCTCACCTCTGAGTCATGATGCAGTACTCTCACCTCAACCCACGTTCATATTTCCACCTTACATACATTGACACTATAAACCCAGAAATACTAATCTTAATCTTAAAATAATAAATCCTAACTAGTCATAAGTTTGCCTATGATACTCAAATATAGACACCTTGTATTGTGCCAAAACAAAAACATTCACATTGCTAAACTCACAAATTATGATGTAGTCACTTAGCCTTAATACTATAATCTGTAAGGATTTAATGTTAAGAATTAATCTAAGTCTGCCCGAAATGCCTAGCCATGCTAGGTGTCCTAGTGGCCCCCTCTGTAATTAGTATTTTATAACATGTAAACCACACAATACCCAAAACCTGTAAACCCCACATTGTAACCCTTATAGAGAATAAACTTGAATTGAATTGAATTGAACTGAATCTAGCCTCATTGACTAAATACATCATCTTTAGAATGAGGGACTGATTACCTCAAACTCCATTTTTACATTTTCCACTGATTTTCTATTTTTTTGTTGGATTGATAAAGCCACTGGTCGACAAAACACTTTCAGAGTAAAATAACCCAAGTGTTTTATATATATGTATGGGTGTGAAGCATGAATGGTGAATGTTGCAACAAGGAGAAGGCTTACCTTTGATATACCTTTGAAGAGTTTCGAGAGGCTGGAGGCAGTGGAGATGTCATGTATGAGAGCAATGTGTGGTGTGAATATAATGCAGAAAATTCGTAGTTTTGAAATTAGGAGGAGGTGTGGGATTACCAAAACTGTTATCCAGAGGGTTGAGGAGGGGTTGTTGATGTGCTTTGGACATGTAGAGAGGTTGGAACAAAATAGAATGACTTCGAGAGTGTATGAATCTGTAGTGGAGGGATGGCAGAGTAGAGGTCGGCCTAGGAAAGGTTGTAGAGAGGGGTAAAGAAGGTTTTGTGTGCAAGGTGCTTGGACTTCCAGCAGGCATGCATGAGCATGTTAGATAGGAGCAAATGGAAACACATGGTTTTTAGGACTTGATGTGCTGTTGGAGTGTGAGCAAGGCAATATTTATGAAGGGATTCATGGAAACCGGCAGGCCAGACTTGAGTCCTGGACATGAAGTAGAAAATGCCTTCTCCGATGACAACCCACCCTTCTGTTTGCACATAACTCCAAACAAAACGATTGGTCCTTTAGTACAAGCTTCTATCCATAATGCGCCCGTTCATGTGTTCATGGACTCTGGTGCGCAAGTTAATATCATCAGGTCTAGCTTGTTTAAAGAGAAGCAGTTACGGCGTGTCCTCCTCGTTGAACCAACTACTGTAACCTCCCTTAATGGAGTAGCTGGTTCCCTTCTGCGAGTCCGAGGTCAGACTTCGCTCACCTTTTCTATCCAAGGTAGAGACTAAACTGCTGCTTTTCTTGTTGTCGACCAGATTACTTTCCCTGGTGACCTTCTACTGGGATTTGCTTCCATGCCAGACTTACGCATTGTGCTCGACCCTTACCGATGGCATGCCCAAATTGACGACTTGATCGTTCCATTTTGGGGTTACCAGCTTGGATCAGAAATCTGCCATACTGCCACAGAGTATGATGTACGGATTAAGTCCTTACAAGCCAATGCATTCTCCAGTAGCGTACCCAAACGGTCAGGCACTGGTAACTCTGTCACTCCTATCTGTGTTCCACCTACACCTTCAGACATGCAAGATAGTGTATTGCCTCAAGTGTCAGAGGACACTCAGACTGCCTTGAGTGCTCAGCCTATCTCTGCAATGCCTGCTAGTCCAAGTAGTAGTTTCTCCACAGGGGATGTCTTGTCGGAAAACGATTACTTGAAACTAGTAATGCCATCTCTTGTTGATGTCACATGCCGTCTGCAGAAAGACGTCTCTGTTGCGGCTAGTGCTCTCACTAGAGTGTCTGTTGTTGTTCCTAATGTTCCAGATGGTGATAACGTCCTAGTTGACAGTGATTCCTGCAAGGTCAAGGGTTTATTTGTTGAATCTTCCTTACACGTAAGAGACAGTAAGATCCATTTATTCCTTGCTAACACTTCGGGTCACAGTGTTCGTCTCAGAGCAAATACCAATCTCGTTGACCTAGTTCACTATCCTTACCCTGTTCAAGTACAGGATGACGTGCCACCTGACCAGTGGGTCGGTGCTATTTCAACAGGGGAGACCTCATCCACTCCACTGGATCAATCCATTCCACCAGTTGAGGAGAAAGACTTAGCTCCCACTGACTTCCCAGTCGAAGTCAAGTGTTTGTTGATGCTGTTGAACAAACGTCGTAAAGCCATTGCCTTACCAGGTGAGAAGATGGGTATAATGAACTTATTGTCCCATCATATTCCACTTGAACCTGGTACTAGACCTATCTATATACCTGTGTACAGAATGCCTCATTCCCAAATTGCTGTCGCAGAGGAATTGATCAATCAAATGCTCGATGATGGAGTTATTGCACATAGCAATTCACCCTGGAATGCGCCCTTAATCTTAGTGCCTAAGAAGGATGGTACTTGGCACCCGGTGATTGACCTTAGGAAGTTAAATGCAAAAACTATTCCAGATCGCTTCCCACTTCCTGTACTGGGTGATCTTTTACGCAATATCGGAGATAACAAAGTCTTCTCGACCCTGGACTTGTTACAAGGGTTTTGGCAAGTCCCTCTTCACGAGGACAGCCAAGAGTTAACTGCATTCTCTACTCCCACAAGTCATTATCACTTCCTTCAAATGGCTTTTGGATTACGATCCTCTCCTATCACATTTTCTAGACTCATGACCAATATCTTTAGAGGTCTTATAGGTAAAGCACTTATGGTGTACTTAGATGACATAATCGTCTTGTCCGAAGATGTGGATACACACCTGAAAAGACTTGATAAAGTACTTGGTAAGCTTGAAGAAGCCAATTTAAAGATCAAACTGTCCAAATGTCAATTTTTCAGATCAGAAATTAAGTTTCTTGGTCACGTAGTCACTCCTAGAGGGGTTACGACTGATCAAATTAAAGTAACGGCAGTACTAAATTTTCCATCCCCCAAAACTGCTGATGCTGTAAGATCCTTTGTGGGCCTAGCTGGTTTCTACAGATCTTTCATTGCTAATTTTTCTTCAATAGCAGCTCCTCTAACTGAATTGCTTAAGAAAGATGCTCCTTTCGTCTGGACCTTCCATCAAGAAAGAGCATTCCAGACACTAAAAGAAAAGCTAACGTCCGCTCCCATTTTGAAATTTCCAGATTTTTCTAAGCCCTTCTATTTGACAACTGATGCTAGTTCAATTGGCAAAGGTGCCATACTAGCTCAGAAGACTGATGGCAAGTACAACACAGTTGCATTTGCTAGTAGAGTCCTTACGAAGGTTGGACATAATTATACAGTAACGGAGCAAGAAGCTTTAGCAATAGTATGGTCTTTGAAGCACTTCCGAGACATTATTTACCAGTACCCTGTTCATGTCTTGACAGACCATGCACCACAGATACCTTTATTCCAGAACAAACAACCTACTGGAAGGTTAGCCAGATGGACCTTGACTATCCAAGAGTTCAATCCCACTTTTGAACATTTACCTGGCAAGTCAAATGTAGTCGCAGATGCTTTATCGCGACACGTTAGTGTAGTAACTGCAGATCCTCCATTTACTGCCGAGGATGTAAAGAATGCCCAAAGAACAGATCCCATGTGGTCTGGTGTGATTCGATTCCTGCTCCAGGAATATCTTATTCTTACTGTGAAGCCACCAGCACCCATCAGTGACTTTGTAATGAGCCAAGAATTACTGTATCGAACAGCTGAATTGGGTACTCCAAGTAGAAAAGTGTACCAGTTAGTAATTCCACAGTCACTAGTGAATGTAGCTCTACAGCTAGTTCACAATGCACCAGGAGTTGCACACCCTGGTGTGGATCGTTCTGTGAAACAAGCCAGAATGAAGTACTTTTGGCCACGTATGGCAACTGACATTTCAGAGTATGTTAAGAAATGTGGTGTTTTTATGCAACATAAAGGAAATGTCAATGGTCCTAATCCAATCCAGGTGTACCCAACCACTAGTGAACCGTGGGAAAGAGTTGCCCTTGATTTGTTAACCAATTTTAAATGTTCCCTCCAAGGCAACAAACATCTGTGTGTTATGGTAGACCATTTCCCAGATATTGTGAGTTAGTTCCTATTGCAGATAAGACTGCAGAGACAGTAGCTAAAGTGTTTAAAGAACACATTATCTGCAGGCATACCACCCCTAAGTCCTTAGTAACAGATAATGGAGGTGAATTCTGTAATGAGATTCTTGAAAATTTGTGTACTTTGTACAAGATCTCTAAATCCACCATTGTTCCTCATCATCCTGCCAGCAATGGGTTAGCTGAATGAACCAATAAGAAAGTACTTGATGTTTTGAGAGCCACTATCAACCCCAATAGTGAAACTTGGGATGAAGTTATACCAGATGTTCAATGTGCCATAAATTCTGCTTACAATGCTTCCATAGGTGATGCTCCACATTATGCATTGTATGGTGCAGACAAGCGTTTACCCTATGAGTTGTTATATTCCACTCCGAAACCCAATTACAACCCTGATGATTTCGTAGCAACTCGTACAAGCATGGCTCAGAGTGTTTTTAGAAGAATCCGTGAAACACTTCATAAATCAACAGCAGAATTTACTAGAGTTACTAATAGCCATGCTAAACCATCAAAAGTTAAAGTAGGTTCAAGAGTAATGCTGATAAATTTCAACAAAGCATCCGCAATGCCTAAGCTCGATTAAAAGTTTGTTGGCCCTTATCGAGTTGTAGAACATATCTCTGGCAATAAGTATAAGGTTAGAGAAATTAGTACTGGTAAGTACAAAGAATCGCATTTAGATCATATGAAATTAGAATGCGATGTTGGTGATATTGCTACCCAGACTAATGTGACAGATGCTGAAAATCCTCTTGACTCTGTACCCTCTATCTCAAATACTCAGTCAGATATTCAACCTGAATGTCGTTACTCCTTGCGTACTCGACAAGAAATGAGAAACCCACAAGTATCTTTTGTAGATACTCGTTCAGATCTCCCTCAGTCAAGGCATGTGTTAGCCATTGCAGAGAAATTCGATCCTCCCAGAGATGATAACCATTCTGCATATGTAAACCTCACCCTCGCAGAATTGGGTTTAAATGTACATAGTCTGTATAACTAGATGTCCGAGATGAAGTAAATTGTCAACTGTTTGTTATTAACTGATCAGTTTTTCAGAATTTTTTTTTTCGTGTTCACGTTCCCTTCGTATTCTGAGAATTTGACAGTAATGATCTGAGTGTGCACCAGATGCCTTTGCTCTTAATTTCACCTTGTATATATATATATATTTATTTCCTCAGAATCTGTAGAGTGCATGAATACAGATCGATCGATCAATTCCATCCAATATTGTACCATGATTTGTTCTTATAGTTTGTAATGCATTACGTTAAAAGTGATTACGTTAACACCCATTACGTAAAACTCATTTTGTTAACATCCAGTATGATACCATATATTAGTTCTAAGTTATATATGAATTTGTTATTGTATAGAATCAGCCCAGAACCACCTGCCTGTTCAGCCTATAGCATAGTAGTGTATGTTCAGATGACATACGTAACATGACTGAGCTGTCAGCATAGTTGCTGATCCCCTTATATGTGTTGTATAGCGCATTATAGTACCAACCATGTACTTTATATAGAAGATCCCTATTAGGCCGAGTGACTGTATGACGTCACAGGACGCTCCATGAGTGAGCAGGACAGGCTACCTCGTCCTCACTCAACGGACCACCTACGAACAGGCAAGAACACGGCAGGCCTGGGCTCCCACCTCTCATCACAGTGTTACCATCCAACAAGTGCGTCTACCTTCAACCCTCTTATCTCCTTACCAAACCCCCTACGACAATGGGAAGTACAGTGACTACACTCTGAAGGAGGAGTGTTAATGTTGCAGTTTTATAACTGTAGTGTAAGTGCGCCTCTGGCAAGACAGTGATGAAGTGAATGATGATGAAAGTTTTTCTTTTATATATATATATATATATATATATATATATATATATATATATATATATATATATATATATATATATATATATATATATATAAATGTATATACAAACATAAGAAAGAAGGAATGCTGCAGCAGGCCTACTGGCCCATGCAAGGCAGGCTCAATTCTCCCACCAGCTTAAGACAATGCCTTGACCTAGTCAGGTCAGTCACATTCACTTAAGGGAGGAGTGCAGCATCCAACCTAGTAGCACAAGGTCCAACTCACACCCACCCACACCCACTCATGTATTTACCTAACCTATTTTTAAAATCACACAACGTCTTAGCTTCTATAACGGTACTCGGGAGTTTGTTCCACTCATCCAAACCAGTGCTTTCCTATATCCTTCCTGAATCTGAACTTTTCCAATTTAAAACCTTTGTTGTGAGTCCTGTGTGTGCTACATATTTTTAGCACGCTGTTTACATCCCCTTTATTAATTCCTGTTTTCCACTTATACACCTCAGTTATATCCTCCCTAATTCTACGCCTTTCTATAGAGTGCAGATTCAGGGCCTCAGTCTGTCCTCAGAGGGAACATTTCTAATACATGGGATCATCTTTGTCATCCTCCTTTGTACGTTTTCCAGATCATTTATATCCATTCTGTAATACGGTGACCAGAACTGTGCAGCATAATCTAGATGAGGCCTAACCAAAGATAAATAAAGTTGTAGAACAATATGAGGGCTTCTATTATTTATACATCTTGCTATGAAACTAGGGATTCTGTTAGCTTTATTGCGAACGCTTATGCACTGTTGTCTTGGTTTCAGATTACTGCTAACCAGAACTCCTAAACAGTTTTTGCAATCCATAATGTTAAGATCTACATTATTTAGTTTTATGTGGCATGGTTATTTACCTACCTGTCCAATGTCTAGAACTTTGCATATGTCTATATTAAACTGCATCTGCCACTTCTCCGACCACTGCATCAGTCTATTCAAATTGGACGGCCTATTTTGGTGTCATCAGCAAATTTGCTTGTTGCTATTTATTCCTTCATCTATGTCATTTATGTAAATTGTGAACAACAAGGGGCCCAACACTGACCCCTGAGGAACACCACCTGTGATGTGCCCCCATTCTGATTTCTCCCCATTTATGCAAACTCTCTGCTGCCTATTTATCAACCATGCCTCTACCCAGGAAAAAATTTCTCTTCCTATTCCATGTGCCTTAATTTTCCTCAATAGTCTCTGATGTGGGACCCTGTCAAAAGCCTTACTGAAGTCCATATACACAATATCATATTCATTGATAAATTAGACACATGTGCAACTCTTGGGTCTAATTTGCACATGTGTCTAATTTATCAACATGTCGGTTCTCTGAACCATTCATCTACAAATCATATTCATTACCATGATCTACCCCCTCACATACCTTAGTGAAGAAAGTTAGTATATTTGTAAGACAGGAACCCCCCTTTGTAAAACTGTGCTGAGATTCATTAATCAAGATGGCTACGAATTGCTTTGGCAATTATTGATTCCATAAATTTACCAACTATGGAGGTAAGGTCTATTGGTTTATAGTTCGAAGCTATGGACCTGTCACCTGCCTTGTAAATATGTATTACATTTGCCATTTGCCACTTGTCTGGCACTATGCCCGTTTGTAGTGATATACTGAAAAGATTAGCCAAAGGTATGCTAAGTTCCTCTTTATATTCCATTAAAACTCTTGCAAACAGTTCATCAGGGCCTGGGGATTTATTTGGTTTTAATTTCTCTATTTGTCTGAGGACCAAGTCACTGGTTACCTTAATCGTGCGTAGTTTATTATCATCCTGCTCTACATAATTTATTATTTCTGGAATTTCGCTAGCATCTTCTTGAGTAAAAACTGAGAGGAAGTAGTTACTGAAAAGTTTACACATATCCTTATCACTGTCAGTGATCTGACCTGAGTTACTCATGAGTGGGCCTATCTTGTCCCTAATCTTACTTCTGTATACCTGAAAGAACCCTTTTGGGTTAGTCTTCAAATCCCTTGCAACCTTAGCCTCATAATACCTTTTTTGCTTTTCTTATTCTTTTTGTTTTTATTTCTCTCTTTAATTGAATATATTGATTTCTTAACTGCCCATCCCCTCTTTTGATATGCCTACTTATGCATCACTTTTAACCATTGAGATGTTTTAATCTATTGTTCATCCATTTGGGATCATTTTTGTTAGATCTAATTTCCCTACTCGGGACCAAGGTCGTCTGGGCAGCTATCACTTTGCTCAGAAATATGTCATATTGGCAACCAATCGTACCTACCTGACCCATAGTAAGGTCATCCCAATTTAACCCACCCAGATAATTTCTCAGTCCCATGAAGTCGGCCAAACGGAAATCTGGGACAGCGACTTGATTGCAGTTATCTGGGTAATTCCATGATATATTGAAACTAAGTGATTTATCATTGCTTTCCCCTAGCTCTTCATTAACCTCAAGATTATTAACTAGTGATTCTTTGTTGGCAAGAACCAAGTCAAGCATGTTGTTTCCCCTAGTTGGTTCTGTCACAAACTGTTTTAAAAAGCAATCCTGAACCATATCAAGGTCACTAGACTCAAGATTTTCTGTCATATTGTTCCAATCAATTTGTCTAAAGTTAAAATCTCCCATTAACACAACATTTTCATATCTAGATACCTCATGAATTTCATCCCATAGCAGCGTACTGCACTCCCTTATCAAGGTTTGGTGGCCTATAAATCACACCCAGAATTAATTTTTCACTACCCTCGAGAAACTGTAGCCAGATTCTGTGTCTCATGTTTCTAATCTTATATTTTGTCTAACACAACAATTTAAATTATCTCTGACATACATCGCCACTCCACCACCCTTCCTGTTGACCCTATTAGAGTGGAATAGTTTATAATCTTGTATGTTGCGTTCAGAAGGCATTTCTCTGTCTTTCAAGCTGAACCAGGTCTCTGTTGTATCAATAATATCTATATTACCTGCATTTGCAAGTAATCTCAACTCAACTATCTTATTTCTTAGGCTCCTACTATTTGTAGAGTAAACTTTAAGGGAGCTAGTCACTCGTTGCCCTCTACTATATCTCTTTTTTGTTGAGCAATTGCTTTGCCTTTACTAGCAACTTTATTTTGAATATTGTCTTTTAAACATTTCCCTGGGGTATACTGGTAATATCTGCTGTTTTCAACCATAATGCTGCAGTCTGATTGTTTTTCCACAAACACCCATACCTCTATAATCTATCAGTTTAAATTCCTAGACAAGTCATCAATGACCCCCTCAATCGAATTGGCTAATACAACCACTCCAGCCCCAGAGAGATGAACCTCATTGTCAGCATGGTTGCTGATCCCCTGTATATGTATATGTTATCTGAGCATCATAGTACCATCCATATGTTTTACATAATTGACCCCTTGCTAGGCTCAGTGGCTAGCATGTGTGATGTCACGTGATACTGCATGTGAACGTTGGGCGTCCTGCCTCTTCCTTACTCCACGCATAGGACTACAACAGGCAACATTGCAGGCTGGGCTCCTTCTCACACTCTGCTAATATAAGTGTTACCATCCAACAAGTGTCTTTAACTTCAACTATCATATCTCCACAAACCCTCTCAACACCATCTCTTGCATACATATCATGCTCGCCATAGAATTTGTCCCAGTTATCAATGAATGGGACTGTAGGTTCCTTGCACTACCTGTCTAGCCAGCACTTTATACCAATTGCCCTAGACATCCATTCATTGCCCACTCCTTTTCTAGGCAAGATGCTACATATGATTGGGTTCCCTTCCTTAGACCTGACAACTTCTATGGCTGACCTGTACTTATCCAGCAGCTCCTGCCTCCTACCCTTCCTGATGTAATTTCCACCACCACTAAGACAGATAATGGGCTTGTTCCCATTACATGACATAATATTATCTAACCTGCTGATTATGTCACCAACTCCAGCTCCTGGGAGGCACACCCTCTGTCTGACCTTCCTATCTTTGTTACAAAATGCATGATCCATACATCTTACCTGAGAATCTCCTACAATTAGAATATTCTTACCTTGATTAGCAGGGGAGTCAGTGGTACCTTTAACCTCACTAACCACTGAAATACACTCGTCCTGGAGAACAGAGAAGCGATTTCCTACCTTCACATCTTCTCTATTAACCTTCCTTATCTTCCTTGGTATCTTTTTCCTGAATGAAGCTGTGAACCATTTGCCAGTTAGGTATCTTATTTTGAAGTTTCAGTAGGCTGCAGTACAGAAAAGTCTTTAGCTCAGTCTGCTGGTATAGAATGAAACCTGGAGCCTTTTCTCAGGTCCAGCTCCAATCATCTCACAGTAGAGGTTGTAGAAGTTGATTGTAGGTCTCACCCTCAGTGTCCAAGAACCCATCTAAGTGAAGCTTCACACAGCAGAAGATACTCCCATTTTCATCATGAAGGAGTAGAACCTCCTTCTTCAACACTTTAACCTGGGATTCCAATGTACTACAGCAGACCATGGTGCTCAGTAACACCTCAAGCAAATTCCCAGACAGCTTAGGACAGTAACCACACTGTAGGTTTGTTAAGCTCCTCTTTACAGTTCTTGTTAACTGACCAATTTTTATGTATTCGGCACAAGTGATGACACGGGGACAGGAAATGGGTTTCATCCTGAATCCATCCAAATATGAAATCATCTCAGTCAGTCAACAAGTGATAAATGCAGTGAGGTTCAGACTACCAGGAGCATCAGTCATTGCCCCTACAAATAGTGTCTTGCTTGGAGCATCTCTAGGAAGTGATGTCATTGACACAATCCTCAGGAAGAAATTGGAAGAATTGAGGAGAATGGAACAACGAATAGGCAATCTTGACACCCACGATGCCTTGTACCTTCTCACAAAGTGCTTGAGTCTGCCCAGGTTGACATATTTCCTAAGATGTGCACCTTCATATGATAACCCTAAACTGCACGAATATGACAGTATCCTGAGGCAGATTTTCACGAAAGTACTTAACCTTGCTCTAGAAGACGGGCAGTGGAACCAAGCTACACTTCCAGTCAGACTAGGAGGCATTGGTGTCCGCAAGTCTTCACAGATTGCGCTAACTGCTTTTCTGTCATCAAGCATGGCATCCAGAGGGCTTGTAGCAGCAATTCACCCTGAACATCTTAGGGACAAGATTGGAGTCCAGGACCAAAAGTTCACTGACAGAGCCATAATCTGGGATAATCTAACTGGCTCTAAGATCAGACCTGCTCCCCCCAGCAACTACAAACAGTCACAACATTAAAATGGTATAAAATACCGACAGGTTGTTAGGTAAGACACATATGCAACAGTCAGGTATCTTTATTTCGAAACGTTTCGCCTACACAGTAGGCTTCTTCAGTCGAGTACAGAAAAGTTCATAGAAGCAGAAGATACTTGAAGACGATGTAATCAGTCCATCACCCTTAAAGTTTTGAGGTGGTCAGTCCCTCAGTCTGGAGAAGAGCATTGTTCCATAGTATGAAACAATATGGAGATGAAGTGACAGGATGGAACCTTATATAGCGCCAAGAGGTGAGACGTAGGTCACTAGAAGAGGTAAGAACTCAGATGTTGGGAGGTCAGGTCCCTCTCAAATCCAGCCGTTCTCACTAGTAGAGGTTGTCGAAGTTGATTGTAGGTGTGTACCAAGATACCCTTGTGTTGCAGTGTCTGACAGATTGAACATTAAAATGGTATAAAATACCGACAGGTTGTTAGGTAAGAACACATATGCAACAGTTAGGTATCTTTATTTCGAAACGTTTCGCCTACACAGTAGGCTTCTTCAGTCGAGTCGAGGGACTGACCACCTCAAAACTTTAAGGGTGATGGGCTGATTACATCGTCTTCAAGTATCTTCTGCTTCTATCAACTTTTCTGTACTCGACTGAAGAAGCCTACTGTGTAGGCGAAACGTTTCGAAATAAAGATACCTAACTGTTGCATATGTGTCTTACCTAACAACCTGTCGGTATTTTATACCATTTTAATGTTCAATCTGTCAGACACTGCAACACAAGGGTATCTTGGTACACACCTACAATCAACTTCGACAACCTCTACTAGTGAGAACGGCTGGATTTGAGAGGGACCTGACCTCCCAACATCTGAGTTCTTACCTCTTCTAGTGACCTACGTCTCACCTCTTGGCGCTATATAAGGTTCCATCCTGTCACTTCATCTCCATATTGTTTCATACTATGGAACAATGCTCTTCTCCAGACTGAGGGACTGACCACCTCAAAACTTTAAGGGTGATGGACTGATTACATCGTCTTCAAGTATCTTCTGCTTCTATCAACTTTTCTGTACTCGACTGAAGAAGCCTACTGTGTAGGCGAAACGTTTCAAAATAAAGATACCTAACTGTTGCATATGTGTCTTACCTAACAACCTGTCGGTATTTTATACCATTTTAATATTCAATCTGTCAGACACTGCAACACAAGGGTATCTTGGTACACACCTACAATCAACTTCGACAACCTCTACTAGTGAGAACGGCTGGATTTGAGAGGGACCTGACCTCCCAACATCTGAGTTCTTACCTCTTCTAGTGACCTACGTCTCACCTCTTGGCGCTATATAAGGTTCCATCCTGTCACTTCATCTCCATATTGTTTCATACTATGGAACAATGCTCTTTTCCAGACTGAGGGACTGACCACCTCAAAACTTTAAGGGTGATGGACTGATTACATCTTCTTCAAGTATCTTCTGCTTCTATCAACTTTTCTGTACTCGACTGAAGAAGCCTACTGTGTAGGCGAAACGTTTCGAAATAAAGATACCTAACTGTTGCATATGTGTCTTACCTTACAAACAGTCACACTGGGATGGCCCAATAGTGGAAAATATAGCCTCAAAAATGCTTCAGAGTGTGTCAGGGAAAGATAGAGCCTGCCTCCTGGCAGTGAGAGTTCCTCATGCAGGGGACTTTCTGTTGGCTGTTCCCAACTCCAGCTTTGGCACGCGGCTCGACCCACAGACCATCCATATTGGTGTTGCCCTTCGACTTGCCGCCCCTATTCTCGCTGAACACAGGTGTATTTGTGGCAGTGAAGCAGCAGACCGATTCGGGTACCATGGTCGTGTGTGCCGTAAATCTGAGGGAAAGATTACAAGACATGAGGAGGTTAATAACATTATCAAGAGGAGCCTCACAACAGCCGGATGCCCTTAGACTAAGGGTAACCATGGCCGGTGACACCTACTCTACTCTGAGACCTCTCTCCCTGCTTTGGTTGCTCCCTTGCAACATTGCACAGCTCCTGATGACGCACTGAGAAGTGTGAAAGTACTTGAGCTAAAGATTTCCACCTCCTTTCCCCCCGTGGCTTGTTCTACATAGTTAAGATCGCCCGTTTGCGAGTGTTTGCATATATATATATATATATATATATATATATATATATATATATATATATATATATATATATATATATATATATATATATATATATATATATATATATATATATATATATATATATATATATATATATATATATATATATATATATATATGCCTGCTCTCGCGAATTCCTTGCATATATATGCTTAATCCGCAAACAGGCGAAATTATTTACAAACATTGTCTCTACGTCCACAGCAGGACTCGAACTTGCTAACTCTGTATCAGAGTTCAGAGTACTTTACCAGAGAGAGAGAGAGAGGGAGAGAGAGAGGGAGAGAGAGTAGGAAATCCAGGAAAATTCGTTTAGGGAAACGACTCGGTTTGAGTTTCGGTCAAAGTCTGACCGAAAAGTCGTCATAAGTTTCTGCTATGTGCAGGTTATTTATGTATTGTTCTGGTTACATTATTGTGCCTTTTTATTCTTAAAAGGAAAATGCAACAAGCATTAAAGGGCCAAGCATTTAATACCCTTCCTTCATACATAAGGGAGACTGCCAACAGATCTGTTTTCAAGAGTTAACTTGACAAGTTCCACAAGTCATCTTCTGATCAGCCAGGCTGTGGTGCATACCTTGGACTTCGTGCGGCAGACACTGAAAGCCTGGTTGACCAGATTATCCACCGGGAGGTCTGTTCTGGGACCATACCTCTGGCATGTTGACTCTCAGAACACACTCTAGATAGATCATTATTATTACTATTATTATTATTATTATTATTATTATTATTATTGTTATTATTATTATTATTATTATTATTATTATTATTATTATTATTATTATTATTATTATTATTATTATACATAATAATAACTATGCATAATTTGGGGAATAGTAGGGACAGCGGGTAATCAAGTTTGATCAGAGGAAATGGAGGATAGCTCCAATTCATTTAATCAAGAGCCCTTCGCCATCGTAAACTTACCCTTCCTCACCCTCCCCCTTCCGTCCTCTCCCCCCCCCACAAAGGTCAGCAGACTTACACAGTGAGGCAGACAGAGGGGTGCTCACCCACTATGAGGGTCACTTCTCAGCAGCACCGTTCAAGGTCACCTCTGGTAGGTTCAGGGGCGTTGCTATGAGCTCTGGGAACGTTGATGGTTGTTCAGTGTCAGTACTTATTTAAAAGAAAGTTACCTTAGTAAGTACTGAATCTGAAGAAATAGATTTAAACATTTTGAAATAATGATTAATTGCCAAGACAGCAACAGATAGGAGTGTAAATTCTCTGAGGCCACGCATAATATATATATATATATATATATATATATATATATATATATATATATATATATATATATATATATATATATATATATATATATATATATATATATATATAATATATATATATATATATATATATATATATATATATATATATATATATATATATATATATATATATATATATATATATATATATATATATATATATATATATATATATATATATACATATACATATATATATATATATATATATATATATATATAGAGAGAGAGAGAGAGAGAGAGAGAGAGAGAGAGAGAGAGAGAGAGAGAGAGAGAGAGAGAGAGAGAGAGAGAGAGAGAGAGAGAGAGAGAGAAGGAAAAATTAGATATCACATTGGAGATAGGGAGTATGGAAGAAGTGAATGTTTTCAGATATTTGGGAGTTGACGTGTCAGCGGATGGATTTAAGAAGGATGAGGTTAATTATAGTATTGATGAAGGAAAAAAGGTGAGTGGTGCGTTGAGGTATATGTGAAGGCAAAAAACGTTATGTATGGAGGCAAAGAAGGGAATGTATGAAAGTATAGTAGTACCAACACTCTTATATGGATGTGAAGCTTGGGTTGTGAATGCTGCAGTGAGGAGGCGGTTGGAGGCAGTGGAGATGTCCTGTTTAAGGGCAATGTGTGGTGTAAATATTATGCAGAAAATTAGGAGTGTGCAAATTAGGAGAAGGTGTGGCGTTAATAAAAGTATTAGTCAGAGGGGAGAAGAGGGGTTGTTGAGGTGGTTTGGTCATTTAGAGAGAATGGATCAAAGTAGAATGACATGGAGAGCGTATAAATCTGTAGGGGAAGGAAGGAGGGGTAGGGGTCGTCCTTGAAAAGGTTGGAGGGAGGGGGTAAAGGAGGTTTTGTGGGCGAGGGGCTTGGACTTCCAGCAAGTGAGCGTGAGCGTGTTAGATAGGAGTGAATGGAGATGAATGGTTTTTGGGACCTGACGATCTGTTGGAGTGTGAGCAGGGTAATATTTAGTGAAGGGATTCAGGGAAACCGGTTATTTTTATATAGCTAGACTTAATTACTGGGAATGGGAAGTACAATGCCTGCACTCTAAAGGAGGGGTTTGGGATATTGGTAGTTTGGAGGGACATGTTGCATATCCTTATATATGCTTTTAAACTGTTGTATCTGGGCGCCTCTGCAAAAAATAATGATTATGTATGACTGAGGTTAAAGTGTCGAATGATGATGAAAGTATTTTCTCTTTGGGGATTTTTTTTCTTTTTGGGTCACCCTGCCTCGGTGGGAGATGGCCAACTTGTTGAAATATATATATATATATATATATATATATATATATATATATATATATATATATATATATATATATATATATTTTATTATCACACTGGCCGATTCCCACCTTCTGCCTGGCCTCAGAATTTTCTCTCCTATCTGTTGCTGTCTTGCAGCATCACATAGCTCCTGACAATGCACGAGAGTGCAAAAGATCTAGATCTAAATGATGGAATTGGGTAAATTCACACATTTTGGACGGCTGGTAACTTATTATTATGGGCACTAAGGATGGAACCGTCAACCCTGACCTGCCGTCTCTGCTACCCTGCTCTCAACTAACTACTATCGTGCCCAAAGGGCGAGTGACATTCAAATAACATGCTTGGTCAGCAGAATGACTCAATAATGGTCAGTGATCATGTAAGAGGGGCAATGAATCAGTAACGGTTGGTATGAGTCACTGACACTACTGGTAACTGATACTATTGAGAGCTCGGCGACACTAATGTATGGCATCCTGACATACAGCTAATACAAACTAGAGGTGACAGGTGTATGGCTTGGGGCTGATTCTATACGATGTCAAAGTACATAACAATTGGACATTATAACATATATAACGATATTATTGGAATGGATGTTGATGGAATGGAACCTATTGTAATGCATTACAAGGTATGACAGAACACAATTCATAGAAGTAATAGATTCAGTGGTGGGATTATACAATAAAAGTGATAAAAAAAAGTTGATCAGTCAGTCTGTATTCATGTGATCTATGGATTCTGAGGAAGAATATGTACGAGGAAAGAAGTGTTTAACAGAAAAAGCAGACTTGGTGCACTCAGGTCTAGACTGTTAAATCTCAGAATTTAGAGAGAACATGAACACAAAAAAATTCTTGAATATTAATAAGTTGATATTGTAGCAGACAATAGAAATACATTTTAAACTATATTATTCATCTATACAGGTTATTTACATTTAACCCCAAATCTGCTAGGGTGAGATTTACATATGCAGAATGGTTATCATCTCTGGGAGGATAAAACTTTTGCAATGGTTAATGCATGCTGTGGTTGAGGCAGATCTGAATTGGTATATATAAATGATACCTGAGGATTTCTCAATACCTGTCGTGTACGTAGGGAATAACGACATTCAGGTTGATCGTCTGACTGAGTCTCAGAGGTAGAGGGTACAGGATCAGGAGGATTGTCAGAGTCTGTCACATTAGTCTGGGTTGGAACATCATCATCATCGCATACTAACTTCATATGATCTAATTGTGATCCTTTATTCTGACCAGTACTAATTTCTCTAACCTTATATGTATTGCCATTGATATGTTCAACTACTCGATAAGGACCAACAAACTTTTGATCAAGCTTAGGCATTGCAGACGTTTTGTTAAAGTTAGTCAGCATAACTCTCGAACCTACTTTGATTTTGGACGGCTTTGCTTGAGGATTAGTGACTCTTGTAAATTCTGCTGTTGATTTATGAAGTATTTCATGGATTCTTCTAAAAACACTTTGAGCTAAGCTGGTGCGAGTTGCTATGAAATCATCAGCGTTGTAAATTAGCTTTGGAGTAGAATATAACAACTCATAAGGCAAACGCTTATCTACACCGTACAACACATAATGTGAAGTGTCACCTATTGAAGCATTGCAAGCAGAGTTTATGGCCCACTGAACATCAGGTATAATCTCATCCCAAGTTTCACTATTGGGATTGATAGTGGTTCTCAGTGCATCAAGTACTTTCTTATTAGTTCGTTCCACTAACCCATTACTGGCAGGATGGTGGGGAGCAATGGTAGATTTAGAGATCTTGTACAAAGTACACACATTTTCAAGAATCTCATTACAAAATTCACCTCCATTATCTGTTACTAGGGACTTAGGAGTGCTTTCTTACTGAAGGAATGAACAGGCTCGGTGAAGAGGATGGACTCTCCCAGATTGCATGTTTGCAGTTTCATTTCTATATTTAAATTCCATACAAATGTAATAACACAAGTAGAAGAGCACTGCAGTAGGCTTACTCTGGTGTACTAGGCAGGTTCTTCTCTCAGAGTAAGAACACAAGAGCAATCCTTAAGAATGGAAAAATGAAATAGCACTGCATTAGGCCTACGAGTTCTTAAGAATGTAAGAGCACTGCAGTATACCTACTTACCGTTGATGGATAAGACACAAGTGCAGCACCAAGGTATCTTTATTGACGAAACTGTAAGCCTCCGCAGCGGGCTTCTACAATCAAGAAAATTAGCGATTCATTTACTGGAGACAGAAGTAAGTTTGAGGTGTTCAATCCCTTAGTTTTGATTGAAGGTGTTCAGTCCCTTAGTTTTGATTGAAGGCGTTGAGTCCCTTAGTTTCAATAGAATGTGTTCAGTTTCTTAGCCTTGTTCTATCTAAAGCAGACATAAGAGTGGGTGGAGTCTTGCATACACGAGCTAGAGGAGAGGCACAGCAGTTGGAGATGGTGTGAAAGATGGGAAGAGACCATTAGTGCAAATAAGTCAAGCCAGTAAGTTGGGCCATCGGTTACTAACCATTATTACCCCTATCCTAGACAAATGCACCCCATCCCTGACATACACGTCATTCCTTCATGAAGAGATCCTAGTTGTGAACGACTGGCACTGTAACATCCTTGCACTACGAGTTGTCCCGGGCTGGTTGTCTTTGCCAACTCTTCTCTGTGCCAGAATGTTACCTATGATGGAGATCCTTCCCTTTGTTCTAATTATATCTGTGAATCCTCAGGTCAAGAAAGGAAGCTAGACAGTGGCCAGGCAGCACATAATGAAGCTGAGAACCAAGAGGAAGGCTGGAGAGGTAGAAACGATAAAGAACCAGGAAACTGCTGAGGAAACTTCAAACCCACTCTTCATGCTCCCTAATGAATGTGCGTCAACTACTGGGAATGATGCAATGAAGAACATCAAAGAAAGTAAGAACATTGTGGTTGTTGAGGACAGTCAGATTAGGTACATGGATAGGGCCTTCTGCTTGAAGGATAGGTGACAGAGTTTGCTTTCCTGGGGCTGGAATGGAGAATATTGTTAGCTGGTTTGACATCATGTATGGTAATGGGATCAATCCTATTATGTGCCTCAGTGCTGGAGGCAATGATGTAGGCAAGCACAGAAGCAAGGATTTAGTTAGAAGGTATAGGACAGCAATAGACATAATTAGGGAGAAGGGAGGGAGCCCTGTTATATGTGGCATATTGCCAAAAAGGGGTGTTGGAAATGAATGGCTGTCCAGAGCAACTGGTATTAATTCTTGGCAGGACAAAATTGTAAGGATAATCCAGTACCATTAATTGACAACTGGGGCCACTTCTATGGCTGAAATGACATGTATGCCAAGGATGGGGTTCACTTATCCATGGCAGGTGTGGGTTTTCTCACTAGTTCAACTGAGGGTGTTGTCAGGGCTTTAAACTAGTTAGATATATGCGTTTAGGAAGGGAAAATAATGAGCATGGGAAATGTTGATTTAGGCTTTGATATCATGAATCTTAATAATAACAGTCATCAAGTAACACTGGGTAGTGATTACAGACAGTGTAGAAAAATAAAGCTGAATAGTCGAATAGTCGAAGCGCCAGGAATAAAATGAATGAATTACGTTTGGTAGCATGTGCGGGGGAACTTTGATGTTATTGGAATAACTGAGATATGGTATAATTTAGAGACATGATTACCAAGTACCATATTCAGGGGTTTAAGTTGTCCCATATAGATAGATATAATGGGAAGGGGGTGGAGTAGCATTATATGTACAAGGAAATATAAATTATTGCATAAAAACAGGTATAAAAATAGATGGATTAGTCACAGAATCTGGGTAGAATTTCTAGCTTAGATAACGATAGAAGGAGACTTCTTTGGGACGAAATTGTTAGGACTTCTAGACACAATAATGTAGTAAATAATCGTAAATAATCTGGAGATCATTGAAAAACTTGGCGCACGTGATCACAAATCTGTTTATTACCTTTAATATTACCTGGGAGTACGAAAATAAGGATATTATGGTATAAGACCCCGATTTTTATTCTGCCGATTATAATGGACTTAGGGAACACCTGTCTAGTCTCGACTGGGGTTATCTAGCTAATGATTTTATTGACAATGATTATACTTACGATAATGAAGGGATCTGCATTCATGACTATTTTCTTAATAATGTACAACGTGCTCAAAGTATATATGTTCCCCACAGAGAAATTAGGTCAAATAACAATGATCCCAAATGGATAAGAGACCTGGAGTTTACCTGGAGAGGGTTTCGGGGGTCAACGCCCCCGAGGCCCAGTCTGAGACCAGGCCTCATGGTGGATCAGGATCTGATCAACCAGGCTGTTACTGCTGGCCGCACGCAAGCTGACGTACGAACCACAGTCCGGTTGGTCAGGTACTGACTTGAGGTGCCCGTCCAGTGCCTTTTTGAAGACAGCCAGGGGTCTATTGGTAATCCCCCTTATGTATGCTGGGAGGCAATTGAACAGTCTTGGGCCCCAGACACTTACTGTGTTGTCTCTCAGTGTACTCGTGGCGATCCTGCTTTTCATTGGGGTAATGTTGCATCTCCAGATTTTCGTGTGCGGGTTTGGTACCAATCCCTCCAGGACCTTGCAAGTGTATATTATCATGTATCTCTCTCGCCTGCGTTCAAGGGAATTCAGACCAAAGTATCTTTTAGGAGAGAAAAGACGAATTTATAGGCACATCAAAAGAGGAGAGATTTTTACCTTATTGACCAATAAACTCAGCTTAAAAGAGAAGTTAAAAAGGGGATTAGAAAGGCTGTTGGTCCATAATTTAGAGCCACGGGTATGTCTCTTAAAAAAATAGATGTATTTTGAAGAGATTTATTGTTGCACCTCCTTAAACGAGTCTTGTTGACCATTTTAATGGTGATTTATCGTTCCTCGCAACTAAGGAGTGGATACATATATCACTGGTCAACAACAACAAAATTCGTTGCGAAAGACATATGAAGGAATTTATGGTATTGTGGGGTTGCAGAATTCGAAAATAGCAGTAGATGTGTCGTATTGGCTGTAGTTTGTGATATTCCATACTTATCCTCAGTTAACAGAGAACTTAGCCATTACACGTGTATGTAGTGATAAACTGTTTATTTTGATAGTTTTAATAAATATTAGAATTTTATTTTTAAATTATTTAATACTTAACGAAAGGAGATGTATCAACATCGACCACATGACAATATTATAGCCTTGATTTTGTTATTTTTTTCCAGTTAAACATGAATTCTTCACGAAGAGTCTGCTTAAACAATCCCAGTGTATTTTCCTACATTCGTGGTGAATATTCTTTGCAAAAACAAAGAAAAAATATCACAGGTTTTGTAAAAAAAGGCTTATATTGCTTATTTTGGAGTGGTGCTGGAGAACAAGACAAGTCTTGTCCTCCCAGTTTAGTTTGCAGAACCCGTGTAGAATGCTGACAACAGTGGGAAAATAGTCAAAGGAAAAGTTTAAACTTTGGTGTGTCTCTGGTGTGGAGAGAGTCGAAAAGCCACCACGACGACTGCTAGTTCTGTATGGTGAATGTGAAAGGTTTTAGTCAGTATAAGAAACTCAAGTGGGAATGTCATGATCTGGAGTCAGCAAGGAGACCTGTGCCACACAGTGAAGACGTTACCATACCAGTGTTTACAACACTTCCTGACCTTCATTTGTCAGATGTTGAAGAAACTTAGAGTTTAGGATGTAACACAGGTGATAGCACTGAATAATGGTGAATGTAGTTCTTCTGTTTAGGAGAACCCTACCTGAGTGGGAGAAGGCCTGGACGTTAAAAAAATGCCTAAATTCTTTAACCAAGACAATACTCGCGGCAACATATTCAAGTAGTATAAATCTGGATTAAACAAGAACATGCCAGAACATTGATTTGTCAGTAGAGTAATAAATGAGTGGACTAAACTACACAGCAGCGTCATTACAGCGAGTACTTTGGGGAAGACTTACCAACATGGTGAAGAAATTCATCCTGTAGCTCGATCGCTTGCGCACTCAACTCACACACTGAGGTCCGGGGGTCGATCCCCCAGTTACGGTTGGATAACACCAGGACGTGTTTCCATAAGAAACCTGCTGTCCCTATTCACCCATCAGTAAAATAGGTACCTGGGTGTTAGTCGACTGGTGTGAGTCGCATCCTGGGACAAAACTGACCTAATTTGCCCGAAATGCTCTGCATAACAAGTGACTTTCTATATAGTAGTATGTCATTGATGTCAGCTATGATCTGTATACCTTGCACATGTACTTGTAGAAATAAAGATATTATTATTATTATTATTATTATTATTATTATTATTATTATTATTATTATTATTATTATTATTATTATTATTATTATTATTACTATTATTTATTATTATTATTATTATTATTATTATTATTATTATTATTATTATTATTATTATTATTATTATTATTATTATTAACACTCCGCCCGTCTCCCACTATGACAGGGTGACCCGAAAAAATAATACTTTCATCATCATTTACTCCATCACTGTCTTGCCAGAGGCATGCTTACACTACAGTTAGAAAACTGCAACATTAACACCCCTCCTTCAGAGTGCAGACTGTACTTCCCATCTCCAGGACTCAAGTCTGGTCTGCCGGTGTCCCTGAATCCCTTCATAAATGTTACCTTGCTTACATTATTATTATACATTATTATAGGTGGGCATAAAGTCATAGGTCCTTGACACTTACTGAGTTCTCTCTCAGTGTACTCATCGCGTCCCTTCGATATACCTTTGATGAGTTCCGAGAGTTCTACTTCCGGGGCTCTCCATGGGCCAGGCTCGTCTGGTGCTTGCCTGGTCAATCAGGCTGTTGCTGTTGTTGGTTCGCTGACCCATATATCCATCACAGCCTGGTGAAGATACTTGTCCTGTTTCCTCCTGAAGACTTCTACACTTGTCTCAGCTTTTCATTAGATGTATCCTGCACCCTCTGCCAAGCCTCATACTTTCGTAAGGATAGATTCTGGTGTGCAGTAATTAAGTTTATTTACATACAATTATATTCAAAATTACAATTACGCAAGTTTTGGGAAATTACAGTTGTCTTGCATAGTAACATATGTGTAAATTACCTACGATAACCCAGAACAGTCAAAGTGACTTATTTCCATTGGGAACCTCGAAGATTTGGGAACGGTCCTTCAGACTCTTCCTCGTGTAAGTTATGATGTATCTCTCTCGCCTATTTTTCAAGGAATACAGTTCCAGGACTTCAAGCACTCCCAGTAATTTAGGTGCCTGAGCTGTAAAGATTCTCTCTACACTCTCCAGTTCAGTATATTCGTCCTTTATACGTGTCCTGCATATTTCAAGTCTTTTGTAATATTATCCACAAAAATTTAGTAAAGTTTGGTGTTCGTTTGGTGTACGTTCGAACACCAAACAAACCAGTTTCCACACTAGTTTGTGTTTATCCAGTTGCAATCCGAAAACTCTATTTAGAAGCCACCGAATTTTGCAGGATAACTAGATTAGCCAAGATAGGACTCGCAGCAATGGTTTTAAGTTGATAAAATTCAGATTCAGGTTTGTTGATAGAGTTGTGGACGAGTGGAACTCCCGAGTACCGTCACAGAAGCTAAGACGTGTAGTTTTAAAAATAGTTTAGATAAATACATGATTGGGTGTGAGTCGGACCTGACTAGCTTGTGCTACTAGTTCAGATGATGTAAACTGACCTGACTAGGTTGGGTCATTGAAATAAGCCGGTGGGAGACTTGGACCTACCTCGCATGGGCCAGTAGGCCTGTTGCAGGATGATGAATTAAACACCTGTGCAACACTTGGGTATCTATATTGTGGAAGCGTTTCGCTCACCGGTGACTTCTTCAGTCCAATATAGAGAAGAATAGTTAAAATAAGGGAGAGACTGATTACCTCAAACTCCTTTTGATCTTCAGCCATTCTTCTCTGTATTGGACTGAGGAAGCCACTAGCGAGTGAAACTATTCCATAATAAAGATACCCAATATAAAGAATATCCTGCAGCGTAGCAGAGTTGTGGCTGAGTGGATTTATTATTATTATTATCAAGGGGAAGCACTAAACCCGTAGGATTATACAGCGCCTGGGGGGGGGAATGTGGAAGGCATTCAGGCTTAATTCAGGGAGCTGGAGCACAGATCCAATTCCCTAAATCAAGAGCCCCTCACCAACATCAAAGAACCTTCCCTGAGGGGTGTGGCTGAGTGGAACAAAATCCCAAGTAACGTCACAGAAGCGAAAACCTTGTGTAGCTTCAAAAATAGACTCCAGGTACTTTAGTTGGTGTGAGCTAGTAGGCCTGCTGCAGTGCTTTTCCTTTATGTTCTTATAGTTCTTGTGAGGGAAGCAATCATAAGGTCTGGTCTAGGGCCGGACCGTGGGGACGGTAACCCCCGGAAAGGACTACTGGTAACTTTCTCCTTAAGATAATACTTTTCTCTCTTGACTGTGTTTATTTTCTCTTAGCCTGCTGGACACAGTTTTTACCTATTCCTAAATATATTCTTTAGTCTTTCTCTATGCTGCTCATTCATTACTTTAATAGATTTAAGACATGGCATAACAGATATATAAAACATACCTGGGCACGGAGCCATGCCAACAGGTATTTGGGCATCTATATAGAGAGTGGAGGGTAGGAGGAAGGGTAGGGAGGATGACAGCTTTGCCGCATAGTAACTTGCCTGCAAGCACTCACTGGCGCCATGGTGTCGCGCACCGTCTCCGCGCTCCCATACTGACTGATGATCATCATTCGTTTTCTCTACCTTAAACATCGTCGACTAATCATATTAGGCTACGCCACAATCACCTGGTTTTAACTCTAAACACATTGACTATAATACAACAATAAGTGTTGGGAACTTCAGGCAGCTGAAGATAAAAGAAAGCAGAGGTGGACCTACTCGGCAGCTACTCGGGTACTGGAAGTGAGAGACTGGATGGGTGGGTACTGGGTAGCTGCCTCTGGCAGTGAACCTCAGAGATATTCAGTAGCTGAGTCCGCATCCGCTTAGCCCCGTGGGGAGGAGATTGGACTGCGCAAGGAGTAAGTTTATTTAGGCACAGGTTCACAGAAGTACAATTATCATACATATCATATCGAATGTACATGATACAACTTATACAGACCATAACTGACATCAATGGCATACTATACAGAAACCTTCTAGGCCAGGGTAACCAAAAAAACAAAAAGTCGATAAATTAGACACATGTGCAACTCTAGGGTATCTTTATTGAGGAAACGTTTAGCCACACAGTGGCTTCATCAGTCCATACAAAGGAAAAGCTTGGAGAACAGGAGGAGAATGAGGTAATCAGTTCCTCAGCCTTGAGTCGATGCGGTCAGTCCATCAATCTTGAGTAGAATACGGCATATGAGCGGAGAAGCAGCTTATAAACCGTAGACAGGAGAGGTGCAGCAGTCATAGGTGGTGTCACATTTGTCTAATGTGGAAGTAGGTCGTGCCCAAGGGTTAGGCAAGCGAAGAATTCCCAAGTATTAAATTAAGATCCCAAGAAGTTGCAGTGTTTGACAGGATTGTAGATGAATGGCTCACAGAACCGAGACGTTGATAAATTAGACACAAGGCTGAGGGACTGATTACCTCATTCTCCTCCTGTTCTCCAAGCTTTTCCTTTGTATGGACTGATGAAGCCACTGTGTGGCGAAACGTTTCCTCAATAAAGATACCCTCGAGTTTCGTCTTCACAGTAACCTTTTTCAGATGAGTACAGAAAAGTTCTCAGAAGCAGTAGAGATGTGAAGACGATGTAAACAGTCCATCACCCTTGAAGTCGTAGTTTAGAGGTTGTCAGTCCCTCAGCCTGGAGAAGAGCTTTGTTTCATAGTTTAAGTGACAGTATGGAGTCTTATATACTGTCAGGAGGTGAGATGTAGTCCACTAGTAGAAGAATGTATTTAATGAGAGGACACGTCCCTCTCAAATCCAGGCATGACCCCTACATGTTTAGCTCCTTAATGACAACAATTTTCAATGGCTTATGCATCTTACGAAACAGATAAAAGTTTTTTGTGTGTGTTTTAGGCTGTGTAGGTGCAAATTTTGTTGAGTTCAGTGCAATACCTGGAGAATTCTTCTTTTAGTCGGCTTCAAACTTCAGTGCTGATAAGCTTTCCTCAAAGGAAGCTTCGCCCTGATTTTAAATTGTAAAAGTTTATAATGTGCCGATTTAGTAAGTTGATTAATCAAATTATTCCTTATGTGTGTGAAATCACTGGGAAATGTCTCTTCTGATGAGAAATAAATCACAGTATCTGATTTTATTCAGTTATCCAAAGTTAAATAAACATAATGTATTTTTTTTGCACCCATAACCTATGTATACCTTAAGTCTATTATAAAAAAATAAAATATGAACCCTAAGCTTAAAATTTTATTTAAGCCTTAAATTAAAACTTACTTAAACCACAAATGCTAGTTACTTTTATATAGAGAAAAGATTGGACTGATTTTGACCTGTGTAGTTGTCAAAAAGTCACATTAGTTGCACATGTGTCCATTTACCTAACATATTATCGGTAACTCTATCAGCATTATTACATCTATGGTATATATTCATTATAACTTATGATATGTATTTCTTAGTTGAAGAAATGTGTTACAAATGGTCCAAGTCGGACCGAAACGTCGTCGTAAGCTTCTCTCTTTTATGTGCGGGTTATTTGTGTATTGTGTAAAGTTATTTCATTTTAGAAGATATATGTATATATAAGTGTCTGTCTAATAGCGAACCTTCACATTTCCGTTCTCTCCTGTGGATCGCGGGTCTTAGCGCCATCTTTTACACAATTCTTCCACTATCACCATTATCTCCCTGAATTTTAGTGACTCTGCATTCTTTATAGTTCTCCCCCTGCGTGTTTACACTGTCTGCCTGGTATATGGAGCGTCCCTTCACTCAATATCTGGATTTCCAACACAATTAAGTATTCCACTCTCTTGGTTCAGCATTGTTTTTCTTACGATGGCTTTACCTTTGTGTATTAAATAATATGGCATGACTTTACAGCATGTTTGTATGGTAGCGTAACATTGAGGCTCTCCAGGCCCTGGCTAGCTTTAGAGATTGATCTAGCTTTAATTTACAGGGGTTTTGCAGTCCATAAGTTAGTCTAATACACAAATAATCCGCACATATGAAAATAAAGCGGATGAACAGGTTTCGGTCCGGGAAATATATGTATTGTTCCAACCATGGTATTGTGCCGTGTTATTTTGAAGTTGGTCTCTCTCAGCCAAAGAGATTGCTGGAGCTGCTTTTGCACGTTAATCTATTGTTGTTGGACCAGTGCTGTTGGACCATTGCTGTTGGACCAGTGTTGTTGGACCAGTGTTGTTGGACCAGCGCTATTGGACCATAGCTATTGGACCATTGGTTTTGAACCATTGCTTTTGAACCATTACTATTGGACCATGGCTTGGACAGTGGCCTTTTGTACCAAGCATGTTTCTCTCATCCACTCGTTGGTCAAGTGATGCCGAGTCCGTCCTGTCACTCCCACTCACTGATCTGACTGTGTATTAGACTGGAGAAGGACACTACATGAAGTCCTCTTGTCTGACTGTTTCAAGTGTTCGTACGGATGACTGGATGCTTAGTTTGAGTACCGATTGATTTCTTGGAGTCCACCTACCTTCATTCGCTATTTTTTGTATCTCTAAATCCTGTAGGTTAACTGTGTCGCTGCTGGGGGTCATTACCCCCCGTGGACTGGTGGCAGCCTAGGCCCCCCTTCCTGGTTGCTAACCTCAACGACCAAGCTGTTGGTGCTTGCTGTTCGCTGTCCAGCGTAGACACAACAGCCTGGCTGATCAGGAACAGTCTTTAGGAGCTTATCAAATTCCTTCTTGAGGACAGCGATGGGGTATGTTAGGAATTCTCCTCGTGCATGAAGGGACGGTGTTGAAGAGTCTTGGTCCCACTTCACATATTGATTTTACTCAATGTACTCATCGCTCCCGTGATGTAGCTTACTCACCCATGCTCCAAAGAGTACATTTCGAGGGATTTCAAGCACTCCCATTTATTTAGATGCTTGACAGAGTTTATAGGAGCTGTGAAGGTTCTCTATATATTATCCAGTTTTGCCAGCTTCGAAGAGGGGCCGTTAGCATGCAGCAGTATGTCAACCTACGGGTTTAGCGCTTGGTTATGATTATAATAATACGCCAGCCTAGAGTGAATGAGTCACCTGAAGAAAATCACATTAGCATCTCTCTGTTTTTAAAGTTCTGGTTATCTAACCTATCGTTTTCCTTGCAATTGCAGCAACATTGTGTTCCTTGAATGTGAGATCCCCTGAAATTCTTAGTCCCAGATCTCTAAAGTTAAACTTCCACTTTGTTGAGTAACTGGAATTTGTTTTGTACTCGGATCTTATTTTTATTTCTTCAAATTTACCGTAACGTAATACTGGAATTTGTCCTCGTTGAATGGTGTCGTGTAGCTCGGTTGGTAGCGAATCCAGCTCACACATTGAGTGTCCGTGGTTCAACATCCCTGGTACGGGTGGAAACATTGGGGCGTGTTTCCTTTAGGCACCTGCTGTCCCTGTTCACCTAGCAGTAGGTAGGTACCTGGGTGTTAGTCGACTGTTGTGGGCCTCATTCTGGAGACAAAACCTAAGTTGCCCGAAATGCTGTGCATAACCAGGGGCTTTATATATAATATGCCACTGATGTCAGCTATGGTCTGTATACGTTGTATCGTGTACTTGTAGAAATATTATTATTATAGTTATCCAGTGGAAGACTTTATATCATCTTGGAGTCTCGCTGTGTCTTCTATGGATGCCACTCTCATACAGATTCTAATATCGTCTGCCTTTTTTATTCATATTATGCACTCGGTATCTGCTGGCATGGGAAATCTGGAAGAACAGATGGGACGTGCAACTATGACCACCCTAGGAAATGCCATGCCCATATGACAACAGGAAAATGCAAACTCCCTTCCTGTAAGCTTTTTCACCCTGAACTGTGTACCTCTTCAGTACAGGAAAGACTGTGCTATAACTTAAATTGCCAGGCATACCATCTAAAGGGGACAAAAAGATACAAAACATCCAGGCCATGGGAAAACCTGGGTAGCCACAGCCACTCAAGAGGGAGAGGTTTTTTAGTCCCAGGAAGGAAAAAAAACTGGCAGGAAATGGCAGAAATCGTACACCAAATCCAGTCATTCCTGGAGTGGAACCACAGTCGATGGCCTCCACTCCAAACCAACAGATACAGATACTAATGCCGGAAAAAAAAATCCCCCCCCAGTACCAACAATACCACCAGTCCGATAACATTCTTCTTTGCAAATATACAGGGTCTAAAGCCAGCAACAAACAACAAAATACCTTTCATCCGTGGACTGCTTGCAGAGGCAAAGGCAATGTTCGCGGCTTTCACTGAGACCCACATAAAGGATCACTTGGACAACGAAATATGGATCCCAGGTTACAACCTATACAGATGTGACAGAGTGAACAGGAAAAAGGGGGGGGGGTTGGCCTGTACATTGCAGAGTCACTTGTTTGCACAGAACTGCTAAATGCCTCAAATGATGTAGTGGAAGTTTTAGCAGTAAAGGTCGAGAACCAAAACCTAGTCATTGTGATAGTCTACAAGCCTCCGGATGCAACATCCCAGCAATTCCAGGAACAGCTGTTAAAATTTGACCACTGTCTGGAAAACCTTCCAGCTCCTGCACCCAACATCTTGCTCCTGGGGGATTTCAACTTAAGGCACCTAAAATGGAGGAATATAGCAAATAATATTGTTGCAGTAATAACACCAGGAGGCAGCTCTGATGAAAACTCACACTCACGCGAGCTTTTAAATCTCTGCACAAAATTCAATTTAAACCAGCAAATAATAGAGCCTACTAGACTGGAGAATACACTAGACCTCATCTTCACTAACAATGATGATCTGATAAGAAATATCACCATATCAAAAACAATATACTCAGATCACAACATAATTGAGGTTCAGTCATGTATGCGCGGAGCCCCAGACCGACATAATGAGATTAGTCACGAGGGAGCATTCACCAAATTCAACTTCAATAACAAAAACATAAAGTGGGACCAAGTAAACCAAGTCCTAACCGATATAAGCTGGGAAGATATACTAAGCAACACAGACCCCAACTTATGCCTAGAACAGATTAACTCGGTGGCACTCTATGTATGCACAAGGCTTATTCCTCTAAGAAAAAGGAGGAGTAGATGTAAAACAGAAAGAGACAGGCGCTCCCTTTACAGGCGACGGAAAAGAATAACAGAGCGGCTAAAAGAGGTCAATATATCTGAAATGCGTAGGGAGACACTGGTCAGAGAAATAGCAAGCATCGAACTTAAGCTAAAAGAATCCTTTAGGAGTCAGGAATCGCGGGAAGAACTAAAAGCCATAAATGAAATCGAAAGAAACCCAAAGTATTTCTTCTCCTATGCCAAATCAAAATCGAGAACAACGTCCAGTATTGGGCCCCTACTTAAACAAGATGGGTCCTACACAGATGACAGCAAGGAAATGAGTGAGCTACTCAAGTCCCAATATGACTCAGTTTTTAGCAAGCCGCTAACCAGACTGAGAGTCGAAGATCAAAATGAATTTTTTATGAGAGAGCCACAAAATTTGATTAACACAAGCCTATCCGATGTTATCCTGACGCCAAATGACTTCGAACAGGCGATAAATGACATGCCCATGCACTCTGCCCCAGGGCCAGACTCATGGAACTCTGTGTTCATCAAGAACTGCAAGAAGCCCCTATCACGAGCCTTTTCCATCCTATGGAGAGGGAGCATGGACACGGGGGTCGTCCCACAGTTACTAAAAACAACAGACATAGCCCCACTCCACAAAGGGGGCAGTAAAGCAACAGCAAAGAACTACAGACCAATAGCACTAACATCCCATATCATAAAAATCTTTGAAAGGGTCCTAAGAAGCAAGATCACCACGCATCTAGAAACCCATCAGTTACACAACCCAGGGCAACATGGGTTTAGAACAGGTCGCTCCTGTCTGTCTCAACTATTGGACCACTACGACAAGGTCCTAAATGCACTAGAAGACAAAAAGAATGCAGATGTAATATATACAGACTTTGCAAAAGCCTTCGACAAGTGTGACCATGGCGTAATAGCGCACAAAATGCGTGCTAAAGGAATAACAGGAAAAGTCGGTCGATGGATCTATAATTTCCTCACTAACAGAACACAGAGAGTACTCGTCAACAGAGTAAAGTCCGAGGCAGCTACGGTGAAAAGCTCTGTTCCACAAGGCACAGTACTCGCTCCCATCTTGTTCCTCATCCTTATATCCGACATAGACAAGGATGTCAGCCACAGCACCGTGTCTTCCTTTGCAGATGACACCCGAATCTGCATGACAGTGTCTTCCATTGCAGACACTGCAAAGCTCCAGGCAGACATCAACCAAATCTTTCAGTGGGCTGCAGAAAACAATATGAAGTTCAACGATGAGAAATTTCAATTACTCAGATATGGTAAACATGAGGAAATTAAATCTTCATCAGAGTACAAAACAAATTCTGGCCACAAAATAGAGCGAAACACCAACGTCAAAGACCTGGGAGTGATCATGTCGGAGGATCTCACCTTCAAGGACCATAACATTGTATCAATCGCATCTGCTAGAAAAATGACAGGATGGATAATGAGAACCTTCAAAACTAGGGAGGCCAAGCCCATGATGACACTCTTCAGGTCACTTGTTCTATCTAGGCTGGAATATTGCTGCACACTAACAGCACCTTTCAAGGCAGGTGAAATTGCCGACCTAGAAAATGTACAGAGAACTTTCACGGCGCGCATAACGGAGATAAAACACCTCAATTATTGGGAGCGCTTGAGGTTCCTAAACCTGTATTCCCTGGAACGCAGGAGGGAGAGATACATGATTATATACACCTGGAAAATCCTAGAGGGACTAGTACCGAACTTGCACACGAAAATCACTCACTACGAAAGCAAAAGACTTGGCAGACGATGCACCATCCCCCCAATGAAAAGCAGGGGTGTCACTAGCACGTTAAGAGACCATACAATAAGTGTCAGGGGCCCGAGACTGTTCAACTGCCTCCCAGCACACATAAGGGGGATTACCAACAGACCCCTGGCAGTCTTCAAGCTGGCACTGGACAAGCACCTAAAGTCAGTTCCGGATCAGCCGGGCTGTAGCTCGTATGTTGGTTTGCGTGCAGCCAGCAGCAACAGCCTGGTTGATCAGGCTCTGATCCACCAGGAGGACTGGTCTCAGACCGGGCCGCGGGGGCGTTGACCCCCGGAACTCTCTCCAGGTAAACTCCAGGTAAACTCCATGTGGGTCATTCAGCGCAAGACGTGGCGGAGGCTTGATCAAAATCCTCCGTCTGCTGAGTGCGAGACAGATTCCCTTCCCATTTGTACTACATAAAAGACCAAGTGGTGTGTTGGTTATCAGAACTGACTCATCAGTATGGCATGAGAAACACAGACTGAGAATTATACCAGGTTTAGTATGCAGCTCCGAGTTCCGTCGATCCATTTTAGGTGATCTTCTGAGTGGCCTTATGGTGCAGTGCCATGATCCCTGGCTGAATGTAGTTCTGTGTTGTAAGTGGTATGTCTCTACTTATTCTACTGTCTCGAAGATTTCTTTCATCACTGAGGAATCGTTTACCTCACGCTACCTCTCCACTTCATCTGCTGTCGCCAGGATTATAATTCATCCCTGTACTCAGCTGATGAAAACAGGAAGCGCAGGCGAAGCGTTGCATCAGCATCAAGATACCGAGCGTTGAATATCAAAATGGTATACAATACCGACAGGTTGGTAGGTAAGACACATAGGCAACAGTTAGGCAACTGGATTAGAGCGAAACACCAACGTCAAAGACCTGGGAGTGATCATGTCGGAGGATCTCACCTTCAAGGACCATAACATTGTATCAATCGCATCTGCTAGAAAAATGACAGGATGGATAATGAGAACCTTCAAAACTAGGGAGGCCAAGCCCATGTACACCTTTCAAGGCAGGTGAAATTGCAGTTTCACGGCGCGCATAACGGAGATAAAACACCTCAATTATTGGGAGCGCTTGAGGTTCCTAAACCTGTATTCCCTGGAACGCAGGAGGGAGAGATACATGATTATATACACCTGGAAAATCCTAGAGGGACTAGTACTCACCCACTACGAAAGCAAAAGACTTGGCAGACGATGCACCATCTTTACAGTGGCAGTCTTCAAGCTGGCACTGAATACAGAAAGTATGCAGGAGGCCTGGTCTCAGACCGGGCCGCGGGGGCGTTGAGTAGAAACTCCAGAAACACAGTAGTGAATACAGACGATAGAGATACTCAGTCCATCACCCTTAAAGTCGTAGATATGAGGTTGTCAGTCCCTCAGCCTAGAGAAGTTCAGTTCCATAGTCTGGAACTATCTGATGATCAAGCGACAGTGCAGAGACTTAAATACTGTCGGAAGGAGAGGTGCAGAGTAGTAGTAGTGAGAACGTAGCCACCGAGAGGTCACGTCCCTCACAGATCAAACAATTCTCACTTGAAAAAGTTGTCCAAGGTGTTTTCTGTACCAAGATGCCATTGTGTTGCAGTGTCTGACAGGGTGAATACCAAAATGGTATACAATTTTGATCAAAATGGTATACATATGAAGATGAGGAACAGGATAGGGGTCAGTACTGTGCCTTGTGGAACAGAGCTCTTCAATATGGCAGCTTCCGATTTAACTGTTTACCACTACTCTTTGTGTTCGATTTGTTAGAAAGTTGAAGATCCATTTGCCTACTTTGCCAGTTATCCCTTTAGCACGCATTTTGTGTGCTATTACACCATATGGTCGCACTTGTCAAAGTGCGACCATATGGTAGTGGTCCAGTAGTTGCGAGAGACAGACGCATCTGCTCTGAAACCATGTTGCCCTGGATTGTGCAATTGTTGGGAGTTCTAGTGGTTTGCAATCTTGCTTCTTAGAACTCTTTCAAAGATAATTATGATGAGGGTGTTCCGGGGGTCAACCCCCCCCCCGGCCTGGACCTCGTCCAGGTCCATGAGGCACATGTGCTACACTCGGGTATGTAATTGACAGACATTGCCAGTTATGTCTTAGTAATTGTGAAGACGTTTTGTGGTCCAGGAACTTATCAGTTTACAAAAAAATCTTATAACCTACAAATTATGTCTTATTTACGTACTGTCGGTATATTCTACCTTTGTATTACCAATACATAGGTATTTTATCGACGAAATGTTTTGCCTGCACATCAGGCTTCATCGGTCGAAAACAGAGGTGGTTACGGGGAAAAGTAGAAGTGGGGAGGTAATTTAGGGTGATCAGTCTCTCAGCCTTTATAGAAAGGTTGTGTGCTGTGGAACAAGTGAGCCAAGAGTTCTGCCAGTTGGAAACTTCCCGTTATAGGTGTTCTCCCGTCTATACATATTTTCCATGTACTCTGTGTACAGTCTGTAACCATTCCTGGAGTGGGTTTCGGAGGTCAACGCCCCTGCGGCCCGGTCCGTGACCAGGCCTCGCGGTGGATCAGGGCCTGATCAACCAGGCTGTACTGCTGGACGTACGCAAACCGACGTACGAACCACAGCCCGGCTGGTCAGATACTGTCTTTAGGTGCCTCTCCAGCGCCTTATCGAAGACAGTCAGGGTCTACTGGTAATCCCCCCATAGGGGAAAATTTAAAAAAAAAAAAAGGCAGTAATAAAGGATTTTATTGATAGAGCGTGTTCAGTGTGTCCACCATTATTATTGATTTGTGAGACGAAATATATACAGTCAATAAGTACACAGTAAATGGTATTAAGAGTGATGGTGTTACACGCCTCCGTGATGCTCTCCCGCAGATGTACAGCACTGAATTGTCTCAACATAGACCAGACCCTTCAAGCGACCTCAGTGATAAAAATCCAGCGGAGCGAGATTTAGGCTCCACAGGTCCTCGACGCCATAGCCCTAACCCCTAGGTTTTCAGACTCACGGGAGACTCCAATTTTTATACTCTGACGTCCAGTTTAATGGCCTTAAGGTTTCAGTGAAATGGTGTTATTTTCGTGAGGTTCAAGCTGGTTTTAGCAGACTTATCGCAGAGGTGAATTTGCTCTATTCATATATATTTACCGGTGTATAAATTTTAGATTTTAGTAATATCTTCATCAATTCCATTTCTACTGTATAGTGTTCTACAAGACATTCTAAGAGATAATTACCAAGTAATAGTAACTCCAACTCAACTAAAACAAAGCATTTGAAGCAGCCGTAGCTACTGAACCCACGGTGGAATATGTGATGATATTCTCATTGCCCTCCTGAGGTATCTCACCTCAGGCTGACAGACTTCATTATCTAATATAAAAAGTTCATCCTTTGTGATAGAATATGGTAGGAAAAAAAGGTTTATAGTTTTTGCTTCTGTTATGATATAGAATATGGTGGTTGTGCGTGTAAGGTAAATAATACCGACAAGATGAAGAATTAGATATATGTGCAACATCTGGGTAACTTTTTTATAGATGTTTTGTCAATAAGTGGCTTTATCAGATGAGGTAATCAGTCCCTCAGCCAAGGCTGAGGGACTGATTACCTCATCTTTTGTATATAGTTCTACTGACTTCCCATTTTGTTCTTGAATTTGTGTTGATAAAGCCACTGATTGGCGAAACGTCTACAAAAAAAGCTACCCAAATGTTGCACATGCATCTAATTCTTCATCGGTGTAGAGTAGCAGCACATTGCTGGTGTATCCAGTATTACTAAATAAAACAAATCACAGCTGCCCTGGCTGTTGCTAGGGCTGCCTCTCAGGAAGGACTTAACATGCCCACAGAGGCCAACGTATGCCAGGTTCCCACTTATCTCACTTCTGGTCTCCCGTGACCTCTGCAGCAGCTGCATAGTGTATGGAATACAAAGAGGTCGTGCAAGTCTTGCCGGTCGTGAAAAGGATACCTCAGAAACCAACGGAGAAGAAAGAGTATTGTATACACAGAGAGATGGCGCACAAGGGTTGTGGGATTAAATGTCACAAAGTCATGTATGTAAATAAGACGCACATTGAGGGTTATGATATTGTACAGACGTTTCACCCACCAGGGACTTTATCAGTGAGTTGATAAAATTCCTGGTGGACGAAACGTTTTCACAATAAAATGCCATAACCAGTATTATCTGTCTTAATTACATACTGTCTGTGCACTCTACCAATGTATTAGTCACGGTGCCATGACTGGAAAAAAAAATCACTAGCCACACGACGTTTCGGTCCGTCCTGGGAAAATATCAAATCAAGATAAATTTGATAGTTATCAAGAACGGACCAGAATGTCTGATTTCTATTCCTGATGTGCAGATTAGTTATGAATTACACCGAGAAGTTTGTGTTTATCACATACTCTTAGTTTGTTTCAGTGTCTTGATGACAGTGTGGATTATGGCCTCTTAAAGGAAGTTCCTTGATGAATTAGACACATGTGCAACACTTGGGTATCTTTATTTATCAACTTGTTGGTTCTCTGAACCATTTATCTACAGGTTCCTTGATGCTTGTGAAAGGTTCTTGTTCATAGAAACTGTACCAGTTCTCCCCTGGTATCGAATGTGAGTGCTTCCCGCTCCCCAGACACTGTAGGGCCCCAGTTGGTTCGGTACTTCCCATTAAATGTAGCAAAAACAGACCTCAATGATTCATATAGTCGACAGGTAACCCAAAAAAGTCAGTGGCTTATTTCCATTAGGGCCCTTTAAATTTCCATTGGGGATTCTTGAAATTTCCAGTGGGGTCCTTAAAATTTCCATGAGATCCTTGATTTTCATTAGGGTCCTTGGAAGTTCTATTGGGACCCTTGATTTTTCATTAGTTTTTTATTTTTACAATAGGGGTCCTTGATTTTTTATTAGGGTCCCTGAAATTCCCATTATGATCCTTGATTTCCATTAAGGCCCTTGAAATTTCCATTTTGGTCCTTAATTTCCATTAGGGTCCATGATATTTCCATTGCGGTCCTTGCTAACCTGAAGGAAATGGACATGAATGCATTTACCCAGGACACCTTTGTGTATTTTAAATAATCAAGATCCCGAAACGTGTTCGGGAATGCGTTAGTGTCCATTTCCCATGAGAAACTATCCGGTGGTATTGAAGACTGGTGATGCGGATCGCTGCTCAGGGAACGAGGATACGAGGCTGGCGGCGGTGGAGAGGAGAAAGGGAAGTGTCAAGCCGTATCACGTGTTCCTCGTTGCCTCGTTTACCGCCCACTGGATGGGTATGGGGTGCATAATAAACATATTAAACTAACGCCCTCCATCCTATTTAGTTACCATGTGTAACCAATTTTTGGAGTGGAACTGGTCAAAGAAAACGAGAGACCTATATACATGGTCTGGCTTTCGTCCGCTCCCCGGCTCTAGGTAAAAAAAAAAAAAAACGTGTTTCAGTGGCGAGGGAGCTCTTGATTCGAGGTGTCGGAGCCACCCCTCCTATTCATCGGTTTAGCATTTTACCATGAATATATAATTTCTGTTTACCTATAGTTGATTTCTGGGTCATTCTTAAAGGCCTTTTGGTTGATGGTTTCCTTGTGGGCTCAGCGCTTAGTTATGATTATTATAATAATATTGGCTGATGGCCTGATGAATCAAGTTATTAGTGCTTGCAGCACATAGTCCCAACTAACCAGGAACTCACTTGGGGAACGTATCAAGTTCCCGCTTAACTAAGACAGCCAGAACTCTGTATGAAGGGGCTCTCTTACAAAGTACTGGTCCCTTTACTTTCAATGAGTTATCTCTTAGTGTACCTTCTGCATCCCTATTTTTTTATATGGGGTACATCACACCTGGTCTGTCTCTCGGTTTTTGTAAGGAGGAAATTCGGTATTCGGACAGGGAATCAGTCCCTACAGCATATACCTGTTATGTGTATTTCTCGCCTGTATTCCAGGGTATACAATTTGGTGGATTTTAGGAGTTCTCGGTAATTTAGGTACTTGGCAGAACTGATACTGACACTGAATGTTCTCTGTACATTCCTCAAATCTGCAATTTAGCATACATTAAGTAAAGGCTGTATTAAATGCAAAAAAATATTTTAATGTAAAGAAAACAAGTGCCTTAAAGAGTATCATCAGTGGCTTGGCAAGTCCACTTTGCAGCTTCTCGTTATCCAGTCTATTATTTTCTTCGTAATAGTAACACTGTGGGAGGTGAGTGGTAATCAAGGATGACCCAAAGAAGGTGAGTGTATGTCTAATTCCCCTGTATCAAGAGCCACTCTCCAGTATCAAGACACCCTCCTTGAAAGGTGGTGGTGGTGGGGGGGGGGAGGGAGGTGATGTTAAGAATGGAGTGACGGCAGGAACTGGCGCCAGTGTGTCGGAGCCTCCAATCTAGCAACAGCTGAGAAAGTTACGCCGACGGCTTGCGAGAGGATGAAGTGGTAGGGCTGGTTGGTCCAGACTGCTGGCGAAGGTGAATGGATGGAGAGAACTTGTGATAAACGTGTTCGAAGGCAGGGGATTGATAAAGACAAAGGGGGAACCAGAACCGTGACAAAGTTGCAGTAATTTTTTTTTTCAAATTAACCTCATTTCAACATGGGTAATAAACAAAAATATTTTCAACTTCAGTACTAACTTCTATAAATACAATACTAAATTGTTACGTAAAATCTCATTGTTATAAGTCAAAAATAAATCGTTATATAAACTGTTAAAGAATGCAAACCTTATCTTTCTTGTAAAGTAACCTAGTTAAATTATGTCCAGGAGTTGTATCTTAAGGCACAGTACTCGCTCCCATCTTGTTCCTCATCCTCATATCCGACATAGACAAGGATGTCAGCCACAGCACCGTGTCTTCCTTTGCAGATGACACCCGAATCTGCATGACAGTGTCTTCCATTGCAGACACTGCAAGGCTCCAGGCGGACATCAACCAAATCTTTCAGTGGGCTGCAGAAAACAATATGAAGTTCAACGATGAGAAATTTCAATTACTCAGATATGGTAAACACGAGGAAATTAAATCTTCATCAGAGTACAAAACAAATTCTGGCCACCGAATAGAGCGAAACACCAACGTCAAAGACCTGGGAGTGATCATGTTGGAGGATCTCACCTTCAAGGACCATAACATTGTATCAATCGCATCTGCTAGAAAAATGACAGGATGGATAATGAGAACCTTCAAAACTAGGGAGGCCAAGCCCATGATGACACTCTTCAGGTCACTTGTTCTATCTAGGCTGGAATATTGCTGCACACTAACAGCACCTTTCAAGGCAGGTGAAATTGATGACCTAGAAAATGTACAGAGAACCTTCACGGCGTGCATAACGGAGATAAAACACCTCAGTTACTGGGAGCGCTTGAGGTTTCTAAACCTGTATTCCCTGGAACGCAGGCGGGAGAGATACATGATTATATACACCTGGAAAATCCTAGAGGGACTAGTACCGAACTTGCACACGAAAATCACTCACTACGAAAGCAAAAGACTTGGCAGATGATGCAACATCCCCCCAATGAAAAGCAGGGGTGTCACTAGCACGTTAAGAGACCATACAATAAGTGTCAGGGGCCCGAGACTGTTCAACTGCCTCCCAGCATACATAAGGGGGATTACCAATAGACCCCTGGCAGTCTTCAAGCTGGCACTGGACAAGCACCTAAAGTCGGTTCCTGAACAGCCGGGCTGTGGCTCGTACGTTGGTTTGCGTGCAGCCAGCAGCAACAACCTGGTTGATCAGGCTCTGATCCACCAGGAGGCCTGGTCACAGACCGGGCCGCGGGGGCGTTGACCCCCGGAACTCTCTCCAGGTAAACTCCAGGTAAGGCTGTCCAGAATACTCTGATTATTATTATTATTATTATTATTATTATTATTATTATTATTATTATTATTATTATTATTATTATTAAATTTGGTGGGAAGCATTAAACTCGTAGGGGTCATTCAGTGCTTAGGGGAGTGTGGGAGGTAATCAGATTCAGTCCAAGGAAATGGAGGGTAGTTCCAATTCTTTGGATCAAGAGCCCTTCACCGGGGTCAAGGCCCTTGAAGGGAACGTGCTCTGCTTAACAAGGTCTTTCTATAAAATAGTTTATACATGCCATGTTGTTAGGTAAGACACATATGCAACAGTTAGGTATCTTTATTACCTGCATACATGCCATATAATCCTATGTCAGTTGTATACCGTATTCTACTTTACAGAAATAAAGTTGTAATTTATCATTATTACATTCATAACACGCCTTTGAAGGCATTTTTATTTGGCGAAGTTGGATACATCGGCAGTGTGTTGCTACCCTGCTTTTTTTTTTCTTATTCGCCGGTATTCTCCCGGCCCGGGTCTTTTCCAAGTAGTGGTGACCCGGCCTTGGCTCCCTATCTGGGGAGTATCCCGAGACCTAAGTCTCCCATGAGAGGAGGTGCAACTACCCCCTCATCTTTGGGACCAACTGTCCCCAGGCCTAGCCCTCCTACCCTGCTCTTTATGATACACAGTAGGGAACAAAATATTCCCTCACACGCTGAGGCCCAAAGTGTTGAAATTTGTCAACCTGAGCCACAGAGTTGTAGCCCAGAATTTCCAATCAGCTTTGATACACCGCTGTGTCCTGCCTAACTTACCCGTAGCACAGATAGGCAGGAAGGAAAGAGAAACTGAATGTGCGGGGAGATGGGGAACAAAAGTCAATATTTTGTGAGGTTGCGACGGTACGTAGAAGGGGAGACGAGAGAGGTATCAGCAGAGGTGTGAAGGTAGGTCATAGAGCAGGGAATTGTGTGTAAGGTATGACACCTATGTTTGTAAAGGGAAACGTAGGTGTGTACACAGAGGGAGATGAGTGTGTTCACGGGGAGAACTATGTGTACACGAGGGGCGGTGAGTGTGTACATAGGGTGAGCTAGGTTTGGACACACTGGGAGCTGAGTACTTCAACACAGAGCTCTCTCCGTTAATGCTGAGCCATGTCACTGTATGTTGTTGATATCTTTGGAATCAACTCAAGATTTTCATAGAAACATGCGCAGCATCTAGGTATCTATTTCGTAGACGTTTAGCCAACTATTGACCTTACCAATACAGTACAGGGACATAAACAAGACTGCAGAAGAGGTAATCAGTCCATCTACCTTGCAAAATTATATGCAGAAGGCACTAGAAGATCAAGTAATTAGTCGCTTAACCTAAGAGCAGGTGTTCTGTACCCAAGTCTTGATAAATCTGAAGAACATTCTGGAGTCAGGTGACGTGCAGTAGATGAAGGCAGTGTCACCAGTGGAAGCAGCTAGAAGGTCGTGGAAATGTCTTCTGTACGAAGGTTCCATGTTGTTGCTGTGTCAATAAATATTCTAAGTGGCACGTCTATGGTGCTGCCATTTTCGTAAAAAATTCTCGACGGTTTTTTTGCCTTGTGCGATCCTGTACATGGGATTTGATCCTTATTTACATGATACATAAATGTATTTTGATGAGGTGGGATTTTGTACAACATTTTCACTTCATACATTGATGTAACAAATGAAAAAAAAGGATCAATCCTCCCCTGAACAGGATCGCACAATCCAAAACCATCAAGAATATCCTAGAAAAAATGGCAGCACAAGAGACGTGTCACAGAGTATATATATTAAATGTTTTCTGAGAGTCGTGTTTTTTCCAATTTCTACCGAATATTCATTTTTTAAGTGCACTAAGGAACTTTATTGAAATTACCGCCCAGTCAGCCTGACCTCCAGTGTAGACAAATTAATAGTTATAGCCGATATTATAAGCCATTTTGATGAGCATAATTTGATTCTCGATCCTCGACGTGGATTCACGAGGCGCCGTTCTTACCGGAGACAAGTATTTACACATGGTGAGGGCAGCAACGGCGATGGTGAGGTGCCCCTTTATTTTTATGAGCACGGTTGGATATACCACTAGCATGCTGCTAACCTGTGTATTTAATTTTAATCAGAGGGGAGCGCTAAATCCGTATGGGTCAGCTAGCGCCTGGAAATGAGAGGCATTCAGGTTCTAGGGAAGGAGTGCTACTCTGTGCTACGTGATGGTTACATAGCGGGAAGAACGGATAGTATGTTATCACCGTCATAACGCGAGATGGGTTTACTTGTCACATTCCATCACACAGGATTGATTACATATATTATGTTTGACGCGTGAGGTAGGCGGCGGCCGGGAATGGTACACCTGGTCTAGTATACCTCACCTCCTCACTTACCTGTATGTATACACAGTAAAGTAAGTTAAGTAAACTTAAACTTTATAAAGAATTGTATGCAACATTTCAAACTCCTGATAAGAACATAAGAACGAAGGAACACTGCAGAAGGCCTACTGGCCCATGCGAGGCAGGTCCAAGTCTCCTACCGGCTTAAGCCAATGCTGATTGCAAAACGAAAGGCCTAGAGATATCATTCAGCTCCCTCCTAACTTGTTTTACACACAGTGTGTGTGTGTGTGTGTGTGTGTGTGTGTGTGTGTATGGTAGGTAAGACACATAGGCAACAGTTAGGCAACTTTATTCCGAAACGTTTCGCCTACACAGTAGGCTTCTTCAGTCGAATACAGAAAGTAGGCAGGAACAGTAGAGATGTGAAGACGATGTAATCAGTCCATCACCCTTGAAGTCGTAGAATTTGAGGTTGTCAGTCCCTCAGCCTGGAGAAGTTCAGTTCCATAGTCAGGAACTATCTTCTCCAGGCTGAGGGACTGACAACCTCAAATTCTACGACTTCAAGGGTGATGGACTGATTACATCGTCTTCGCTTCTCTACTGTTCCTGCCTACTTTCTGTATTCGACTGAAGAAGCCTACTGTGTAGGCGAAACGTTTCGGAATAAAGTTGCCTAACTGTTGCCTATGTGTCTTACCTAACAACCTGTCGGTATTGTATACCATTTTGATGTTCATCGTGTGTGTATAAAGGACCTGCCTAGTATGGCCCAACAGGCCTGCTGCAGTGTTCCTCCTTTCTTTTATATTAGGTAGTAGGTTGGTAGACAGCAACCACCCAGGGAAGTACTACCGTCCTGCCAGATGACTGTGAAACAGAAACCTGTAACTGTTTTGCATGATGGTAGGATTGCTGGTTTCTTTTTCTGTCTCATAAACACGCTAGATAACAGGGATATCTTGCTACTCCTACTTACACTTTGGTCACACTTCACAGACACGCACATGCATATATATATACATACATCTAGGTTTTTCTCCTTTTTCTAAATAGCTCTTGTTCCTCTTTATTTCTTCTATTGTCCATGGGGAAGTGGAAAAGAATCTTTCCTCCGTAAGCCATGCGTGTCGTATGAGGCGACTAAAATGCCGGGAGCAATGGGCTAGTAACCCCTTCTCCTGTAGACATTTACTAAAAAAGAGAAGAAGAAAAACTATAAAACTGGGATGCTTAAATGTGCGTGGATGTAGTGCGGATGACAAGAAACAGATGATTGCTAATGTTATGAATGAAAAGAAGTTGGATGTCCTGGCCCTAAGCGAAACAAAGCTGAAGGGGGTAGGGGAGTTTCGGTGGGGGGAAATAAATGGGATTAAATCTGGAGTATCTGAGAGAGTTAAAGCAAAGGAAGGGGTAGCAGTAATGTTGAATGATCAGTTATGGAAGGAGAAAAGAGAATATGAATGTGTAAATTCAAGAATTATGTGGATTAAAGTAAAGGTTGGATGCGAGAAGTGGGTCATAATAAGCGTGTATGCACCTGAAGAAGAGAGGAATGCAGAGGAGAGAGACAGATTTTGGGAGATGTTAAGTGAATGTATAGGAGCCTTTGAACCAAGTGAGAGAGTAATTGTGGTAGGGGACCTGAATGCTAAAGTAGGAGAAACTTTTAGAGAGGGTGTGGTAGGTAAGTTTGGGGTGCCAGGTGTAAATGATAATGGGAGCCCTTTGATTGAACTTTGTATAGAAAGGGGTTTAGTTATAGGTAATACATATTTTAAGAAAAAGAGGATAAATAAGTATACAAGATATGATGTAGGGCGAAATGACAGTAGTTTGTTGAATTATGTATTGGTAGATAAAAGACTGTTGAGTAGACTTCAGGATGTACATGTTTATAGAGGGGCCACAGATATATCAGATCACTTTCTAGTTGTAGCTACACTGAGAGTAAAAGGTAGATGGGATACAAGGAGAATAGAAGCATCAGGGAAGAGAGAGGTGAAGGTTTATAAACTAAAAGAGGAGGCAGTTAGGGTAAGATATAAACAGCTATTGGAGGATAGATGGGCTAATGAGAGCATAGGCAATGGGGTCGAAGAGGTATGGGGTAGGTTTAAAAATGTAGTGTTAGAGTGTTCAGCAGAAGTTTGTGGTTACAGGAAAGTGGGTGCGGGAGGGAAGAGGAGCGACTGGTGGAATGATGATGTGAAGAGAGTAGTAAGGGAGAAAAAGTTAGCATATGAGAAGTTTTTACAAAGTAGAAGTGATGCAAGGAGGAAAGAGTATATGGAGAAAAAGAGAGAGGTTAAGAGAGTGGTGAAGCAATGTAAAAAGAGAGCAAATGAGAGAGTGGGTGAGATGTTATCAACAAATTTTGTTGAAAATAAGAAAAAGTTTTGGAGTGAGATTAACAAGTTAAGAAAGCCTAGAGAACAAATGGATTTGTCAGTTAAAAATAGGAGAGGAGAGTTATTAAATGGAGAGTTAGAGGTATTGGGAAGATGGAGGGAATATTTTGAGGAATTGTTAAATGTTGATGAAGATAGGGAAGCTGTGATTTCATGTACAGGGCAAGGAGGAACAACATCTTGTAGGAGTGAGGAAGAGCCAGTTGTGAGTGTGGGGGAAGTTGGTGAGGCAGTAGGTAAAATGAAAGGGGGTAAGGCAGCCGGGATTGATGGGATAAAGATAGAAATGTTAAAAGCAGGTAGGGATATAGTTTTGGAGTGGTTGGTGCAATTATTTAATAAATGTATGGAAGAGGGTAAGGTACCTAGGGATTGGCAGAGAGCATGCATAGTTCCTTTGTATAAAGGCAAAGGGGATAAAAGAGAGTGCAAAAATTATAGGGGGATAAGTCTGTTGAGTATACCTGGTAAAGTGTATGGTAGAGTTATTATTGAAAGAATTAAGAGTAAGACAGAGAATAGGATAGCAGATGAACAAGGAGGCTTTAGGAAAGGTAGGGGGTGTGTGGACCAGGTGTTTACAGTGAAACATATAAGTGAACAGTATTTAGATAAGGCTAAAGAGGTCTTTGTGGCATTTATGGATTTGGAAAAGGCGTATGACAGGGTGGATAGGGGGGCAATGTGGCAGATGTTGCAGGTGTATGGTGTAGAAGGTAGGTTACTGAAAGCAGTGAAGAGTTTTTACGAGGATAGTGAGGCTCAAGTTAGAGTGTGTAGGAAAGAGGGAAATTACTTCCCAGTAAAAGTAGGCCTTAGACAAGGATGTGTGATGTCACCGTGGTTGTTTAATATATTTATAGATGGGGTTGTAAGAGAAGTAAATGCGAGGGTCTTGGCAAGAGGCGTGGAGTTAAAAGATAAAAAATCACACATAAAGTGGGAGTTGTCACAGTTGCTCTTTGCTGATGACACTGTGCTCTTGGGAGATTCTGAAGAGAAGTTGCAGAGATTGGTGGATGAATTTGGTAGGGTGTGCAAAAGAAGAAAATTGAAAGTGAATACAGGAAAGAGTAAGGTTATGAGGATAAAAAGATTAGGTGATGAAAGATTGGATATCAGATTGGAGGGAGAGAGTATGGAGGAGGTGAACGTATTCAAATATTTGGGAGTGGACGTGTCAGCGGATGGGTCTATGAAAGATGAGGTGAATCATAGAATTGATGAGGGGAAAAGGGTGAGTGGTGCACTTAGGAGTCTGTGGAGACAAAGAACTTTGTCCTTGGAGGCAAAGAGGGGAATGTATGAGAGTATAGTTTTGCCAACGCCTTTATATGGGTGTGAAGCATGGGTGATGAATGTTGCAGCGAGGAGAAGGCTGGAGGCAGTGGAGATGTCATGTCTGAGAGCAATGTGTGGTGTGAATATAATGCAGAGAATTCGTTGTTTGGAAGTTAGGAGGAGGTGCGGGATTACCAAAACTGTTGTCCAGAGGGCTGAGGAAGGGTTGTTGAGGTGGTTCGGAGATGTGGAGAGAATGGAGCGAAACAGAATAACTTCAAGAGTGTATCAGTCTGTAGTGGAAGGAAGGCGGGGTAGGGGTCGGCCTAGGAAAGGTTGGAGGGAGGGGGTAAAGGAGGTTTTGTGTGCGAGGGGCTTGGACTTCCAGCAGGCATGCGTGAGCGTGTTTGATAGGAGTGAATGGAGACAGATGGTTTTTAATACTTGACGTGCTGTTGGAGTGTGAGCAAAGTAACATTTATGAAGGGGTTCAGGGAAACCGGCAGGCCGGACTTGAGTCCTGGAGATGGGAAGTACAGTGCCTGCACTCTGAAGGAGGGGTGTTAATGTTGTAGTTTAAAAACTGTAGTGTAAAGCACCCTTCTGGCAAGACAGTGATGGAGTGAATGATGGTGAAAGTTTTTCTTTTTCGGGCCACCCTGCCTTGGTGGGAATCGGCCAGTGTGATAATATATATATATATATATATATATATATATATATATATATATATATATATATATATATATATATATATATATATATATATATATATATATATATAAACTCAGTTTGGTGGTAATAAACTACTGTAAATAAATAAAGATGTACGGGGGAGGGGTCGTGGTTCTGGGATTGTATAATTATTGTATTTTTTCTTATAATTTGGTTTTCAATTTTTAAATGTCTAAGGATGTTGTGTATTGTGTTGACGCTGTTCTACTCTGTTTCACTCTCTTCAGCATTGTAGACAAGTGTAAAGGTAAACCAGCGATGTTAATATTTTTAATTAGCAACTTGTGACCACCTGTGTGAGAAGTGTTACTTCGAGCACCTTCTTCAGTCTCTGGTTCAATGTGTCGTAGGTGTATCAGTCCTCTGGTTCTAAAAAAAATAGCTTAAATGAACAGAGTTATGAAGAATTAGACATATGTGCAACATCTGGGTAGCATTATTTGTAGACGTTTCGCCATCTAGTGGCTTTGTCAGTACCAATTCAAGAACATAATGGAAATACTATAACTATATACAGATTACGAGGAAATCAATCCCTCAGCGCTATAGCTGCATTCACGAGGGGGGAGGGTTAATTATTATTATTATAATCAAAAAGAAGCGCTAAGCCACAAGGGCTATACAGCGCTGAGCGGGGGTTAAGCGACTTAGAAAATGGGAGACAATCAGATTCGAGGTCAGGTGAGGTCACAGACCCTGAGCTGCTTTGGAAATTAGCGTGGATGGTTACAAAGCATGGCTTGCTTCTGCAGTGTTTTAAAAATTGAGGTTGGAGAGTTGAAGGAGGTCTTGCTTCTCCAGGAGGAGATTAGGAGGCTAAAGGTCCACCTCAATGGGTCTGGGAGAGTGTGAGGTGGCTGGAGTTGTGGGAATGAGGCTTCTAGCAGTGAGGTGCAGTCTGTCTCTCGCTGTGAGGAGGCTGTAGGTGGGGAGGTAGCAACGGCTACCAGCAGTGAGGTGCAGTCCAGCACCTGCTACAAGTGGCGAGTGGTAACCAGTAATGGGAGGAGAATCAGAATAAGGAAAGTTAAGAGTGAAGATCTGAAGGTAGGAAATAGCTTCGCTGTTCTTCAGGATGAATGTACACTTCAGTGGCCAGTGAAGGTAAGGGTACTACTGCCCCTGCTAACAGAGGTAAGCGCATTCTTGTGGTTGGTGACTCTCAGGTAAGATATATTGACCATGCTTTTTGTAATAGGAATAAGAAGATGAGAGATAGAGTGTGCTTCCCTGGAGCTGGTGTTGGGGACATAGTTAACAGGCTGGATAATATCATGTCAGGTAATGGGAACAAGCCCATTATCTGTCTCAGTGCTGGTGGAAATGATATTGGGAAGGGTAGGAGAGAAGAGCTGCTAGATAAGTACAGGTCAGCTATAGATTTCATTAAGTCTAAGGGAGGGGTCCCAATCATATGTAGCATCTTGCCTAGAAGGGGAGTAGGAAATGAATGGTTGTCTAGGGCAATTGGTGTAAATTGCTGGCTAGACAGATACTGCAAGGAACTTGCAGTCCCATTCATTGACAACTGGAACAACTTTTATGGCAAACATGATATGTATGCAAGGGACGGGGTACATCTCTCTGGGGCTGGGGTGGTAGCACTTGTAAACTCAATTGAGAAGGCCATTGGTGAAATGCCTATGAGTTTAAACTGATAGAAGATAGAGGTATGGGTGTGTGTGGGAAACAAGCAGGTTGCAACACTAGGGTTGGAAACAGTAAATGTATAAAAGGCATTCAGCATGAAGTTATAAATAAAGACAATAGATCAGGTCAGCAAACAAAGGGGAACAGCAGAGGGCAGCAAGGGACTAGCTCCCTTAAGGTTTACTATACTAACAGCAGGAGTGTAAGAAATAAGATAGATGAGCTGAGATTAATTGCAAGTGCAGGAAACATAGATATTATTGCTATAACAGAGACCTGGCTCAATCTGAAAGATAGAGAGATGCCCTCTGAATGTCACATACAAGGCTATAAATTATTCCACACTGACAGGGTCAACAGGAAGGGTGGTGGAGTAGCAATGTATGTCACAGACAATTTAAATTGTTGTGTTAGACAAGATATAAAATTAGAAGCGTCGGCCACTGAATCTGGTTACAGCTTCTCGAGGGCCGAGAAAAACTAATTTTGGGTGTGATATACAGGGCCCCAAATCTTGATAGGGAGTGCAGTAAACTTCTATGGGACGAAATTCGTAAGGCATCTACAAACGAAAATGTTGTGCTAATGGGAGATTTCAACTATAGACAGATTGACTGGAGCAATTTGACAGGAAATTTAGAGTCAAGTGACTTTCTTGATACGATCCAGGATTGTTTTTTAAAACAGTTTGTGACAGAGCCACCAAGGGGAAATAACCTCCTTGACTTGGTTCTTGCCAGCAGGGAAACACTAATTAATAATCTTGAGGTTAATGATGAGCTTGGGGAAAGTGATCACAAATCACTGAGTTTTAATATACCATGGAATTCCCCTAATAATGGCAATTAAGTCTCAGTCCCTGACTTTCGCTTGGCTGATTTCATAGGACTGAAAAATTACTTAGGTGGGCTGAACTGGAATGACCTGACTAAGGGTCAGGTAGGTGGTGATGGTTGCCGATATGACGCTTTCCAGGGCATAGTTCTAGCTGCTCAGTCAAATTATGTTCCAAATAGGGAAATCAGATCAAACAAAAATGATCCTAAATGGATGAACAATAAATTAAAATATCTGATTGGTCAAAAGAGAGGCCTATATAGGCAAATCAAAAGAGGGGAGGGGCAGTTAAGAAATCGATTTATTCAGTTAAAGAGAGAAATAAAAAAGGGAATTAGAAAAGCAAAATGAGATTATGAGGTTAAAGTTGCAAGAGAATCGAAGACTAACCCAAAAGGATTCTTTCAGGTATACAGAAGTAAGATCAGGGACATGATAGGCCCACTCAAAGGTTCCTCGGGTCAGCTCACTGACAGTGATAAGGAAATGTGTAGAATTTTTAACACATACTTCCTCTCGGTTTTTACACAGGAGGATACCAGCGATATTCCAGAAATGATAAATTATGAAGAACAGGACGATAATAAACTGTGCACTATTAGGGTCACAAGTGACATGGTCCTTAGGCAAATAGATAAATTAAAACCTAACAAATCCCCAGGCCCTGATGAACTGTATGCAAGGGTTCTAAAGGAATGTAAAGAGGAGCTTAGCAAACCTTTGGCTAATCTTTTCAACATATCACTACAAACTGGCATGGTGCCAGATAAGTGGAAAATGGCAAATGTGATATCTATTTTCAAAGCAGGTGACAGGTCCTTAGCTTCGAACTATAGACCAATAAGCCTAACCTCCATAGTGGGAAAATTTATGGAATCAATAATTGCCGAGGCAGTTCGTAGCCATCATGAAAAGCATAAATTAATCAACGAATCTCAGCATGGTTTCACAAAGGGGCGTTCCTGCCTTACGAATTTATTAACTTTTTTCACTAAGGTATTTGAGGCGGTAGATCATGGTAATGAATATGATATTGTGTATATGGACTTCAGTAAGGCTTTTGACAGGGTCCCACATCAGAGACTATTGAAAATTAAGGCACATAGAATAGGAGGAGAATTTTTTTCCTTGATAGAGGCATGGTTGACAAATAGGCAGCAGAGAGTTTGCATAAATGGGGAGAAATCAGAGTGGGGAAGCGTCACGAGCGGTATTCCACAGGGGTCAGTGTTGGGCCCCCTGCTGTTCACAATCTACATAAAGAGCGACATCAGCAAGTTTGCCGATAACACCAAAATAGGCCGTCGAATTCATTCTGACGAGTACATTAGAGCACTCCAGGAAGATTTGAATAGACTGATGCAGTGGTCGGAGAAGTGGCAGATGTAGTTGAATATAGACAAATGCAAAGTTCTAAATGTTGGATAGGACAATAACCATGCCACATTGAACATTAAAATGGTATAAAATACCGACAGGTTGTTAGGTAAGACACATATGCAACAGTTAGGTATCTTTATTATGAAACGTTTCGCCTACACAGTAGGCTTCTTCAGTCGAGTACAGAAAAGTTGATAGAAGCAGAAGATACTTGAAGACGATGTAATCAGTCCATCACCCTTAAAGTTTTGAGGTGGTCAGTCCCTCAGTCTGGAGAAGAGCATTGTTCCATAGTATGAAACAATATGGAGATGAAGTGACAGGATGGAGCTTATATAGCGCCAAGAGGTGAGACGTAGGTCACTAGAAGAGGTAAGAACTCAGATGCTGAGAGGTCAGGTCCCTCTCAAATCCAGCCGCTCTCACTAGTGGAAGGCGAAACGTTTCATAATAAAGATACCTAACTGTTGCATATATGTCTTACCTAACAACCTGTCGGTATTTTATACCATTTTAATGTTCAATCTGTCAGACACTGCAACACAAGGGTATCTTGGTACAGACCTGCAATCAACTTCGACAACTTCCACTAGTGAGAGCGGCTGGATTTGAGAGGGACCTGACCTCTCATCATCTGAGTTCTTACCTCTTCTAGTGACCTACGTCTCACCTCTTGGCGCTATATAAGCTCCATCCTGTCACTTCATCTCCATATTGTTTCATACTATGGAACAATGCTCTTCTCCAGACTGAGGGACTGACCACCTCAAAACTTTAAGGGTGATGGACTGATTACATCGTCTTCAAGTATCTTCTGCTTCTATCAACTTTTCTGTACTCGACTGAAGAAGCCTACTGTGTAGGCGAAACGTTTCATAATAAAGATACCTAACTGTTGCATATGTGTCTTACCTAACAACCTGTCGGTATTTTATACCATTTTAATGTTCAATCTGTCAGACACTGCAACACAAGGGTATCTTGGTACAGACCTGCAATCAACTTCGACAACTTCCACTAGTGAGAGCGGCTGGATTTGAGAGGGACCTGACCTCTCAGCATCTGAGTTCTTACCTCTTCTAGTGACCTACGTCTCACCTCTTGGCGCTATATAAGCTCCATCCTGTCACTTCATCTCCATATTGTTTCATACTATGGAACAATGCTCTTCTCCAGACTGAGGGACTGACCACCTCAAAACTTTAAGGGTGATGGACTAATTACATCGTCTTCAAGTATCTTCTGCTTCTATCAACTTTTCTGTACTCGACTGAAGAAGCCTACTGTGTAGGCGAAACGTTTCATAATAAAGATACCTAACTGTTGCATATGTGTCTTACCTAACAACCTGTCGGTATTTTATACCATTTTAATGTTCAATCTGTCAGACACTGCAACACAAGGGTATCTTGGTACAGACCTGCAATCAACTTCGACAACTTCCACTAGTGAGAGCGGCTGGATTTGAGAGGGACCTGACCTCTCAACATCTGAGTTCTTACCTCTCCTAGTGGCCTACGTCTCACCTCTTGGCGCTATATAAGCTCCATCCTGTCACTTCATCTCCATATTGTTTCATACTATGGAACAATGCTCTTCTCCAGACTGAGGGACTGACCACCTCAAAACTTTAAGGGTGATGGACTGATTACATCGTCTTCAAATATCATCTGCTTCTATCAACTTTTCTGTACTCGACTGAAGAAGCCTACTGTGTAGGCGAAACGTTTCATAATAAAGATACCTAACTGTTGCATATGTGTCTTACCTAACAACCTGTCGGTATTTTATACCATTTTAATGTTCAATCTGTCAGACACTGCAACACAAGGGTATCTTGGTACAGACCTGCAATCAACTTCGACAACTTCCACTAGTGAGAGCGGCTGGATTTGAGAGGGACCTGACCTCTCAACATCTGAGTTCTTACCTCTTCTAGTGACCTACGTCTCACCTCTTGGCGCTATATAAGCTCCATCCTGTCACTTCATCTCCATATTGTTTCATACTATGGAACAATGCTCTTCTCCAGACTGAGGGACTGACCACCTCAAAACTTTAAGGGTGATGGACTGATTACATCGTCTTCAAGTATCTTCTGCTTCTATCAACTTTTCTGTACTCGACTGAAGAAGCCTACTGTGTAGGCGAAACGTTTCATAATAAAGATACCTAACTGTTGCATATGTGTCTTACCTAACAACCATGCCACATATAAACTAAGTAATGTAGATCTTAATATTACGGATTGCGAAAAAGATTTAGGAGTTCTGGTTAGCAGTAATCTGAAACCGAAACAACAGTGCATAAGTGTTCGCAATAAAGCTAATAGAATCCTTGGCTTCATATCAAGAAGCATAAATAATAGGAGTCCTCAGGTTGTTCTTCAACTCTATACATCCTTGGTTAGGCCTCATTTAGATTATGCTGCACAGTTTTGGTCACCGTATTACAGAATGGATATAAATGCTCTGGAAAATGTACAAAGGAGGATGACAAAGTTGATCGCATGTATCAGAAACCTTGAACATTAAAATGGTATAAAATACCGACAGGTTGTTAGGTAAGACACATATGCAACAGTTAATACTGTTTCAGACTATGGAACAATGCTCTTCTCCAGACTGAGGGACTGACCACCTCAAAACTTTAAGGGTGGTGGACTGATTACGTCGTCTTCAAGTCTCTTCTGCTTCTGTTGTTAGGTAAGACACATATGCAACAGTTAGGTATCTTTATTTCGAAACGTTTCGCCTACACAGTAGGCTTCTTCAGTCGAGTACAGAAAAGTTGATAGAAGCGGAAGATACTTGAAGACGATGTAATCAGTCCATCACCCTTAAAGTTTTGAGGTGGTCAGTCCCTCATTCTGGAGAAGAGCATTGTTCCGTTGTCTGAAACAATATGATGTTGAAGTGACAGAATGGGGCTTTATATAGTGCCAGGAGGTGAGACGTAGGTTGCTTTGGGAGGGCAGGTCCTTCTCAAACCCAGCCGTTCTCACTAGTAGAGGTTGTCGAAGTTGATGGTCTGTACCAAGATACCCTTGTGTTGCAGTGTCTGACAGAATGAACATTAAAATGGTATAAAATACCGACAGATTGTTAGGTAAGACACATATGCAACAGTTAGGTATCTTTATTTCGAAACGTTTCGCCTACACAGTAGGCTTCTTCAGTCGAGTACAGAAAAGTTGATAGAAGCGGAAGATACTTGAAGACGATGTAATCAGTCCATCACCCTTAAAGTTTTGAGGTGGTCAGTCCCTCATTCTGGAGAAGAGCATTGTTCCGTTGTCTGAAACAATATGATGTTGAAGTGACAGAATGGGGCTTTATATAGTGCCAGGAGGTGAGACGTAGGTTGCTTTGGGAGGGCAGGTCCTTCTCAAACCCAGCCGTTCTCACTAGTAGAGGTTGTCGAAGTTGATGGTCTGTACCAAGATACCCTTGTGTTGCAGTGTCTGACAGAATGAACATTAAAATGGTATAAAATACCGACAGATTGTTAGGTAAGACACATATGCAACAGTTAGGTATCTTTATTTCGAAACGTTTCGCCTACACAGTAGGCTTCTTCAGTCGAGTACAGAAAAGTTGATAGAAGCGGAAGATACTTGAAGACGATGTAATCAGTCCATCACCCTTAAAGTTTTGAGGTGGTCAGTCCCTCATTCTGGAGAAGAGCATTGTTCCATTGTCTGAAACAATATGATGTTGAAGTGACAGAATGGGGCTTTATATAGTGCCAGGAAGTGAGACGTAGGTTGCTTTGGGAGGGCAGGTCCTTCTCAAACCCAGCCGTTCTCACTAGTAGAGGTTGTCGAAGTTGATGGTCTGTACCAAGATACCCTTGTGTTGCAGTGTCTGACAGAATGAACATTAAAATGGTATAAAATACCGACAGATTGTTAGGTAAGACACATATGCAACAGTTAGGTATCTTTATTTCGAAACGTTTCGCCTACACAGTAGGCTTCTTCAGTCGAGTACAGAAAAGTTGATAGAAGCGGAAGATACTTGAAGACGATGTAATCAGTCCATCACCCTTAAAGTTCATTCTGTCAGACACTGCAACACAAGGGTATCTTGGTACAGACCATCAACTTCGACAACCTCTACTAGTGAGAACGGCTGGGTTTGAGAAGGACCTGCCCTCCCAAAGCAACCTACGTCTCACCTCCTGGCACTATATAAAGCCCCATTCTGTCACTTCAACATCATATTGTTTCAGACAACGGAACAATGCTCTTCTCCAGAATGAGGGACTGACCACCTCAAAACTTTAAGGGTGATGGACTGATTACATCGTCTTCAAGTATCTTCCGCTTCTATCAACTTTTCTGTACTCGACTGAAGAAGCCTACTGTGTAGGCGAAACGTTTCGAAATAAAGATACCTAACTGTTGCATATGTGTCTTACCTAACAATCTGTCGGTATTTTATACCATTTTAATGCTCTTCTGCTTCTATCAACTTTTCTGTACTCGACTGAAGAAGTCTCCTGTGTAGGCGAAACGTTTCGAAATAAAGATACCTAACTGTTGCATGTGTGTCTTACCTAACAATCAGAAACCTTCCCTATGAGGTTTCTGAATCTGCACTCTCTAGAAAGACGTAGAATTAGGGGGGATATGATCGAGGTGTATAAATGGAAGACAGGAATAAATAAAGGGAATGTAAATAGTGTGCTGAAAATATCTAGCCTAGACAGGACTCGCAGCAATGGTTTTAATTTGGAAAATATCAGATTCAGGAAGGATATCGGAAAGTACTGGTTTGGTAATAGAGTTGTGGATGAGTGGAACAAACTCCCAAGTACAGTTATAGAGGCCAGAACGTTGTGTAGCTTCAAAAACAGGTTGGATAAATACATGAGTGGATGTGGGTGGGTGCGAGTTGGACCTGATAGCTTGTGCTACCAGGTCGATTGCCGTGTTCCTCCCTTAAGTCAATGTGACCTGACCTGACTAGGTTGGGTGCATTGGCTTAAGCCGGTAGGAGACTTGGACCTGCCTCGCATGGGCCAGTAGGCCTGTTGCAGTGTTCCTTCGTTCTTATGTTCTTAAGGAAGAGAGGGTAACTCCAATTGACTCAAGATCCCTTCACCAGCATCAGTATCTCCCCCCATGCCCCTTGTATGGAGGATGCGTGATCAATAGGCATTGATGCGTTGTAGCATCTCCAACCAGCGCTAACCCAGTTATCTCGCCTCTGGAACCTTTAAGTAGGAGCCTGTTAGATTAAAGGTCACAGTGCGTCGTTTTATAGTGGCGCTGGTTGCACCTGTGACCTTTTATCTAACATTGTCAGTATTCGGTATTCTACCAACGTAGCTCGGTTGGTAGTGCACTCGGCTCACACGCTGAAGTCCGTGGTTCGATCTCAGTTACGGGTGGAAACAACACGTGATTCCTTAAGACACCTGCAGTAAGTAGGTACCTGGGTGTTAGTCGACTAGTGTGGGTCGCATCCTGGGGACAAATTTGACCTAATTGCTCTGCATAACAAGGGGCTTTCTATGTAGTAATATGTCATGGATGTCAGCTAGGCCTGTATACCTTGTACATATACTTGTAGAAATAATTATTTTTATTATTATTATTACTAGTTGCAGCCTGACTGTTTTAATTTCGTTATTTCGTTCGCAACACGACTCATCGTCTGATCGGCTTCAAATATTCAATGCTGGTGTACACAAACTACTGCAATATTCTGGTTAGTAGTATCATGTGCAGGTGTCCTATGACGGGCATTGTAAACCTCGTTACACGAGTCCTGGAATGACTCCAGTAACTCACGAAACCTCCACTGCTTAGCTTCAAAGGCTCGAGAAAGATGGCGATTCCTAATTCGACAACTGTGGAGAATGAAATTCATGTGTGTGTAGGTGCACACCTGTCAATTTTGGTGTAGGTGCACACTTGTTAATTCAGGTGTACGTCTTCTAATTTGTATTACCATTAAAGTGCGTTAAATGTATTTGAATGTTCCTCGTCTGAATGGCTTCAGTATATAATGTCCGACGCCTCTTACTGCCAGGATAGAACTCATTAGTTTGTGTGGACAAATTTGTCAAATCAACAACTTGGAATTGATGGAATGTGTGGAAAAAGACGTACAGAATGCCTTTTGTGATCTACCTGGAGTTCATTACCTTTGTAACTAGTTCAGTTATAACTTTGGGGTCCAGTCCCTGGACCCATTATGTACCTCTGTAATCCTTTGACTACCACCCACAGGCTGGGTATGGGCTGCATAATTAACATATTAAACTAAACAATAAAGGTTCGCAGTATAATGCAATCCTTTATTGATAAAGAACACTATGGGCGAAATGTTGTCAATAAAGAATCGCATTATACTGCATTAATGTCTGGTTTTCCATCTTGTCAGTATTTTATACCATTCATCTCCTAGCCTAGAGTAGAGGCATACAGCAAGTCTTGTTAGGTAAGACACATATGCAATAGTTAGGTATCTTTATTATGAAACGTTTCGCCTACACAGTAGGCTTCTTCAGTCAAGTACAGAAAAGTTGATAGAAGCAGAAGATACTTGAAGACGATGTAATCAGTCCATCACCCTTAAAGTTTTGAGGTGGTCAGTCCCTCAGTCTGGAGAAGAGCATTGTTTCATAGTATGAAACAATATGGAGATGAAGTGACAGGATGGAGCTTTTTATAGCGCCAAGAGGTGAGACGTAGGCCACTAGGAGAGGTAAGAACTCAGATGCTGAGAGGTCAGGTCCCTCTCAAATCCAGCCGCTCTTACTAGTGGAAGTTGTCGAAGTTGATTGCAGGTCTGTACCAAGATACCCTTGTGTTGCAGTGTCTGACATTATTATTATTATAATCAAAAAAGAAGCGCTAAGCCACAAGGGCTATACAGGCAGTGTCTGACAGATTGAACATTAAAATGGTATAAAATACCGACAGGTTGTTAGGTAAGACAGCAAGTCTTGTTTACTGGAGCCAGAGATAACGTCGTGACCGAGGCACGATATTGGTCACTCTCATATTCAGCATTTTATACTATTTTTTCATGGAATGTTTTTCTGACACAGCAAGACCATCGTTTCTTGGAAACAGAGGATATTGTTATTGTAATCAAAACTAAGCGCTAAACCACCAAGGTCATGCAGCGCTGCTGGACTAAGGAATAACTTCATATCTGTTGCTAGTACGAACTTAGCTTGACCTGTTTCCACTAGTTGGGTCACGAGGTTCAACTGTGGCCTGTCTTAGGTTGTTACACCTCGCTTCCAGTACACAGGTTTCTTGCCTTATATGAGGTTAGAGAATTGTGTACACCTCTACCTTAGGCTAAGGTCAGCGCTGTATGACCCTCGTGGGTTTAGAGCTTAGTTATGATTTATAATAATGCGCGGCAGGATGTGAAGATGAAATACGTGAAGCTCAGAGACCAGCGAGGAGTCTGCAAGTCAGGGGTTCTCTGAACCATTCGTCTACAAGTCAGGGGTAGTTGGGGAGAGGGAGGGAAAGAGGGGTACATAAGAACGGAGGAACACTGCAGCAGGCCTGTTGGCCCATACTAGGTAGGTCCTTCACAAATCCATCCCACTAATAGAATATTTGCCCTCATAAGAACATAAAAAAGGAACACTGCAACAGGCCTACTGGTCTGCGAGGCAGCTCCAATTCTCCCACCGGCTTAAGCCAATGCCTTGAAAGTTAAGACACATGTGCAACATCTGGATATCTTTATTGTAGACGTTTCGCCATCCAGTGGCTTTATCAATAGAGATTCTAGGACATATAGGAAGACAGTAGAACTATATACAAAAGATGAGGTAATCAATGCCTTGACCTAGTGAGGTCAGACACGTCACTTAAAGGAGGAGCACTGCATCCGACCTAGTAGCACAAGCTAGTCAGGTCCAACTCACACCCAATCGTGTATTTATCCAACCTATTTTTAAAACTACGCAACGTCTTAGCTTCTATGACTGTACTCGGGAGTTTGTTCCACTCATCCACAAGTATTACCAAACCAGTGCTTTCCTATATCCTTCCTGAATCTGATTTTTTCCAATTTAAAGCCATTGCTGCGAGCCCTGTCCATGTTAGATATTTTTAGCACGCTATTTATATCCCCTTTATTAATTCCTGCTTTCCATTTATACACCTCAATCATATCATCCCTAATTCTACGCCTTTCTAAGAGTGCGCAGATTCAGGGTCCTCAGTCTATCCTCGTAGGGAAGATTTCTGATACATGGGATCAACTTTGTCATCCTCCTTTATACGTTTTCCAGCGCTTTATTTGATCATAATTTTCAATAACGATTATGAGGAGCACTAAACCCGTAGGGATTATACAGCGCCTGTGTATGGGGGGTGGAAGGTATTCAGGGAACTGGAGTACAGATCCATTCTCTAGATCAAGAACCCTTTACCAGCATCATATAACATATATAATGTATGACCCCTTGAGGGGTTATATGAGAGAACCCTCAAACCAGTTAGGCGAGTGCACACAAATCATGTATGTAGAACTATTGAGTAAGTATATCAGTCTCAAGTCTGGTCACCTCTGGTCGACTGGATGATCTGCATATAATCCTCTTGCGTTTAAATTAACACTGCAAAAAAAAAAAAAAATCTGCAGGCAGACTGGTAATCTTTCATCTTTTTTCAAAATCTCAACTAATCTCAAATGACTGTAGTATACACAGTATTAGCATTACACTGATTAGCAGAAAACTCTGGCCAAGGGGATATTAAAGACTCGGTTGGATGTGATTACCTTATGTTCAGAACACTGGTGCGTACAGGGAAGAAATAAACTAGTGACAACAGTGTTTTTGATTGGTTCTTTAGATAAATGAATCGAAGTCGTGGGCACATTAATGTGTTTATTAGTAGTTTGCAAAAAAAAAAAATCATAAAATATCGTAAAAATATAATAGTTGCAATCTTTTCATTGGCAGAGATTGCAAGATAATTCATGTAGATTTTAGTTTTGTTCTAGTTGCAATTAACGATTAATGCGAATATCACCACTGTTCGCAGTATTCTCAAGATGTATATAAAATCAACACAACCAAAAATAAAGTGTAAGCAAGAAGCAACATCCGCCACCTTCAATTATACCTTGCAGATAATTGTTCATTCGTGGAGGTTGCTTTGCATGAAACTATCTACAACTAGAAACGGTAATGTTTAAAAAAATGCTAAAACACATTCAAAATAATTATAACAGTGGTTCAGATGTTTATTTTAACTTATAGGCTATACAGCAGCAATAGTGTCTGTGTGACATCTCGCCAGAGGTGTGGAAATAGCCTCAAGGGTAACAAGCAGTTTATACTGGGGACGGGATAATGTGAGACCTTGACCGTCGAAGCTACTTCCACTCCTTAGCAAGATGACCAACACGGGGTCAACCACACACACAGGAAACATTAACCAAAGGAACTCTGGATACATCTTGAGCAACAACGAGAATTTTGGGAGGACAGTGATAGGAATAGTGTCCCTAGAAAACACTTTCCGCAGCGACATCTGCAACTCAACTACAGTTGGTCGAATCACATTTATTTTACAGTTTGGCACGCTGACACGCACGCACGCACACACGCACGCACACACACACATACACACACAGTCCCCCTTACATTATGAATCCTTCCAAGTAACTTCACAATTCCCTTCAAAGAAACTATACCATCTAGCCAAAACACTTCTTGATCACTAACTGTCCAAGGGGATAGTGTCCATACTACAGTTTCCGTTCCTTCCTTAAGAATGCACATAATCCCCATACCATCCCTTGATTCATTATATAATCCCTAAGTAGCTTTGCCATGTCTTACTTAAATTAACCTTTCCTGAACTTACACTGCCTTGGGCTCTTTTTGTGCAATATATAATAGGCCCTTCCAAAGAACTTCATTAAATGTATACCACGACACTTGGCTATTCTATGCAGACACAGGGTATCAGGCACTGGACGTAGCAGAGTTCATTTACTAGTACTTAACCTATTATTCCAGCCACTTCAATATTCCTTACGGTATCCTACGACGGGTTATAAAGGCCGCAAGTTTCCGAGCGTGGCACTAAACCCACACTGCAAAGACCACTTAATGTCTAATACGCTCACAACTATTGGACCTGCCATACACGACCATATCAGATTTCAGGGACTAGACACGATGGCAGCCCTTCTGCTCAGCAGCCGGTTCCTGATGTTTATAGTAGTCTTGTGGTAATGTGGCTAGTGCTCTTCTACTACTACTACTACTACTACTACTACTACTACTACAGTTGACAAGGTGGGTATATTTCCCGGTTCTGAGGTAACAAGTGTAAATTAAGTCTACCGTACCACGAAGACCTACTTTATGCGCTGCAGAGCACTGCTTGTGAACATGAAAATGGAAACATATTCATATACAGTAATCTATACTTTATATGCTTATATACTGGATAATGAGGGCTCAACAAGAGGCAGTCATGCACATTTATATCAAGATGACTTCCTTTGTTGATGGCGAGCCCAGCCTCCTCTACATGAAACCTCTGTACACTTATTGACACTAGTGCAGAGCTAGGATGGGCTCGGCTAATGACTTTCTTAACACACTTCCTAAATTCCCATACAATGAATGCAAAGCTATTTTTTTTTACATATCTTGAGTTCCTGTGTACCTTAATTTTGCACATGCCCCGACACCGAGATCATGAAGTATGTCTACTTCCATCAGCTGCCACTGATATGCACGTTATAAGGACACAGTGAAAGCACCCATCATGAACCTTTGACCCAATATCTATATACGTTCACTAGGAGAAAATGCATCTTATCAGTAAATGTAGAAGAAACTCATTATCTCCTCGTACTTCCAAAAGGCACTCGTTTCCAGGAACTCAAGTAGGTGACTACCAGACAACTGACATTCCAAAATAAATCATGCTAGCTGACCAAAGACAAAGAACACATTACCCAAGTGAAACCTGGATCTACCCGATGAGTAAGTAATAGGAATTAACTGGTAATATTTGTACCACTTACATTTAAACTAGGCTGATAAAAAAAATGACAAAAGGAGATTCCCATTCATATTAAACCGAAGAAAATACACTAAGTTTTGTGCCACCTCTGCACTCAATATTACACTCGACTAAGAATGTGTACTAACAGTGACTGCATCATAATACAATCTCAATCTATGGTGCAACACTAACCATACTTGCACTGGTACTGCTTCAGGTTGATTATTTCGTTAATGTGCGTGATACACCAGCAGTTTATATATATCAACCTCCTGGAGCTTGAGGCTGATTAGGAGGGCCATGTTTCTTGCACCCAAGTGCTGCGTACAACACCTGCCGAGTCTGGACAGCAGCACTGCAGGTGCTGGACTTAAATCTTACATATATATATATTGCACATTATATTTACAGAAACAAGGAAAAACTGTAGAGTACAAGAAACGATAACTAACTCTCACCAACACCCACTTGCATCACTCAACACAGTTCCTCAGACAAGGGCCCCACCCCCCTCCCCAAATTTATTCAGCAACTTAGATAATCACATCTGTACACATTCAACAGTGTACTTTATCACAGACAAATTTCAATCAGGTAAATTCCTTCAATTCTGACTGAATTTTTTTAAGCATTATTTTTAAGTTTTACAAAATAAATAATCTCGTGAAGTTAAAGTTTCTGATTTTTTTTCCATTCTGAAAAGCCTGAACAAGAAGGCGTGAGACGATGACACTTTTGTTAAACTGCACCGCGGGATACTGTTGTGATCCACACCGTGAATCTAGCACGCCAACTTCATTACCAATACAACTAGTAGTCTCCAAGACGCCTCCAACAGGAGACTACACGAGTGCTCGGCTGCGGCTGCTAGTACTGCCTGAAACTCGGTCCAGCATTTTGACCAAATTTCTGAATGCCCTGGGTGATACAAAGAGGAAGCTGTTTCCAGAGCTTCAGGAGAGCGACGTTAAGGGACATGTATCTTTGTGCTGATGGACAAGACTGAGGCGCACTCTCGCGATGATATGACTAGCAGCTTCTAAATTTCTGGGGAAGAAAGAAAAGATGGGCATTAGCGGTGGTGCCTTTACACCTAAACATCATCAAACTAAAACGTACTTTCAACATTGTAATTTGTCACCAAGGAGGTGAAGAAAACAGCATTTAGGTGAATTATGTGAGCGCACGAGTGATTCTGGGTGAACATTAATGCACTTGGAGCAAAGAACTGGCCCCCGCAACCACAACTAGGCGAGTACGTACGTACATACACACACACACACACACACACGTTAGGAAGTATTTATTCAGCCACAGAGTAGTCAGTAAGTGGAATAGTTTGGGAAGCGATGTAGTGGAGGCAGGATCCATACATAGCTTTAAGCAGAGGTATGATAAAGCTCACGGTTCAGGGAGAGTGACCTAGTAGCGATCAGTGAAGAGGCGGGGCCAGGAGCTCGGACTCGACCCCCGCAACCTCAACTAGGCGAGTGTACAAACACACACGCACGCGCGCGCGCACATATTCCGACATCTCAATAAGGAATCGTTCAGGACCCTGTACACTATGTCAGGCCCATATTGGAGTATGCAGCACCAGTTTGGAACCCACACCTAGCCAAGCATGTAAGGAAATTAGAGAAAGTGCAAAGGTTTGCAACAAGACTAGTCCCGGAGCTAAGAGGCATGCCCTACGAGGAAAGGTTAAGATAAATCAACCTGACGATACTGGAGGACAGGGGAGATACGGGGGATATGATAACGACATTAAATACTGAGGAATTGACAAGGTGGATAGAGACAGGATGTTCCAGAGATGGGACACAGCAACAAGGGGTCACAATTGGAAGCTGAAGACTCAGATGAGTCAAAGGGCTGTTAGTATTTCTTTAGAGTTGTCACATACATAGTTTTAAGACGAAGTTCTATAAAGCTCACAGAACAGGGAGAGATGGTGGCTAGTAGCGATCAGTGAAGAGGCGAACAGCACCGTAGTCGTGGAAAATCTTCCCGACTACGGTGCTGTTCGCACCAACTCTAAGGTTAAGGGACTGATTACCTTATCTTCTATATATAGTTTTACTGTCTTCAAATTATGTCCTGGAATTTGTATTGATAAAGCCACTGGATGGCGAAACGTCTACAATAAATATACCCAGATGTTGCACATGTGTCTTAACTTCATCTTGTCGGTACTGTATACCATTCTTGTACAAATAACTACGATACTAAGATATGCTACACATATACATTAACTATGCTGACAGTAGGGCCAGGAGCCGTGAACTGACCCCTGCAACCACAAACAAGTGATTACACACACGCGCACACACGCCTCATCGAATGATGATGATATTATGAATACGAGAATGAGGAGGTTACCTGGAGGTTATTCCGGGGATCAACGCCCCCGCGGCCCGGTCCACGACCAGGCCTCCCGATGGATCAGGGCCTGATCAACTAGGCTGTTACTGCTGGCCGCACGCAGTCCGACGTACGAGCCACAGCCCGGCTGATCCGGCACTGACTTTAGGTATCTGTCCAGCTCTCTCTTGAAGGCAGCCAGGGGTTTATTGGCAATTCCCCTAATGCTTGATGGGAGGCTGTTGAACAGTTTTGGGCCCCGGACACTTATGGTGTTTTCTCTTAGTGTACCAATGGCGCCCCTACTTTTTATTGGCGGCATTTTGCATCGCCTGCCCAGTCTTTTACTTTCGTAGGGAGTGATTTCTGTGTGCAGATTTGGGACCATTCCTTCCAAGATTTTCCAAGTGTAGATTATGATATATCTCTCCCTCCTGCGTTCCAACGAGTACAAGTCAAGTGCTTTCAAGCTGCCTAATTTTTTGTTCCCTTCCTTCCGACTTTTAATTCAACTTTCCGAAAACTCGAGAACCTTTCATCCTACCAGACTGAAATTTTCTACCTTCTACGTGACAATGAACAAAAATCACTGCTACAAAGGCGAACCGTGTTTCAGTGCATCACTCACGATGGTATTGTTGTTAAAGGTGACTCACGGGTAGGTTCAGCTCACAGCTGGTGCTGGTCCAGCTGGACACAGACCTGGGTAAATAACTAAGACTGTGCCTCCCTTCCTCCCAGCAAAGAATCCGGTGAAGCTACACAATTATGATAAAAAAGACGCGCTAAACCACAATGGCTATACAGCGCTGCGAAGCTACACAAACATCCTGATGTTCACGTTTATCTGTTGCACATTATGCAGTAGCATTCTGTAATATCTAGACACAGACCCAGTGGTATCCAGACAGAACTAGTGGTATACAGAGCCACAGTCACATCTCTACGGACGGAAGTTGAATAATGTGAATAGTGGTAACGGCAAACAACAAAGGAAGACAAAGCAGCAACAAAAGACGAGACAAAGCAACAGTGCAATAAGACAAAGCAACAAGGCAAGAAAAACAAAAAGCAACAAACCTATGACAGAGCAACAAAACAAAATAGCAAAGCAACACGAGGCAAAAAGCAACAAAACATTCACCCGAAGTTAGTAGCCCCGGCCTTCCCTTCCATACACTATCTCTCCTACACTTGCATATCCCATGTCATTTTTCAAAAACCTCCCATTCCATGCCGGCAGTGACTGAAGAGTGTGCGAGTTGGGCAAAGGGTCTTCCGTTTTACAACCATACCTTGAAAATCCGTTACAAGAATCTCTTCCCTGGACAAGTGAGGTGTGAGGCAACCCTGACAATACACAAATAACCCGCACATAGAAGAGAGGAGCTTACGACGACGTTTCGGTCCGACTTGGACCATTTAGAAAGTCACACTAACGAGAAGTGGAGTGTGACTTTGTAAATGGTCCAAGTCGGACCCAAACGTCGTCCTAAGCTCCTCTCTTCTATGTGCGGGTTATTTGTGTATCGTTCCAGTCACGGTATTGTGCCTTTTTTTGTTATTTAACCCTGACAACACTGGATATAGACTTGCACACTGTTCGAGACATCGAGGAAACATTTCGCCAAAAGTGGCTTCATCAGTTCTGATGAAGCCACTCGCAGCGAAACTGTTTCTCGATGTCTTGAACAGTGTCTTTACGTAATATTGGTGCCATCATAGCTGTTCCATAGCCTTGACAACAACAAACTCGTCTCACACCACCAGTATTAACCCGGCCATTTTTCTTTAATTTACTTATTTGATGGCTAAATACAAGTTTGTATACATTACTGTAACCTAGCCAAAAATACAGAATATAGCTTTAAGAAACTGACGCAAAGTTTACGACGAAGTCAATAGGTTGAAATGAGGAAAGGTTGGGGGGAAAAAAATACCGCCTTCAGAAATACTGATCACAGCCCAATAGATTCGTGCACGGTACACGCCCATGCAAGGGTACAGTGGCAGACTTACATTTTTTGGGGTAATCAGTCCCGCAGTACATCAGCGTAGTAGTAGTAGTACTTATTAGCAATCCTCCTTCCAGGGATTCCTAAGCGGTGGAAATCCTCCTTCCAGGGATTCCCAAGTGGTGGCAATCCTCCTTCCAGGGATTCCTAAGTGGTGGCAATCCTCCTTCCAGGGATTCCTAAGTGATGGCAATCCTCCTTCCAGGGATTCCTAAGTGGTGGCAATCCTCCTTCCAGGGATTCCTAAGTGATGGCAATCCTCCTTCCAGGGATTCCTAAGTGGTGGCAATCCTCCTTCCAGGGATTCCTAAGTGATGGCAATCCTCCTTCCAGGGATTCCTAAGTGGTGGCAATCCTCCTTCCAGGGATTCCTAAGTGCTTAAACTCTTAATTTCCTTCATTTAAGGTTTTCGTATACAACTTGAGAACGCCTTTTCTGATCAACTTCCAATTTTTGGCGATAATGTACTGTAATTAGAGTAAGGTTCACGGAACTACTGGCACGTGTAGGTACCCTCTGCTCTATTTTACATAGATCACTCCTGATTTTGGTTGCTGTTTAACAAATTAATGCTGCTTCTAGTCGGCTTCAAACTTTCCATAGTGGGTGCTGCTAAAAGGAAGAATCATATAGACTTTGGGTTGTACAAGTTTTAAGTTCCCAAATTTATTATTTATTGAACAAATTGATTTATTTATATGCAACAACTTGAGAATGACTAGGTTGGTTTCAAACTTTTAGTGACGGTGCTTTTCTCTCCCAGCAGGCTTCGCACTGATTTTTATGTTTTAATTTGAAAATATAAAAAATCCATGAAATAATTGGAGAATGCCACTTCTGATCAACTTTAAATGTTAAATGATGGGGTATCTTAGAGAAAGACGATTTTTTTTTAGTGAGTAGGTGCCAATTTTGTATTTTTATTGAAGAAACTGAGACATTAGTTTCCATGTGATGACTTCTGAATGCCTCTCCCGATTAGCTTCAAATCTTCTGAATAGATATTTAACTTCAATAGAAGCTTAAGCACTCAATGAGGTAGAGTGGAGGCTGGCATTTGTGAGAAATACCTTTCGTGTACCAAATCAGCGACCGATTATTATTATAATCAAAAGGAAGCGCTACTAGGGTTATACAGCGCTGCCAGCAGTGACCGAGTAATGTGTAGTTCGTACACAGGTTCAGAGAAAACACGACTTGAGCCAGACTTCAGCTATGAGGAGAAACTACGAGAGCTATATTTTTGTCACTGAAAGTTTGCAAAAACAGATTATAATCGTGACTACACAATACTGAGAGATAGACAACAGAGACAAGGACTGACTTCGCCAAACAATCCACAGGAAAGTGATGGCAAATGCTGCAGAGTCACACAGACATCAAGAACATTTGTTCAACATAAGAGAAGTGGAGTTAGCTAGTTGGACACAGCAAACAACTGTTCAGGAGAATAAACGAAAATACAACAAAAAATCATATAATCCTTTTTAGATTACAATCCACTGGACCCAAAAAATATGCACAATTTTTCAGTGGATTAAACACAAATTCAATAAAAATACATCAGTCAAAGTTAAAAACCACTAGACCCCAAGAAGCACAGATACACAATCTAGAGGTGAAACTGCTGCAGATTAAATATGTTAAAATAAAATAATGCCATATGTACCAAACAAACAGCAGTGACCCCACACAGAACAAACAAGCTGTCAGTTAGCCTAAGAGAAAGTTCCTCTGTCCTGAAGAACATTGCGGAACTTGGTGCTAGCAGGCAAAGAGCAAAGCTCCCTTAATATGAGTGCGACCCTTGTTAAAAGTGCTCATGTAAATATATACAGAGTAAACTTGTCTCCCCTCAAAGTGATGATGCAGCTCTGTCAGAGAATGCGGAAATGAAGTTAATCTGCGACCCAATAGGCACAAGTTATTAAAAATAACGAAAACAATTTGCAAGTCTTGCTAACCTAAAACCAAGTGGCTACCAAATACGAGCTTGCAGGAGAGTCAACCACATCGCTACGCTGGTGTGGTGGTGGGTACAACCACATCGCTACGCTGGTGTGGTGGTGGGTACAACCACATCGCTATGCTGGTGTGGTGGTGGGTACAACCACATCGCTATGCTGGTGTGGTGGTGGGTACAACCACATCGCTACGCTGGTGTGGTGGTGGGTACAACCACATCGCTACGCTGGTGTGGTGGTGGGTACAACCACATCGCTATGCTGGTGTGGTGGTGGGTACAACCACATCGCTACGCTGGTGTGGTGGTGGGTACAACCACATCGCTACAGTGTGGTGGTGGGTACAACCACATCGCTACACTGGTGGTGGTGGTGGGTACAACCACATCGCTACACTGGTGGTGGTGGTGGTGGGTACAACCACATCGCTACGCTGGTGTGGTGGTGGGTACAACCACATCGCTACGCTGGTGTGGTGGTGGGTACAACCACATCGCTACGCTGGTGTGGTGGTGGGTACAACCACATCGCTACGCTGGTGTGGTGGTGGGTACAACCACATCGCTACGCTGGTGTGGTGGTGGGTACAACCACATCGCTACGCTGGTGTGGTGGTGGGTACAACCACATCGCTACGCTGGTGTGGTGGTGGGTACAACCACATCGCTACGCTGGTGTGGTGGTGGGTACAACCACATCGCTACGCTGGTGTGGTGGTGGGTACAACCACATCGCTACGCTGGTGTGGTGGTGGGTACAACCACATCGCTACGCTGGTGTGGTGGTGGGTACAACCACATCGCTACGCTGGTGTGGTGGTGGGTACAACCACATCGCTACGCTGGTGTGGTGGTGGGTACAACCACATCGCTACGCTGGTGTGGTGGTGGGTACAACCACATCGCTACGCTGGTGTGGTGGTGGGTACAACCACATCGCTATGCTGGTGTGGTGGTGGGTACAACCACATCGCTACACTGGTGTGGTGGTGGGTACAACCACATCGCTACAGTGTGGTGGTGGGTACAACCACATCGCTACACTGGTGGTGGTGGTGGGTACAACCACATCGCTACACTGGTGGTGGTGGGTACAACCACATCGCTACACTGGTGGTGGTGGGTACAACCACATCGCTACACTGGTGGTGGTGGTGGTGGGTACAACCACATCGCTACACTGGTGGTGGTGGGTACAACCACATCGCTACACTGGTGTGGTGGTGGGTACAACCACATCGCTACACTGGTGTGGTGGTGGGTACAACCACAGCGCTACACTGGTGTGGTGGTGGGTACAACCACATAGCTACACTGGTGTGGTGGTGGGTACAACCACATCGCTACACTGGTGTGGTGGTGGGTACAACCACATCGCTACACTGGTGTGGTGGTGGGTACAACCACATCGCTACACTGGTGTGGTGGTGGGTACAACCACATCGCTACACTGGTGTGGTGGTGGGTACAACCACATCGCTACACTGGTGTGGTGGTGGGTACAACCACATCGCTACACTGGTGTGGTGGTGGGTACAACCACATCGCTACACTGGTGTGGTGGTGGGTACAACCACATCGCTACACTGGTGTGGTGGTGGGTACAACCACATCGCTACACTGGTGTGGTGGTGGGTACAACCACATCGCTACACTGGTGTGGTGGTGGGTACAACCACATCGCTACACTGGTGTGGTGGTGGGTACAACCACATCGCTACACTGGTGTGGTGGTGGGTACAACCACATCGCTACACTGGTGTGGTGGTGGGTACAACCACATCGCTACACTGGTGTGGTGGTGGGTACAACCACATCGCTACACTGGTGTGGTGGTGGGTACAACCACATCGCTACACTGGTGTGGTGGTGGGTACAACCACATCGCTACACTGGTGTGGTGGGTACAACCACATCGCTACACTGGTGTGGTGGTGGGTACAACCACATCGCTACACTGGTGTGGTGGTGGGTACAACCACATCGCTACACTGGTGTGGTGGTGGGTACAACCACATCGCTACACTGGTGTGGTGGTGGGTACAACCACATCGCTACACTGGTGTAGTGGTGGGTACAACCACAGCGCTACACTGGTGTGGTGGTGGGTACAACCACATAGCTACACTGGTGTGGTGGTGGGTACAACCACATCGCTACACTGGTGTGGTGGTGGGTACAACCACATCGCTACACTGGTGTGGTGGTGGGTACAACCACATCGCTACACTGGTGTGGTGGTGGGTACAACCACATCGCTACACTGGTGTGGTGGTGGGTTCAACCACATCGCTACACTGGTGTGGTGGTGGGTACAACCACATCGCTACACTGGTGTGGTGGTGGGTACAACCACATCGCTACACTGGTGTGGTGGTGGGTTCAACCACATCACTACACTGGTGTGGTGGTGGGTACAACCACATCGCTACACTGGTGTGGTGGGTATAACTTTCAGAACACCAACCTTGAGAGGTTGGTTTAAGCTTTACACCACAACATTTGTGTGGCCAGTACAGCCTTCACAAGACACCATGTATGGAGCCCCAGGTAGGCAACACATAGCAAGGAACCCCATCTAGTTTCATACCAGTTATCATTCATTTACCTCTAACTCGCTCGGCTCCTCCAAGGCCAAACGCTATCAAAATCAGATCATATTTTATTATTAAAAACTGACATGGCGCAACAGATTCCCATATCAGCAAAGAAGTAGTGCAAGTGATACTACACCGAGACAATATGCAGCGAGAACTGAAATACAGCACGAAATCTGAACAGCACTTTTAGAGAGATCACTCATCGTGACAATTATAAAGTACATAACCCACACGGGAACACCAAATTTAATACATCCACACAAATCAAAACATATACAACACTAACTTGCACAATAAATTCACAAATTCCTAAGACTTGTCAATGGCTGGTCGAGTTTTTGGCAAAACGCATGGGCAACTCTCAAACCTGCTGTTCCTGTTCACCTAGCACTAAGTAGGTACCTGGGTTTTAGATTTGCACGCTTAATGCTGAGCACATTTTCAAATACCATCCAAGTTAAACGTGAACATTTCATTAAAATCTACAAAATAACATTTACAGTATTAATCTTATCTAACCAATTTTCAGTGGAGAAAAAATGAACTAAGGTAGTACAAGATCTTTTACTTTAAACTGTAACTTATAAATGTAACCCATCATTACAACCTGTTATGCTTACTTATGAATACAGCCTCTCCTCACTTAGCAACGTACACACTTGTTTACCGACTTACGGCGGGCTCTCTGACCGGTATTCAAACCTAAATAATGCATATTAGAGCCGATTTCCTCTATTCTGTTCATTTCAATATACAGTACACTACTGTATAAACATTTAAAAATATACCAGAAATGTTATCAATGGTGCAGAGGTGACATTAAAAATACAAAAGATGGATGACAAACTCACTACCATTACAGTATGCTTCTCACTTAGCGACGAATTCGTTTAACGACGTGGTCTTAGGAACGGAACTCAGTCGTTAAGTGAGGAGAGGCTGTATTATATTCACAGGAAGCCAAGCTGTACAGTGCCTAGGTCTGATGCAAGAGGAGAGAATCTCCAATTTATTGGATCAAGAGCCCTTCACCAGAATTAAGGCACTAACCCCCATCCCCCCTTCTCCCACATCTTTGAAGGGAGGTAGGCAGCTCAGAGACAGCAGGTTATTCTAGTCACTAGTCCACCACCAACCCTGAGCCTCTCACTTGCCAAGAACTCGCCTTGTGCCCATTCCTAACATAATACAGAATTATCTCATATTTACCAACACCTTTAACCACAGTTGTGGTGATTCAAATCTATGGAGCATAAACACTGTAGTTCTGACTCGACCCAAAAAAAAAAAAAAAAAAAAAAAATTCAATACGACAACTCCCCAACAATCCCCAATGTCAATCCCCTAACCCTTGATGCGCATTTTCAAATGCTATTTTCTATAATTTAGGCTGAGAAAGGTTTCATAAACTTGAGGGGACATTGCTGGTGAAATGTACAAATGGACAACAGTGATAAAAATAGAGACTCACCAATTAAAAGCTGATGTTATTTAATTACTAGAGAACTGGCAACAGTGGTTTGCATGTGGATAAATTTTGATCTATAAAGTATACGGGACAAATCTGATTTTGGCAATCGTGGAGTGAGAAACTGCCACATAGCTGAGAGGGTAAACCCACAAAACCAACAGGTGCATCACAGGTAGCGTCAATGAAAACTGTACTTGGGTAAACTCTGAAAAAACAGGTCAGACATACACGAATTGGAAGAGCCAGATCCTGCTTAGCTCGGATTAGTAGGCCACCTGGCCTAGGCTAGGCAGGGTCCTGCTCCTGCTATCCATCCTATTAAAGCTTCCTATATTATTACATTTATATGGAAGCATTAAGCCCCCAGTGGGCCATACATCACCTGGGAAATGAGAGGTGATCAGGTCCTAAGAGGGGCAGCTTCAATTCCTCAGATTTAAAACCCTTCATCAACACCGAAGCACCTCTTCCCAACAGTACAGGGTAAAGCTACTTTTTTCTATGCATTACAATGATACTACTCGAATGGTACCCTCGACTACATTTATTGACCAACTCAATGATTGAAGTATTCATGTGGAAGAGAGAATCAAGCAGAGAAATAAACATGATGCTCGGCACATCTAACCAAGAAAGAACTTGCAACAATGCGTTAAAGGTTGGATACATTCAGATATAGAAATGATATAGGAAATATCAGTCTAATACAGAGGGGTAAAGAAAGAGACTTTCATATTAGAGCCAGTGAAAAGAAAAGGGGATGAGATACAGCAGTTGAAGACACGTTCACATGTAGGCTGGGCTCAAAGTTTCGGAATAAAGGCAAGCAACAACATCCAGGCAGTTACCGCGACTTTACGTTCATAAAGAAATTAATAAGCTGCCTACAATTCACCAAGTTTCCACTGTCAAGGTCTATGTGATCACTGTGCAAAAAAGTACATAGGAGAAACTGGGAGAAGTTTGGTCACTAGCATAAACAAATACAGGGCCCTTCATATTCAGCTCCCTCTTTTCCGTGTTCCATATTTTTGTTGACTTTCAACTGAGCCACTGTTCATTATAATCAGTGCTTTTACTGCTTTTGCACAAGGATTGTGCAAGGGAAGGATGCCCAGCACCGTATTTTAAGGCAAGTATTGTATGTACTATGTATTTATTTCACAACTTTTTATGTCTAGCTGTATTGAGCACTTAATATATGATAAACATGTTATCAGGCATTTTAGATGCATTCAATGATAAAAAATGCTCTTTTCCACCCACTGGCAATATCTGCTTAACACATGGGGTCAGGAGCCTAAGAGCCATACAAACAGGGCCCTCCTGTATGTGTGCAACACAACAAGAGCAGTTTCCTAATCGTTTGTATATTTCGAGGGACCAAGGTCCCAGGACCAAAACTTTTGCAACAAAATGTTCTAGTATTTCTCACAAAGATCCCAAGTGTTGCACATCTCTGTCTTCAACTTTCTGCTATTATACCTTTGAGCTATTGATTCTTCTCTGACACACCAACTCCACAGAATCTTAGTAGAGAATATCTCCAACAGATGGCAGCTGGCCCAGGTGGTGCTGCAATAGCATTAAGAAATAGTTTTTTCAGGTATGGGGTTTTCAGTAAGTGAAATGAACACAAGCTGTTAGAAAACAACATGCAGTTTTAATTAGATGAACAAGCGCAAATCACCACCAGAGATTCCGTCACCAATTCGGCAGCTAAACCTCGTCAAAAACAGAGAGAAATCAAAGCCAGGTAAGGGCATACAAGCTAGGGAAAATGATGAAATAAATGATATGGGAGGAGAGAAATTGGACTAATAACTAGGACTCCAGAAGTATGTTATGAACATGTACTTAACTTGTTAAGCTAGTGCCTCAAGCCAAGGTCTTGAGGTACTGGCTTACCCATAAGGAGAACAGTTGAGCTTTAGTCCTCTGACTTTTACAAAAATAGGTTATAAGAGTACATGAATGGGAATGATTGAGGTGTCCTATGTTTCATCATGAATGGTTTATTTAATGTCTTCTTTAGGAATGAAAATGCCATTTGTGGTGAATTTTTTCACAAATAAAATATGCTAACAGGACACTTGTGTTATTTCATACTTGTCAGTATTTTAAACCATTAAGTGCCCTTTTTCTGCCTAGCAGGGGACAGAGTCTTATGATTAAGTGAAGCCAATATATAAAAGACAGACCAAGACCACCCAAGGAATAAGTCTATTCAACCAAACACAGGTGTCTGTCAGAGAAGCCTCTGTATGGCCAGAAAGTGCGAGTCACGGGCAGATATACACGCAAGCGCCACGCAAAAAGCATCATCCTTTGCCAACGTCGACAGAGCTTTAAAAATACAACTGTTAACCACATTTCTGAAGACATTCTTTTTCCACCTGCAGCATTCACCAGCAAACAACTACAGTGGCACACAAGATGTACTTAGGCTGAAAGAGCTCAGCACCACACAACTATGAAACAAAATGAGCCTTTGGGTTTTATGTGGTTGAAACCAAATGTCTGCACACATGCTTAAATTCACTCTTCTTAACCCCTCCCCCCCACACACACAATACTACATCTGCAACCATAAACAGGTGAACACAATAATTTTAATTACAAAATATTATTAAAGACTAATTCCACTCACCTACTACATCACTCCTGTCCCGCCTGACAAGATCTTCCCCAGTCTTGTTTGTTGATGGTTTGTCCCTGGGGGTCCGAGGAAACTCTCAGTAACCCATGATGCATGCCCACTTCAATGCTGGTGCTCCCAGTGGGCGGAATTGGGACTGGATGGCGCTGATGAAGTGGATTTTGAGGGAGGGTGAACCTGGTCACCACCAAAGTAGCACCCATTCTTTCTTCACGCCAGAAGATTGCTAGCTATCTGGATGATGGGGGTCTGCCCTATGTGGCACTGGGTGGTGAGCTGGCCCTATGTTGCACTGGGTGGTGGGCCAGCCCTGTGGCTCCAGTGATGACTATGAACAGTGGTACCACCATACCACTCACTTAGTGCTCTACCATTCTATTTAATTTACGAATTCACGTCCATTCATTCTTTCTAGCCGCTAATTCCGAGCCACTCCCATCATGTAGTGTAACGATAAATGCATAAACACGGATGGTCTTCATCACTGCTTTAATGAACCGTAAGAAACATTGCTTATGCACAAATCGACAAAACATTATTAACATAAGTAGCACCACCAGACCACTGTTATCTAGGTAACGTAGGTATGGGGGTTCGAATATTGTTTCATCTCGAACCCTCATTTACTGGTTCACCAATATGGTGAATCATTGATGTCTAGATGATTCCAAGAAGCAAACTCAGTCCAGGAATCTAATGTCACATCGTAAATATCTTTGGGTTTGTACTCCGGTGGCGTGGTCTTGGGTCTGAACGATACTATCACATAGTTCTTGCTATTGTTGTTGTCCCAGAACTCTCCTTGCTCACTCTTGAAGCAGATGCAGAATTCTACCTTGTCTGCTTGAGTAGAACCAGGCAAGGGCAAGCTGAATGTGAAGGTATCGTAGAGGTTGTAGGAAGCAACAGTGGCTGAGAGCGAGGGCACAAACTCCGCTTCTATTTCATCATGTGAAATCCAATTGTTTATCGTGTATCTCACAATGACACTCTTATGGAAGGACAGGTTTCGCACCTAGAAATACACAAAATGGCAAGCCATAAATAGTACATCAACCTGAGATTCTCTGGCACAAACTTGCATACAGACAATAAAACAGGCATAAACCAAATATTTTGGTCTAACACTGAGGCGAGACCTGTTTAGCAAGTCTCGATGTGAAGCCTAGATATGTTTTTATTTTCACCTTAAAAATTTACATTTAATGCACAGTTGGAGATACCATATCCAGGTATGTGCACACTGAAGTGCACTTATATTTTTGTGTCATGAAATACAACTGAGCAAGTATTGCAACATCAGTGTTACAATGAAATGATAATTAGCTTACCTTCACTGTTCCTTGTACTCTGTTTTCCATTTCCTTGATTACGACGTTTTCCAAGGTCACATTGTCTTTTTCTAATCGTGCCTTCATTCCCAGATAGTCTGAAGCTGGCTGAGCAAACGCTAGCTCCCACTGGTCACATACAGCTTCGGCCTTGGCACCTCCAGTCACCTGCAGAACACTACACTGTTTACCAAGATCACCTACTAGATAGGCATTAATAATCATACGAAAGTGCTAAGACCCATATTAGAAACTGTCGATATATCCTTTAATTCCAAAAATAGATTGAAATTAACTTTCAAGATAGTGTATTTGCACTAAGTGCATATAAAGTTAGCAATACATGTATAGCTTATTATCCTGGTACCTCAGATCAAAAGCATGGAAATTAAATTAAAGGGAATTCAGTTTTATCAATATGCAAGTGCGATGACAAAAACTGCTGCATCCTGTGTTGCTACAGTTGGGCCTCACTTTACAGCACTATCTTACAGCATTTCACTAATACAGTGGTTCAATTATACCCATTCTTCATTTATTCAGACTACCTACAATAAATATATTCACCACTCACTATAAGTTATGTATTAAAATATTTTAAGGTAGACAATGTGTGTACTATACATGTAATTTTTTAGGCCTAGCTCTACTGCTCACTTAATATATGATAGTGTAAACATGTTATCAGGGTTTTATATGCATTTGAAATTGAAAATAAGCTATATTTCACTTTACAGCAGTAGCCTGGAACCTAACCCACTGTATAAGTGGGGCCCTCCTGTATTATGATGTTAATTTTCCAAATTATTAAGCACTCCTCCCAGTCTTACCTGCTCAACGAAGTCCGCTGACCATTTTGGTGGACAGTCTGGACGTTCAGTGAGGACGCGGATCTCTTCTAGTGGATGACCTTGAGTGTCGGCAAACACAACCTTTTTCTTTAATCTCGTTGGGGAGATAGCACCCTCCTTTAAAAAGAAAGAACAAAATTTTATCGTGTTCTTTGATATAAAGAGTTTTACAAGTTTGAGTTTAATGAATAATACATTACTGATAAACAAAACATGTTTGTATTTACCTCTTGTTCCTCCTCCTGGCGAGCCACTAGACAGGATTTAATTGGCAGCAGCAAAGGCAAACTGGTTTTCCTTTTGGGGGGCGACCGTCTTTCACTAGACCTAAAGAAAAAAAAAGAACAAACTGCAATAGGCTAATTGACTTATGTTAGGCAGATCCTATTTGCACTCTACTAGATCTATAACACAACACACTTCTGTAGGTTACTGGCTATGGTTTTCTTTTATTTAATAAAACAGGATGCATCTGCAATGTGCTTTTATCATAATTTATGTGATACATGTAGTTACATTCGAGCCTAGACCAAGGCTGGGCTCCTGGAGCAGAAAGATTCTTGAAACTCAAAGGTAAACATGAAAGGTAGTGGGGACAGAGACAGCAGTTTTTCCTTATCATATTCCCTTAAAACAGAGACAGCAGTTTTTCCTTATCATATTCCCTTAAAACAGCAAAGGTTTCATAGTATTTAAATCTGTAAGCCTAAGCTGGGAGATTTCAATAGGACAATGAAGATGCCATCAAGAATACCATTAGAGGTTTATCAGCTATAAGACCTTCAAGGTCCAGTGTCGCTACTTTTTCAGTGTATTCTAGTCTAGATATTTAAACTTTTACCTTGTTGAGCTAATAATTTAGGAGAGACAGAACTCCAAAACCTATATTTAATTATTCCTAATTACTTTTCATTTGTTATTTAATTTGTTTTATGCTTAATGAAAAGGGAGAGTTGTGTAAACAAGACAAAACTGCAACGTTAGAAAACTTTGCATTTTTGTCGTATCTGCTCACTTGCCAACAACTTTCCTGGCAGATTTTTTTTTTTCCATTTTTGCAAAGCGACTAGAGTAACTCACCTAAAACTGCTTCTAGCGTTGAAACCATTCTTGTTGGTGGTGTTGTTACTGCTACTGTATGTGGTTGAGAACAGCTCGTTATCAAAATTACTCATGTAACCAGTATTATTGAGGGTGGAGCCACATGACTGGCTGTTGTTTCCCCAAAGGTTATGCAAGGGCGTGGCTTGAAATGGGTTGGACTGGACAGGTGTGGACTGCAAGGGAGCTGCCTGGAGGGGAGTCAGCCTGGGAAAGTCATGGATAAAGGGCTGGGTAGATAGGTAACCCGAGGTAAGCACAGGGGACGACCCGAGGAACATCTCCACTCCGTAATCGCTCGGCATCATCAACGTTGTCATCAGGCCCTGCAACGAAGAACCACACCGTGAGTGGAGGGGAAAATATAAAAATTAGTAGTCGGTACATTTAGTCATACACATGTAATACACAAATAACCCGCACATAGAAGAGAGGAGCTTATGACTTCGTAAATAGTCCAAGTCGGACTGAAATGTCATCGTAAGCTCCTCTCTCCCATGTGCGGGTTATTTGTGTATTGTTCCAGTCACGGTATTGTGCCTTTTTTTTATATACACATGTAACTTTTGTCGAGTTTTATATTTCACTCTCATGCTGCTTAGGCCTGTTTCCCATAGCTCTCGCTGGGGGTCCTGCTCCGAGGCGAGCCATTGTGAACTTGCCTCCCACTTAGTATAGTACCATACCTATCAGCAGTAAGACCTGCTTCTCTCACGACTCACGAAATCATAATGACACGATTGCAAGCAAACCATACCCCGGCCGGGATTGAACCTGCGGTTTGCAATCGTGTCATTACGATTTCGTGAGTCATGTTGACGGCAGTGAAGGGACTTGAACTAAAGTCCCTTCACTGCCGTCAACATGACTCACGAAATCGTAATGACACGATTGCAAACCGCAGGTTCAATCCCGGCCGGGGTATAGTTTGTTTGCAATCGTGTCATTATGATTTCGTGAGTCATGTTGACGGCAGTGAAGGGACTTGAACTAGAGTTCGTCACGGCCACACTAGCTGGAGATTCGTCTGTAAAAACTTGCATTTGTGGTCACAGTGGTGCCTGTGCTAACCTTCCTATGGTGTAGAAATATACCTAGTTGGACGAATCTTATTGTGGCTAGCTGGTCTAGTGGCTAATGCGACGGGCTGGAGTTTTGAGACTACGACCGCGGGCTCAATCCCGTCCGGGGTATGGTCTGCTTCTCTCACTTTCGTCAAGCCGAGCATACAACACACTGCCTGTACCTATTACCCGATAAAGCTAAGGCTTTCTTATGAAGAACTATTATTACCCCACCAGAAATAATATCGATATATTTGGTGTTCACAGAACAGCTGTGGAGAGAGAGAGGAACACTTACTCACATCTACACTTTATATGCTTCTTAATAGTTTTTAATACTGTAGTATTTCCTTTCCAACCCAAGAAGTTGCTCAGAGACCAGGCTATAGGGAAGATTATCCCCAGAACCACTGATCTGTATACCTATCAGACCATAGCAGATTTTAGATTAAAATGGCACAAGTCAAAGGAAAATATGGCACCCAACCAGTATCTATTGATTGTGGTATATAACCACATGCAGAACAGTTATCATAATTATTTTATCCTATTTCACACTCGTGCCATTTTACCTGTACCAATTTTATTATGCATCATACTAGACAGGTCATAGTCGCAGCCAATCATTCCCAACTCATGTTACTTATACAACTCATCCTTCTAACCAAAGTATTTGCTTCAATTATCCTATGAGCATCTTCATCAAGGTGCCTTGCAGCTCAATGGTAGAGCATTTCGACAAACAACCAAAAGAATTCGGGTTAGATTCTTGGGCTGGATGAGACGTGCCAGTTTCTATACACCTGCTACCCTTGTTTAACTAGTAATAAGTAGGTACTAAGGGGACAGTAGACTAGTGTAGGTGACATCCTAAGAAGTGGTGGTATACCTTAGAGTTGAGCTTTGTAAATGAGCCTATGAAGGATAGCTCTGAACCTATATAGCTTTGATATATCTGACGGATTCCGAGTTTTCCTACTCCCGTAGCCGGGCCCTGGGTCAGGCTTGATAAATAACATATGTAACATGGGTTGTATATGCATGTCTTATCAGCTTGTCGGTATTTTACAGCTACCATTAATGTAATACATAACTTTCCTGTGTTTGCAAAGATGTATCGTGAGTAAGACCCGTGTACAACAGTTTGGCAACTTTATTTTCAAAACTTTCGCTTACACAACTGACACGAGTCGAATACAGGTGATCGTAACGCTGAACAAGCAAAAGAAGGGTTATTTGTGTATCGTTCCCCCCTCAAGGAAGGTTCCTTGATGTTGGTGAGGGGCTCTTGATTTAGGGAATTGGATCTGTGCTCCAGTTCCCCGAATTAAGCCTGAATGCCTTCCACAACCCCCCCCCCCCCAGGCGCTGTATAATCCTCCGGGTTTAGCGCTTCCCCCTTGATTATAATAATAATAATGTGTATCGTTCCAGTCACGATATTGTGCCATTTTTTTTATTTAGAAGGGAAGAAGCAGTTTGGAGGTGATCAGTCCCCACAGTCCTTACCTGATGAGTAAGAGAGAAATCTTATCAATTTGTTAGTACTGTATACCATCTCCAAAACAAGGCTTTCCTGTCCTTTCTAAATCTGAATTTATGAAACTCTCATAGTAACGGACCTGAAACTCTGCTGCCAGGTAACTCCAGTCCTGACCCACTGGTAACACACTCCATTAATACAGACCCACGGCTGGCAGCACTATTTATAATTTCAGATAAGGTATCAACATGTAGATACCGCGTGAAAACTGAAGATAATCTTGCGACCGAATCTGTCTCATGTCCCACCATTATTGTACAAGAGAGTGGCCCATGTCCTCTCGCATACTATCTCATTGCTTTTTAACAAGTCACTAGAAGCTAGCACCTTCCCGAAACTACTCAAGACGGCAAGGGTTACACCAATACATAAAGGTGGTGACCCTACAGATTTAAACAACTATAGGCCAATATCAAACTTACCATTGCTATCCAAAATCTTTGAGAAACACGTGCACAGGACACTATATTCATTTATAACGTCACAAAACATACTCAACCCCTGCCAATTTGGATTCAGGAAAAATAAAAGCACTAACGATGCAATTATAAAAATGCTAGATCTGCTTTACACAGCATTGGAAAATAAGGAATATCCACTAGGAATTTTTATTGACCTAAGAAAAGTTTTTGACACAGTAGACCACGGCATCCTACTCCACAAACTTGACCATTATGGTATAAGAGGCCATGCGCTTGCATATTTCAAATCTTACCTTACTAATAGGTATCAGTATGTCACCATTAAAGACACAGCATCAACAACACAGCCACTTGATACTGGAGTTCCGCAGGGAAGTGCCCTTAGTCCCCTGCTCTTCCTCATATACATCAATGATCTTCCAAACGTATCTCGACACCTGAACCCCATTCTCTTTGCTGACGACACGACTTATGTCATCTCTCACCCTTATCTTGCAACCCTCAACACCATTGTTAATGAGGAGCTGATCAAAATATAGACTTGGATGACAGCCAATAAACTTACGCTTAACGTTGACAAAACCTACTACATTATGTTTGGTAGCAGAGCAGGAGATGCGCAAATTAACATTAAGATCGACAACACTCTACCAGGCATATTGAGGGCAAATTCCTAGGCCTATACCTCGACAACAACCTGAACTTCAGCACCCATATCCAACACATAACCAAAAAAGTATCCAAAACGGTTGGGATCCTCTCCAAGATACGATACTACGTGCCGCAAACTGCCCTTCTCACACTATACCATTCACTTATATATCCATACCTCACCTATGCTATCTGTGCTTGGGGTTCAACTGCAGCAACACACCTAAAGCCAATAATAACCCAACAAAAAGCCGCAGTAAGCCAATAATAACCCAACAAAAAGCCGCAGTAAGAATAATCACTAAATCCCATCCCTGGCAACACCCCCCCCCCACTCTTCATAGATCTAAACTTACTCCCTGTTCAGTACATCCACACTTACTACTGTGCAATCTACATCTACAGGACCTTAAATTCCAATATTAACCTTGACCTAAAACGCTTTCTTGATAGTTGTGACAGAACTCACAGGCACAACACCAGACACAAACATCTCTATGACATTCCCAGTGTCCAACTAAACCTTTACAAAAATTCAATGTATGTCAAAGGCCCTAAAATTTGGAACACCCTACCTGAAAATTCCAAAACTGCAGACACATTCATCACCTTCAAAACTACCATCAGAAAACATCTTATCTCCCTGATACACCCTGTCAACTAATAATACGAATACCACCTGGTGGTTCACACTTACACTCACTCACCCATTTGACCATAAACAGAAATATCAATCTCAATCTCAAAATAATGAATCTTAACTAGTCATAAGTTGGCCTGTGATACTCCAATACTGAAACTATGTATAGTGCCAAAACAAAAGCATTCACATTGCTAAACTCACAACTAGTATTTAGTCACTTAGCCATAATACCAACTTATCTCATAATTTTGTAACATTTTAAACCTAAGATTTAATATAAATCTGCCCGAAATGCCTAGCCATGCTAGGCGTTCTAGTGGTACACTCTGTAATTATTATTTTACTACATGTAAACCACACAATAACCAAATTCTGTCAACTCAGCATTGTAATACTTATGGAGAATAAAGTTTGATGAAACTTATCTTTAGAAACAAGTCCCCTTATGGAGGCTAAAGAGCTCTTGATCCCGGGAAAACGGAACTATGCCTTCCCTTCCACAGACGATACCTATTTAGAACAAAGCCACCCAAAGTTGTAGCTTCAATGTCTTCGATTGTTCCACCCTTTTACAACTAATACTGCACCTGTACTTTATATATTTTCTAAAAGTGGATTTGGCCAACTTGGTTAGTGTTAGCACCTTTACTTACATCGTCTTCGTTTAAACTTGTCCTCTATTTGTATGTTTCTATTATATCTCTCCTCATACTACATCTCTGGAGAATAGGTTTACAGAGCTCTATCATCGTATGTACAATTCCTTATACAGTGGATTAATTATATAATCCTTCTCTGCATGTTCTCCAATTCCTCAGAAGATGTGTGACAGTTGCAAGTAGGGATATCCAGTGGATATAAAAGTATTAATTAATAAACGAAGACGTGACAGCAAAGTGCCCACACTCATAATTACTGTCTGGTATCAACCTAGCAATCTGAGAACCTTTCACATCTTTCTACCCTCTCAGAAACCACGGATGACAGCGTCTTGTCTGCCTTTCCCCTGTAACAATGAACATGTACAAAGCGAGGAAATTAAGCTCTGGTAATCCCCTTCTTGTTAAGACAGCTGAGGAGGCTACAAGAGCAGTACAGCCGACATGTTAAGTAAGTTGTAAACAAAACATATGAACAAGCCTACTAGCTGAAGAATTACACACATGCACACCATCAGTGGCCTTATCAATACAAATTCAAGGGCATAACTGCAAGACAGTAGAACTATATACAAAAGATGAGGTAATCAGTCCCTCAGGGAACCACAGCTGGGCATGTTTTCTTTCACCCACTGTCCCTGTTCACCTAGCATTAAGTAGGTACCTGGGTGTTAGTCGACTGGCATGGGTCGCATCCTGGGGGAACATTAAAGGACCACAATAGAAATAAGACAGTCTTCAACGACGTACTGACTCTTGGGTTATCCTGAATGGCTAACCTTCAGGGTTAAAAATCCCAACAAATGCTATCTTATCGTATTCACATCGCTACTACTTAACCATTTCTAATTTTAATTTAAAATTTGATAGCAATTTTCAACATTTACAAGGGGATGGGGATAAAATGGATGCGTAGAAATTAACCCAGGCTAACCTTACAGACAAAAACATAACTTATTCCCATACCGGACCAGAGAATTTTTTTAACACAAGAACATAAGGAGCACTGCAGCAGATCTTCTGGCCCAAGCCAATCAGGTCGAAGTCGCATCCACTTAAGGAAGAAGCACAGAGGGGAATGGCATTACCATAATATGGTTAGTGGTCAGTTAACTAAGTTCTGGTCAAGAGTTGTGTTAGAACAAGAAGATACAAACACTAGATTATTTTTCTTCTTTTTTCTGGGGGGGGGGGGGGCGGGGCGGGAAACTTTCGATCCTGGAAAATGATCACTTCGAATATACGGAGAGGAAAAGAAATGAGAAGCCACTGCCTGGAGAAACGTTTCCACAATGATACCCAAGTTTTGCACATGTGTCTTATTAATCAGCGGTACAGGTGTGCAGGAATGCACCACCGTGGTACAGGTGTGCAGGAATGCACCACCGAGGTACAGGTGTGCAGGAATGCACCACCGTGGTACAGGTGTGCAGGAATGCACCACCGTGGTACAGGTGTGCAGGAATGCACCATCGTGGTACAGGTGTGCAGGAATGCACCACCGTGGTACAGGTGTGCAGGAATGCACCACCGTGGTACAGGTGTGCAGGAATGCACCACCGTGGTACAGGTGTGCAGGAATGCACCACCGTGGTACAGGTGTGCAGGAATGCACCACCGTGGTACAGGTGTGCAGGAATGCACCACCGTGGTACAGGTGTGCAGGAATGCACCACCGTGGTACAGGTGTGCAGGAATGCACCACCGTGGTACAGGTGTGCAGGAATGCACCACCGTGGTACAGGTGTGCAGGAATGCACCACCGTGGTACAGGTGTGCAGGAATGCGCCACCGTGGTACAGGTGTGCAGGAATGCGCCACCGTGGTACAGGTGTGCAGGAATGCGCCACCGTGGTACAGGTGTGCAGGAATGCGCCACCGTGGTACAGGTGTGCAGGAATGCGCCACCGTGGTACAGGTGTGCAGGAATGCGCCACCGTGGTACAGGTGTGCAGGAATGCGCCACCGTGGTACAGGTGTGCAGGAATGCACCATCGTGGTACAGGTGTGCAGGAATGCACCATCGTGGTACAGGTGTGCAGGAATGCACCATCGTGGTACAGGTGCGCAGGAATGCACCATCGTGGTACAGGTGCGCAGGAATGCACCATCGTGGTACAGGTGCGCAGGAATGCACCATCGTGGTACAGGTGCGCAGGAATGCACCATCGTGGTACAGGTGTGCAGGAATGCACCATCGTGGTACAGGTGTGCAGGAATGCAGTATAGTGGTACAAACTTGGGAATGCTAGTGACACAGTACTGTTTACACAAGTTATCTTTCAAGATAGGAGACACTCGCAGTAGTATCGTATTATATAAACGGTATACTATGCCATCAAGTTGATGAGAATGACAGGCTACACTACGTATCCTTCCTGACGATACGAGTTGAATTATCCATATAGTCGCTGGAGACGCACAACGATCCATAAGAACATAAAAAGGAGCACTGTGGCAGGCCTACTGGCCCATGCGAGGACGGGACAGTCAACTTGGTTGTGAAACAAACACACACACACACACACACCTGGAGCCACATGGGGGTCCCGAAACATGGAGAGCCAGGATGTTGGACGTGGTGCTGGAAAACCTCATGCACCAACATGTTAAGGACACTACCAGAGTGAGAGGGGAGGATGAACCAGCAAGATTGGACCTTGTGTTCACCCTGGGCAGCTCAGACATTGAGGACATCAAGTATGAGAGTCCCCTAGGAGCTAGCGACCACGTGGTTCTGTGCTTTGAATACATAGTAGAGCTGCAAGTGGAGAGAATAACAGGAGTAGAATGGGAAAAGCCTGACTATAAAAGAGGGGACTACATAGGGTTGAAGAACTTCCTGCGGGAGGTCCAGTGGGACAGAGAACTGGCAGGAAAGCCAGTAAATGAAATGATGGAATATGTAGCAACAAAATTCAAGGAGGCAGTGGAAAGGTTCATTCCCAAGGGCAACAGTAACAGCGGGAAGACCAGAACGAGCCCCTGGTTTACCCGACGGTGTAAGGAGGCAAAAACAAAGTGCAATAGAGAATGGAAAAAGTACAGAAGGCAGAGAACACACGAAAATAGGGAGATCAGTCGCAGAGCCAGGAATGAGTACGCACAGGTAAGGAGGGAGGCCCAGCGACAGTATGAAAATGACATAGCATCGAGAATCAAGACTGACCCGAAACTGTTGTATAGCCACATCAGGAGGAAGACAACAGTCAAAGACCAGGTGATCAGATTAAGGACAGAAGGTGGAGAACTCACAAGAAATGATCAGGAGGTATGTGAGGAGCTGAACAGGAGATTTAAGGAAGTTTTTACAGTAGAGACAGGAAGGGCTGTGGGAAGACAGCACAGAAGGGAACATCAAGAGGGAATATACCAACAAGTGTTGAATGACATACGAACAACTGAGGAGGAGGTGAAGAAGCTCTTAAGTGACCTTGACACCTCAAAGGCGATGGGACCGGACAACATCTCCCCATGGGTCCTTAGAGAAGGAGCAGAGATGCTGTGTGTGCCTCTAACCACAATCTTCAACACATCCCTTGAAACTGGGCAACTACCTGAGAAATGGAAGACAGCTAATGTAGTCCCCATATTTAAGAAAGGAAACAGAAACGAGGCACTAAACTACAGACCTGTGTCTCTGACATGTATTGTGTGCAAAGTCATGGAGAAGATTATCAGGAGGAGAGTGGTCGAACACCTGGAAAGGAACAAGATTATAAATGAAAACCAGCATGGGTTCATGGAAGGCAAATCTTGTATCACAAACCTCCTGGAGTCTTATGACAAGGTAACAGAAGTAAGACACGAGAGAGAGGGGTGGGTAGATTGCGTTTTCCTAGACTGCAGGAAGACCTTTGACACAGTTCCCCACAAGAGATTAGTGCAGAAGCTGGAGGATCAGGCACACGTAAAAGGAAGGGCACTGCAATGGATAAGGGAATACCTGACAAGGAGGCAGCAACGAGTCATGGTACGTGAAGAGGTATCACAGTGGGCGCCTGTTACGAGCGGGGTCCCACAGGGGTCAGTTCTAGGACCAGTGCTATTTTTGATATGTGAACGACATGATGGAAGGAATAGACTCTGAAGTGTCCCTGTTCGCAGATGACGTGAAGTTGATGAGAAGAATTAAATCGGACGAGGATGAGGCAGGACTGCAAAGAGACCTGGAGAGGCTGGACATGTGGTCCAGTAACTGGCTTCTCGAATTCAATCCAGCCAAATGCAAAGTCATGAAGATTGGGGAGGGGCAAAGAAGACCGCAGACAGAGTATAGGCTAGGTGGACAAAGACTACAGACCTCACTCAGGGAGAAAGACCTTGGGGTGACCATAACACCGAGCACATCACCGGAGGCACACATCAACCAAATAACTGCTGCAGCATACGGGCGCCTGGCAAACCTGAGAATAGCGTTCCGATACCTTAATAAGGAATCGTTCAAGACACTGTACACTGTGTATGTTAGGCCCATACTGGAGTATGCAGCACCAGTCTGGAACCCACACCTGGTCAAGCACGTCAAGAAGTTAGAGAAAGTACAAAGGTTTGCAACAAGGCTAGTCCCAGAGCTCAAAGGAATGTCGTACGAGGAAAGGTTAAGGGAAATCGGACTGACGACACTGGAGGACAGAAGGGTCAGGGGAGACATGATAACGACATACAAGATACTGCGGGGAATAGACAAGGTGGACAGAGATAGGATGTTCCAGAGAGGGGACACAGGGACAAGGGGTCACAACTGGAAGCTGAAGACTCAGACGAGTCACAGGGATGTTAGGAAGTATTTCTTCAGTCACAGAGTTGTCAGCAAGTGGAATAGCCTAGCAAGTGAAGTAGTGGAGGCAGGAACCATACATAGTTTTAAGAAGAGGTATGACAAAGCTCAGGAAGCAGAGAGAGAGAGGATCCAGTAGCGATCAGTGAAGAGGCGGGGCCAGGAGCCGAGTCTCGATCCCTGCAACCACAATTAGGTGAGTACACACACATAATTAATAGGGATAACATTTTATTCTGATTAAACTTATTTTCCAAGTTTTGAAAAAACTACTCAGAGCGAAACAGTCCCAACGAATATGCTTGTTCTGCTACACTGCTTGTGTTCATCCGTGTGGGTACTGCTTCCTTCAGCCAACAGGTTCAGAGGCAGGTCCAAGTCTCCTACCGGCTTAAGGCCAACCTAGTCAGGTCAGGTCATTCTCATTAACTTGCCGATATAGTATACCGTTTATATGATTTGATACTACAGCGAGTCTCTCCCATCTTGAAGATAACCGAGTGTGAACATTAAAATGGTATAAAATACCGACAGATTGTTAGGTAAGACACATATGCAACAGTTAGGTATCTTTATTTTGAAACGTTTCGCCTACACAGTAGGCTTCTTCAGTCGAGTACAGAAAAGTTGATAGAAGCAGAAGATACTTGAAGACGATGTAATCAGTCCATCACCCTTAAAGTTTTGAGGTGGTCAGTCCCTCAGTCTGGAGAAGAGCATTGTTCCGTTGTCTGAAACAATATGAAGTTGAAGTGACAGAATCGGGCCTTATATAGTGCCAGGAGGTGAGACGTAGGTTGATTTGGGAGGGCAGGTCCTTCTCAAACCCAGCCGTTCTCACTAGTAGAGGTTGTCGAAGTATTATTATTATTATAATCAAAAAGAAGCGCTAAGCCACAAGGGCTATACAGCGCTGCAGGGTAGGGAAGGAAGCAAGGGAATTGGATGGCAGAAGGGAGGGGGGATGATCAGCAGGTTACAGAAAACAGCGGGGCAGGGGATAGTACGGGGGTAGAGGGTAGCAAGAGATTCAAGTAGAAAGGGCTGAAAGTATCAGAATTTGTGAAGTCAGTCAGTCGTTGTCAAAAAGTCAATGAGAGAGTCCGGATGAAAGGTGGGTCCATCAGCGAGAAGGGAAGGTAAAGAGAGAGCAGCGGGGCGAAGACGACGACAGAGGTAAATTCTGCGTGCTCGTTGATAAAGTGGGCAGTCCAACAGAATGTGGCTGACTGATAATGGAGCTTGGCAATTCTCACAGAGAGGAGCAAGACGCCTCTCCATGAGATATCCATGAGTAAGACGAGTATGGCCAATGCGAAGACGGGAGAGAGTAGTCTCCCAACCTCGACACTGGTGATAAGAAGACGGCCAGTAACCTATACTCGGTTTAATAGACTGAAGTTTGTTGCCGAGCATAGTAGACCAACGTTGTTGCCAACGGGTGTGAAGGTGGGAAGATATTACAGCAAAATAGTCCGTACATGGAATACCTCTATAAGAAACTGGTAGGTCATGTACTGCTGACCGCGCAGCAGTGTCTGCCTGTTCATTGCCCTGTACGTCAACATGACCAGGGACCCAACAAAAAACAATATCTTTATGCTTAGTAAAGATGCGGCGTAGCCAAAGTTGGATACGGAGGACTAAGGGGTGAGGTGTATCAAATTTTTGTATAGCCTGTAAAGCACTAAGGGAGTCTGAGAACCACAAATGATGACACAGGCATAGATGCAATACGGATAAGTGCTGTAAGGATGGCATATAATTCAGCAGTAAAAATACTAGCTGAAGATAGTAAATGCCCTTGTACGACGCTGTCCGGAAACACAGCTGCGAATCCTACACCGTCAGAAGACTTAGAGCCATCTGTGTACACAGCAATGGCATGAGAATGAGAGTGAAAGTGGTCAAGAAAAAGAGAGCGGGAAGCGACCGTAGACAGTTGGGCTTTCGAGCAAGGGAGGGAGAAAGAACAGACTCGAACAGCTGGAACTTCCCAGGGGGGTAGGGAAAAGTGAGATGCTACATGTACATAGAAAGGTGGTAGTTGAAGAGAAGACAAGAGCGAATGAAGGCGAAGAGAGAAGGGACGGAGTAAGCAGGGGCGGCGAACAAATAAAGAATGTCTACTAATATCAGTGACCATTCTATAAATGGAAGGATTGCGGAGATCATGAGAGCGTACATAGTAGCGCAGGCAATGGGCATCACGGCGATCGGATAAGGATGGAACGTTCGCTTCTGCATAGAGGCTTTCGACAGGGGAAGAGCGAAAAGCACCAAGGCATAAACGTAATCCTTGGTGATGAATGGGGTTAAGGCTAGAGAGAGTAGCAGGAGATGCCGCTGAATAGATCTGGTCACCATAATCAAGTTTCGATAAAATAAGGGTGGAATGTAGGTGAAGGAGGGTTCGACGATCAGCTCCCCACGAAAGATGAGCAAGGGTTTTAAGAAGGTTCAGCCGGCTGTGACAAGTTGCCTTCAGAGAGGTAATGTGAGGTTTCCAGGATAACCTACGATCAAAGAGGAGGCCCAGAAACTTGACTGTATCACGTTCAGGGATACGTGAGCCATAGAGGTACAAAGGATGATCGGAGATGACAGAGCGTCTAGTGAAAGTGATTTGGTGGGTTTTAGTGCTGGAAAATTTAAACCCATGTGTGGTGGCCCAATTGGAAACACGGTCGACTGCATGCTGGAGAGAAACTCTAAGGAGGTGACAGTCAGCGCCTGCACAGGCAATAGCGAAGTCATCAACATAGAGTGATGACCAAATATTTGATGGAAGACTAGAGGCCAAATCATTAATAGCAAGGAGAAAAAGTGTTGTGCTCAGAACACATCCCTGGGGGACACCTTCAGCTTGGATAAAGTCCGGGGAGAGCACATTATTAACCCGAACACGGAAATGCCTGTCAGTTAAAAAGTTCTTAAGGAAGGATGGTAGATTGCCTCGAAGGCCTAAGGAGTGGGCTTGGGCTAAAATATTATACCTCCAAGTTGTGTCATATGCCTTCTCAAGGTCAAAAAATATGGCAATAACTGAGTGGTTATTCGCAAAGGCATTACGAACATACGTATCCAAGCGCAGTAAGGGGTCTATGGTAGAACGTCCCTTACGAAAGCCGTATTGACGAGTGGAGAGACTGTTGTGTGTCTCTAAATACCACACTAAACGTCTATTTACTAGACGTTCCATTACTTTGCAAACTGCACTGGTAAGAGCAATGGGACGATAGTGGGAGGGTTCATGTCCCGTAGTGCCTGGTTTGCGGAAAGGGAGAACAATGGCGGATTTCCACAGCTGTGGAAGAACTCCTTGTGACCAAATAAGATTGTAAAGGCGTAATAGGACTGCAAGGGCTGACTGATGTAAATGTTGTAGCATACGAATATGAATGTCGTCGGGCCCAGCTGCCGATGATCGACAAGCTGAGAGTGTTGCCTCCAGTTCTTGAAGTGTAAAAGGCACATTATACTGTTCTTCTCTGAGAGAAGAAAAGTCCAAGGGTGCTAACTCTCTGGCAGACTTTGAGGAAAGAAATGAGGGGCATAGATGGAGTCCCTGAGAAATACGGACCAGATGATTGCCAATTTCATTGGCAACATCTAGTGGGTTTGCTATATCAACACCGGCAACCCGCAGAACAGGAGCCGGGTCAGGAGAATATTTACCACTCAGTTTTCGTACTTTTTTCCAGACTGCACTCATAGAGGAAGCAGAGGTGATGGTGGAGACATAATCTCGCCAGCAAGTGCGTTTAGCGTCACGGATGACACGGCGAGCGATCGCACGCTTCTGTTTAAAATCAAGGAGTCGCTCTGTGGTTCTATTGTACCGGTACCTGCCCCATGCAGCCCGTTTCAACCGTACTGCACAAGCACAAGCAGGAGACCACCAAGGCACGCATTTCTGAGAATGCCTGCTCGAAGTTTGGGGTATAGAATGAGAAGCTGCGGTGAAAACGGAGGACGAGAAGAGGTGTAAAAGCTCATCGATGGAGGACGAAGAAGGAACCTCTTTAAAAACAGTCAGGTGTGAGTAAAGGTTCCAATTTGCCCGATTAAATTGCCAGCGTGGGGTGCGAAGAGGTGGCGAATATGAAGGGGAAGTAAGAATGATTGGGAAATGATCACTGTCATGTAAGTCCGGGAGAACAGACCAAGTAAAGTCTAATGCGGCGGAGGAAGAGCAAACTGAGAGATCGATGCAAGAGAGAGTATGAGTCCGAGGATCAAAATGGGTGTGAGTACCTGTATTTAAAACGTGGAGGGCGTGGGTGGCAAGAAAAGCCTCTAACTGAATTCCTCGGGAATCACAGTGAGACCCTCCCCAGAGGAAATGGTGGGCATTAAAATCACCAAGTAACAGAATCGGTGGCGGTAATGACGAAACAAGGAAGGCAAAATCCGGAATAGATAATGCCCGAGAAGGAGAGAGATATAAAGAACAGAGCGTATACCACCTATGTAAGTGGATACGGGCTGCTGTGTAATGCAGCGAAGTATGAACAAATAGCTGATGGTACGGAATATCAGTGCGGAGAAGAAGGGCACTTTCATTAAAGGTCCCATCAGGAAAAGGATCTGAAGAATACAATAAATTATAGCCTGAGATGTGAGAAATAACAGCAGAGTGTAATTTTGGTTCCTGTAAGCAAACACCAACAGGGGCAAACTGGGAGAGTAACATCTGAAGCTCACCCCGATTACCCCTGAGGCCGCGTATATTCCACTGTAAAAAGGCCATGATTGGCAATGATAAAGATACTTGAAATCCGCAGGTAAGGGTTCCTACGGACTAGAAGGGTTAGAAAAGTCCACATGCGGAGGCAGTGGAAAATGTTCAAGCAGCGAAGGAACGGTGCGCTGTGAAGAAAGGAGTTGCGCAGATGGAGCAGAGGAGAGAGAAAGAGCGGAAGGTGGATCAGTGTCCATTGATGGTTTGGTCTCTGCAATATATTCAGAGATTGCTTCAAGTGTTTCAGAATTCAGAGATGTCGTATGGGAGACAATATTGGGAATGGTAGGGGGAGGATGAGTAAAGATTGGAAGTGTATTGGACTGTACCAAGGTAGGGGGGGGCGAAAGGGTGGAGGGAACTGGAGAAGCGTGGCAGGGGACAGAAGAGACAGGAACCTGGGAGGTGGCAGAAGAGGAAGAAACTTGGGAGGGAACAGGGGAGGAAGGTACATTACGAGGAGGAGGGTGAACCTCTGCACTTGTAACTGAGCCAGTGAGAGGGGAAGAACTAGGGACAGAGACAGGGAGGGTAAAATGAGGAGGTGGAAGATGGGTAGGAGGTGTTACCGGACCTTTTTTTGACTTTTGAGAAGTAGAGGGACGATTGGGAAGAGGTGTCGTACGAGGTCTCGTCGATACTGAGGCTTGTAAGAGAGAACTCGAAGAAGCGAGATTAGACTGAGGCGTTGAAGTAGGGACGTCTGAGCCGAGGACAGCAAAAGGATTAGATACAGGAGTGATTATGGGAGAGGTAACCACAGAGGTGGGTGTAGAAGATGGGATACCAGAAGTGGGGGGACGTTTTGAAACACGGGAATAAGAAACACGTGGGAGTCTCCCTTGGAGGCGGAGATGAGAAACTGCCATGGCATAAGGGAGACCTTCTGTCTCTTTGAGGTAACGGATTTCCCGCTCGTTTAAATAGACCTGACAACGGCGAGAGTACGAAGGGTGAGCCTCATGACAGTTAAGGCAAGAGGGAGATCGATTGCAAGACGTATTAGAATGGTCATCGGCACCACAGACTGGGCATTCGGCGATAGATCTGCAATATTTCGCTGGATGGCCAAATCGCCAGCAATTTCTACACTGTTGTGGTGTAGGGATCACCTTTCGAACTTGTAACCGATGTCCTGCTATATAAACGGAGGATGGGAGTTCCCGGCTGTCAAAAGTTAAACGAGCCACATTGCTAGGGTATCGTCTCCGCCCACGGGCAGGAAGAACGTAAGTGTCTACCTTGAGGATTGGGAGATCTTGGAGTTCCAGCTGTTCTAGAATGTCGGTGCCACATGTCTGGAAATTTTGTTGAACTATGGTATGGGGTAGAATAACGGTACCACTACAAGAATTGAGGGAATGATGTTTTTCAAGGGTGACAGGAACAGTATCTATATGGGAAAGACGAGAGAGCTCACGAGCCTGGGTAGCATTCTGTACGGTAATGATGCGCGTACCGCTCTTAAGAGCATGAAAAGAAATATCTTTACCAACATGGCGTAGGAGTGCCTTGCCAATACTATGGTCAGAAAGATAGGCAGTAGAGGAAGTTGGTCGTAAAGTGAAGAATTTAGTCCACTGTTCAGTCTGAAACTGAGCATGGAAAGGTAGTGAAGGACGTGTCGATCGTTTCTGAGAAGAACAAGAAGGTGAAGGTGGAGAAGTATCATCAGCAGGTAATTGTCGTTGACGTTTAGGCGTGGGACCAGAGTTGGTCCGACGTGGAACGGGTCGGCGATTTGAAAATTGCCGCACCGTAGAGGGAGAGGCCGGAAGCATAGTCAGAGGAGAGCGAAGGTCTGATAAATCGAAGGAGTCAGTCGAGGCCTCAGTACCTGAAGCGGGTGAGGAAACAGCACCGGCAATAGGTACAGAGGCATGGGGAATGTCTGAAGAGTGGTCCAAAGACGAGGCGGGGTCAGAATGGGGTGCGGTATTAAGAAGGGGCCCGGGGGTACCAGGTTCATGGACTAGGGCTGCCATGGTTAGGTTACTTCTTTCTTTTTGTTTTTAAGAAAAAAAAAGAAAGAAGAAAAGAAAATAAAAATAAAAAAAAGAAAAAAAAAGGGGGGACCGGGGAGGGATAGTTCCTAGGAGGAATGAAAGGGCCAGAAATCTCCCTCCGCGCTCAAGAGGACTCGACACCGCTAGTAGCGCAGATGCAGCATGGAACCCGTGCCATACCCTACCCTTCATGCCAGTAAACCAGCAATCTGGGATAGCAACCTCACATCTGCCGAGCTACCTCGGTGGACAAAAGAGAGGGCGGCCGGATATCCGCCACAAAGCATACCTCCTTCAGCCACCACCCCCGGAATCCGAAAGGTGGCTTCCAGAGATACACCCGTCGCCCAAAAGACACCCAAAGCTACTCCGGGGTACCGGAGAGGGATCGGGACATCCCTAGGCAATCCAGATTCCACGGCAAACTACGCCACCGCCAAGAAACCTCAACGGAATGGGATGGACCCCGGTGTCCTTTCCCCTACCTAGGAACTAGCGCGCCTGTGGGAGAAATCACGAAGGCTAAAAAGAGGAAGGGCAAAAGGGAGGGGTGAGGAGGAGGAGGAGGAATGGAAAAAGGGGAGGATGGGGAGGATGGGATAGGGGAGGAGAGAATGGGGGGTAATTAGGTTCGGTCTGAGGAAGAAGACCGACAGGGCTAATTCCTCAGACCAAGAGCCTCTTCACCACGCCAAGGAGCCCCCCTTGAAGAGGGGTTGTCGAAGTAGATGGTCTGTACCAAGATACCCTTGTGTTGCAGTGTCTGACAGGATGAACATTAAAATGGTATAAAATACCGACAGATTGTTAGGTAAGACACATATGCAACAGTTAGGTATCTTTAATAAAGATACCTCCTGGCACTATATAAGGCCCGATTCTGTCACTTCAACTTCATATTGTTTCAGACAACGGAACAATGCTCTTCTCCAGACTGAGGGACTGACCACCTCAAAACTTTAAGGGTGATGGACTGATTACATCGTCTTCAAGTATCTTCTGCTTCTATCAACTTTTCTGTACTCGACTGAAGAAGCCTACTGTGTAGGCGAAACGTTTCAAAATAAAGATACCTAACTGTTGCATATGTGTCTTACATAACCGAGTGTAAACAAGACTCTGCCACTGGTGCTTCCTTAAGTGAATGTGACCTCACCTGACTAGGTTAGGGCACTGGCTTAAGCCGGTAGGAGACTTGGAGCTGCCTCGCATGGGCCAGTAGGCCTCCTGCAGTGTTCCTTATTTCTTTTAAGTTCTTAAGTTCTTATGAGTAACGGATTGTCAAAACAACATCTACTACTACTGTCTCCGTAACTCTATCCTCCTGTATTCAACTGAAGAAGCCTGACAGGCAGGCAAAACGTTTCGACAATAAGATACCTAATTATTGCACACGTGTTGTATCAATGTCACGGTTACTAAAACAAAACATTCTGGTGCCTGGGTTTGTTGTCTTGGCCGGATACGAGATAGCTACATCCTGACCCTAACCTAACCGGAGTTCTCAGTAGCAGCGTAATTACAAGATTGACTTTTGTACGATGTGTTATGTATATATATATATATATATATATATATATATAATATATATATATATACATATATATATATACATACATACATACATACATACATACATACATACATACACACATACAAACACATCGGCCGTCTCCCACCTAGGCAGGGTGGCCCGAAAAAGAAACTTTCATCATTCACTCCATCACTGTCTTGCCAGAAGGGTGCTTTACACTACAGTTTTTAAACTGCAACATTAACACCCCCCCCCTTCAGAGTGCAGGTACTGTACTTCCCATCTCCAGGACTCAAGTCCGGCCTGCAGGTTTCCCTGACGTGGTGACGTGTACTTAGCTCAGTGGTGACGTGTACTTAGCTCAGTGGTGACGTGTACTTAGCTTAGTGGTGACGTGTACTTAGCTCAGTGGTGACGTGTACTTAGCTCAGTGGTGACGTGTACTTAGCTCAGTGGTGACGTGTACTCAGCCCAGTGGTGACGTGTACTCAGCCCAGTGGTGACGTGTACTCAGCCCAGTGGTGACGTGTACTCAGCCCAGTGGTGACGTGTACTCAGCCCAGTGGTGACGTGTACTTAGCTCAGTGGTGACGTGTACTTAGCTCAGTGGTGACGTGTACTTAGCTCAGTGGTGATGTGTACTTAGCTCAGTGGTGACGTGTACTTAGCTCAGTGGTGACGTGTACTTAGCTCAGTGGTGACGTGTACTTAGCTCAGTGGTGACGTGTACTTAGCTCAGTGGTGACGTGTACTTAGCTCTGTGAAGACCTGTTTGTGTGCTCTCTGTGAATCTGAACCAGGATGCCCTCTCTTGAGCAACTTTACCAGCAGCTGAGAGAAGAGCTCAGAGTTGCTAAGATGGAGATACGGCGATTAACGGAGGAGAACAAGAGGATTCGTAGTAATCCTTCTGTTGTGAGTCCCCAGGTTAAGAGGGGAGCTTGGTCAGTGGCCGGGCAACATGGAACCAAGCTGAAGATCAAGAAAACGGTTGGAGGCAGAAACAACGAGAAACCAGAAGACTACCATGGAAACTTCCAACCCATTCTCGGTGCTACCTGACGAATGAGAGTGTTCTACTGGGAATGCCACAACGAGCACCAAAGAAGCATTGGCAGACGTGAGTAAGACATCCCTAGAAACCCCAACGAAGACCATCGAGAACGTCTTGACGAATTCTACAAGTGGTGTAATGCTACCTGGCGAATGTGAGTCGACTACTCTGAGCATCACGACGGACGACGCCAAGGAAGGTAAAAACATAGTAGTTGGGGATAGCCAGATTAGGTACATGGATAGGGCATTCTGCTTGAAGGATAGGAGTAGGAGGAAGAGTGTGCGTTTTCCTGGGGCTGGGATGAAGGATATTGTTAGCCGTCTGGATGACATCATGAGAGGTAATGGGAGCAATCCTATTATCTGTCTCAGTGCTGGAGGCAACGATGTTGGCAGACGTAGGAGTGAGGACCTGATTAGCAGGTATAGGTAAGCAATAGAGAAAATTAGGAGGAAGGGTGGGAAACCTGTTATATGTGGCATTTTGCCAAGGAGAGGAGTTGGAAATGAATGGTTGTCCAGAGCAATTGGTGTCAATTGCTGGCTGGACAAATACTGTAAGGAAAATGCGGTAACATTCATTGACAACTGGGACCTCTTCTATGGCAGAAATGACATGTATGCCAGGGATGGGGTTCACTTATCTAGGTGTGGGGTGGGAGCACTGGCCAACGCAGTGGAGTGAGCTGTTAGGTCTTTAAACTAGGAATAGTTAGTGGTATGGGTTCTGGCGGGAAAACTGTGAAGTCGCAGGGTAGTAATATGAGTAGTACTAGGAGAACTAGTAATAGGCAAAATGAGGTGGATATTGGAAAGCCAGTGGCACTAATTGACAAGGACAGTAATAGGTTTAGTGGAATAACAGAAAGGAGCAGGAAGGGTAAAGAGAGAGGAGGGTCTTTAAATATTTATTACACAAATAGTCGCAGTGCTAGGAATAAGATGGACGAGTTGAGATTAGTTGCTAGTGCAGGTAACAGATATATTTGCCTTTACTGAGACGTGGTTTAATTCAAAAAGTCGGGACATGCCTGCAGAATGTCACATTCAGGGTTTTAAATTGTTCCAAGTAGATAGAAGTATCGGGAAGGGGGGTGGGGTGGCATTGAATGTCCGAGATCGTTTGAACTGTTGCACAAAAACGGGTATTAAGTCTGAAGTAACACATACAGAGTCTGTTTGGATAGAATTTTCAGAGGGGCATGAAAAATTAATTTTAGGAGTGATACACCGTCCCCCAAATTTAGATAGGGACAAGGGGAGACTACTATGGGAGGAAATTGTTAGCGCCACAAGGCACGATAATGTAGTAATTCTAGGAGACTAACTTTAGTCATATTGATTGGAATTTCTTAACTGGGAATTTAGAATCATACGACTTCTTAGAAGTAGTTCAGGATTGTTTTTTGAAGCAGTTTGTGACAGAACCTACAAGGGGTAATAACCTGCTTGACTTAGTTCTGGCAAACAATGAATCCCTTGTTAATAATTTAGAAGTTTCAGAGGAACTGGGTGCTAGCGACCACAAATCAATTACATTTAGAATTGAATGGAAGTATGATAGTAGGGATAACTCAATAACAGTCCCAGATTTTCGCTTAGCAGATTACGATGGGCTTAGAGAACACTTATCATCTGTTGACTGGGGTAACGAAGAGAGCTATCAATATGACAGTTTTCTGAGCACAATACATGCTGCTCAAAGAACGTTTATCCCTTACAAGGAAATTAGATCGAATAGAAATGACCCAAAATGGATGAATAATAGGCTGAAATATCTACTAGGGCATAAGAAAGGAATTTATAGGCGTATCAAAAGAGGCGAGGGTCATCTTATGAATCAGTATATTGACATTAAGAGGGACATTAAAAAGGGGATAAGAAAAGCTAAAAGGGACTATGAAATTAAAGTTGCTAGGGATTCTAAAACTAACCCAAAAAGTTTTTTCCAGGTCTATAGAACAAAAGTCAGAGATAAGATAGGTCCCCTTAAAAATAACTATGGGCATCTTACTGACAAAGAGAATGAAATGTGCTCGATTTTAAATAATTATTTTCTCTCGGTTTTTACACAGGAAGACACTAATAATATTCCGGTAATTAATTTTTATAGTGGATCAGAAGAAGATAAATTATGTAACATCACAGTCACTAGTGAAATGGTTGTGAAGCAGATAGACCGACTGAAGCAAAGTAAGTCACCGGGTCCTGATGAGGTTTTTTCAAGGGTTCTAAAGGAATGCAAAATGGAAGTCTGTGAACCATTAACTAATATTTTTAATTTATCTCTTCAAACAGGTGTAGTGTCTGATATGTGGAAGATGGCTAATGTAATTCCTATTTTTAAAACAGGGGACAAGTCGTCACCGTCAAATTACCGCCCAATAAGCCTGACCTCAATTGTAGGCAAATTACTAGAGTCAATTATAGCTCAGATTATAAGAAGTCATCTCGATAAGCATAGCTTGATTAATGATACTCAGAATGGATTCACAAGAGGCCGGTCTTGTCTAACTAATTTATTAACTTTCTTCAGTAAAGCTTTTGAGGCTGTTGACCACGATAAAGAATTTGATATTATTTACTTAGATTTTAGTAAGGCATTTGATAGAGTTCCTCACCAAAGACTGTTGAAGAAAGTAGCAGCTCATGGCATTGGGGAAAGGGTGCTCTCGTGGATCGAATCATGGCTCACAGACAGGAAGCAGAGAGTGTCCATAAATGGGGTTAAATCCGAGTGGGGATCAGTAACAAGTGGCGTTCCACAGGGATCAGTCTTGGGCCCGTTGTTGTTTATAATATATATCAATGATCTTGATGAAGGAATTACTAGTGATATGAGCAAATTCGCCGATGACACGAAGATAGGTAGGATAATTGATTCAAACGTAGATGTTAGGGAACTTCAGGAGGATTTAGACAAACTCTACTCTTGGTCAGAAAAGTGGCAGATGCAGTTCAATGTAGATAAATGCAAGGTTCTGAAGCTCGGGAGTGTCCATAACCCTAGCACTTATAAGTTAAATAATGTAGAACTTAGCCATACAGATTGCGAAAAGGACTTGGGGGTTATGGTAAGCAGCAACCTTAAACCAAGACAGCAATGCCTGAATGAACATTAAAATGGTATAAAATACCGACAGGTTGTCAGGTAAGACATATGCAACAGAAGCCTACACAGTAGGCTTCTTCAGTCGAGTACAGAAAAGTTGATAGAAGCAGAAGAGACTTGAAGACGATGTAATCAGTCCATCACCCTTAAAGTTTTGAGGTGGTCAGTCCCTCAGTCTGGAGAAGAGCATTGTTCCGAAGTCTGAAACAATATTTTTCTGTACTCGACTGAAGAAGCCTACTGTGTAGGCGAAACGTTTCAAAATAAAGATACCTAACTGTTGCATATGTGTCTTACCTCACACACAGCAATGCCTAAGCGTACGTAATAAGGCAAATAGATTACTGGGATTTATATCAAGAAGTGTAAACAACAGAAGTCCAGAGGTCATACTGCAGCTTTATACATCATTAGTAAGGCCTCACCTAGATTATGCAGCTCAATTCTGGTCTCCATATTACAGAATGGACATAAATTCGTTAGAAAACATTCAGCATAGGATGACTAAATTAATACATAGCATTAGAAATCTTCCTTGTGAAGAAAGATTGAAGACTCTTAAGTTACATTCACTTGTTAGACCAAGAATGAGGGGAGACCTGATCGAAGTGCATAAGTGGAAGATAGGTATTAATAAAGGGGATATTAACAAGGTCTTGAGGATATCTCTCCAAGAGAGAACCCGCAGTAATGGATTTAAGTTGGATAAGTTTAGATTTAGAAAGGACATAGGAAAGTATTGGTTTGGAAATAGGGTAGTTGATGAGTGGAACAGTCTACCTAGTTGGGTTATTGAGGCTGGGACTTTGGGTAGTTTCAAATTTAGGTTGGATAATTACACGAGTGGGAGGGGTTGGATTTGAGTAGGACTTGCACATCGGAGCTTGTTTCTTGGGTGGCATTGAAAATTGGGTTGGTCAAATGCTTGTTAGTGGGATGAATTGTAAAGGACCTGCCTAGTATGGGCCAACAGGCCTGCTGCAGTGTTCCTCCTTTATGTTCTTATGAATCCCTTCATAAATGTTACTTTGCTCACACTCCAACAGCACATCAAGTATTAAAAACCATTTGTCTCCATTCACTCCTGTCAAATACGCTCACGCATGCTTGCTGGAAGTCCAAGCCCCTCGCACACAAAACCTTTACCCCCTCCCATCAACCCTTCCTAAGCCGACCCCTACCCCGCCTTCCCTCCACTACAGATTTATACACTAAGTCATTCTGTTTTGCTCCATTCTCTCTACATGTCCGAACCACCTCAACAACCCCTCCTCAGCCCTCTGGATAATAGTTTTGGTGGTATAAACCTTGGTAATAAATACCGACAAGTTGGTTTAGAAAGACACGTAAGCAAACACTGACATATTTATTAGAAAACGTTTCGGTCCTGGGAGGTTACCTGGAGGTTATTCCGGGGATCAACGCCCCCGCGGCCCGGTCCACGACCAGGCCTCCCGATGGATCAGGGCCTGATCAACTAGGCTGTTACTGCTGGCCGCACGCAGTCCGACGTACGAGCCACAGCCCGGCTGATCCGGCACTGACTTTAGGTATCTGTCCAGCTCTCTCTTGAAGGCAGCCAGGGGTTTATTGGCAATTCCCCTAATGCTTGATGGGAGGCTGTTGAACAGTTTTGGGCCCCGGACACTTATGGTGTTTTCTCTTAGTGTACCATTGACGCCCCTACTTTTTATTGGCGGCATTTTGCATCGCCTGCCCAGTCTTTTACTTTCGTAGGGAGTGATTTCTGTGTGCAGATTTGGGACCATTCCTTCCAAGATTTTCCAAGTGTAGATTATGATATATCTCTCCCTCCTGCGTTCCAACGAGTACAAGTCAAGTGCTTCCAAGCGTTCCCAGTAGTTAAGGTGCTTGACAGAACTTATACGTGCAGTAAAGGATCTCTGTACACTCTCTAGATCTGCGATTTCACCTGCTTTGTATGGAGATGTTAATGTACAGCAGTATTCCAGCCTAGAGAGAACAAGTGATTTGAAAAGGATCATCATGGGCTTGGCATCTCTCGTTTTGAAAGTTCTCATTATCCATCCTATCATTTTCTTTGCACGTGTGATCGTGGCACTGTTGTGATCCTTGAAAGTGAGATCCTCAGACATTACTATTCCTAGGTCCCTTACATTATTTTTCCGTTCTATTGTATGGCCGGAGTCAGTAGTATACTCTGTTCTAGTTATTATCTCCTCCAGTTTTCCATAACGGAGTAGTTGGAATTTGTCCTCATTGAATATCATATTGTTTACCGTTGCCCACTGGAAAACTTTGTTTATATCTTCTTGGAGGTTAACCGCGTCCTCAGCAGATGACAGCCTCATGCAGATTAGTAAGAACATAAGAACATAAGAAAGGAGGAACACTGCAGCAGGCCTGTTGGCCCATACTAGGCAGGTCCTTTACAATTCATCCCACTAACAAACATTTGACCTACCCAATTTTCAATGCTACCCAAGAAATAAGCTCTGATGTGCAAGTCCCACTCAAATCCAACCCATCCCACTCATGTATTTATCCAACCTAAATTTGAAACTACCCAAAGTCCTAGCCTCAATAACCCAACTAGGTAGACTGTTCCACTCATCTACTACCCTATTTCCAAACCAATACTTTCCTATGTCCTTTCTAAATCTAAACTTATCTAATTTAAATCCATTACTGCGGGTTCTCTCTTGGAGAGATATCCTCAAGACCTTGTTAATATCCCCTTTATTAATACCTATCTTCCACTTATACACTTCGATCAGGTCTCCCCTCATTCTTCGTCTAACAAGTGAATGTAACTTAAGAGTCTTCAATCTTTCTTCATAAGGAAGATTTCTAATGCTATGTATTAATTTAGTCATCCTACGCTGAATGTTTTCTAACGAATTTATGTCCATTCTGTAATATGGAGACCAGAATTGAGCTGCATAATCTAGGTGAGGCCTTACTAATGATGTATAAAGCTGCAGTATGACCTCTGGACTTCTGTTGCTTACACTTCTTGATATAAATCCCAGTAATCTATTTGCCTTATTACGTACGCTTAGGCATTGCTGTCTTGGTTTAAGGTTGCTGCTTACCATAACCCCCAAGTCCTTTTCGCAATCTGTATGGTTAAGTTCTACATTATTTAACTTATAAGTGCTAGGGTTATGGACACTCCCGAGCTTCAGAACCTTGCATTTATCTACATTGAACTGCATCTGCCACTTTTCTGACCAAGAGTAGAGTTTGTCTAAATCCTCCTGAAGTTCCCTAACATCTACGTTTGAATCAATTATCCTACCTATCTTTGTGTCATCGGCGAATTTGCTCATATCACTAGTAATTCCTTCATCAAGATCATTGATATATATTATAAACAACAACGGGCCCAAGACTGATCCCTGTGGAACGCCACTTGTTACTGATCCCCACTCGGATTTAACCCCATTTATGGACACTCTTTGCTTCCTGTCTGTGAGCCATGATTCGATCCACGAGAGCACCCTTCCCCCAATGCCATGAGCTGCTACTTTCTTCAACAGTCTTTGGTGCGGAACTCTATCAAATGCCTTACTAAAATCTAAGTAAATAATATCAAATTCTTTATCGTGGTCAACAGCCTCAAAAGCTTTACTGAAGAAAGTTAATAAATTAGTTAGACAAGACCGGCCTCTTGTGAATCCATGCTGAGTATCATTAATCAAGCTATGCTTATCGAGATGGCTTCTTATAATCTCAGCTATAATTGACTCTAGTAATTTGCCTACAATTGAGGTCAGGCTTATTGGGCGGTAATTTGACGGTAACGACTTGTCCCCTGTTTTAAAAATAGGAATTACATTAGCCATCTTCCACATATCAGACACTGCACCTGTTTGAAGAGATAAATTAAAAATATTAGTTAATGGTTCACTGACTTCCATTTTGCATTCCTTTAGAACCCTTGAAAAAACCTCATCAGGACCCGGTGACTTATTTTGCTTCAGTCTGTCTATCTGCTTCACAACCATTTCACTAGTGACTGTGATGTTACATAATTTATCTTCTTCTGATCCACTATAAAAATTAATTACCGGAATATTATTAGTGTCTTCCTGTGTAAAAACCGAGAGAAAATAATTATTTAAAATCGAGCACATTTCATTCTCTTTGTCAGTAAGATGCCCATAGTTATTTTTAAGGGGACCTATCTTATCTCTGACTTTTGTTCTATAGACCTGGAAAAAACTTTTTGGGTTAGTTTTAGAATCCCTAGCAACTTTAATTTCATAGTCCCTTTTAGCTTTTCTTATCCCCTTTTTAATGTCCCTCTTAATGTCAATATACTGATTCATAAGATGACCCTCGCCTCTTTTGATACGCCTATAAATTCCTTTCTTATGCCCTAGTAGATATTTCAGCCTATTATTCATCCATTTTGGGTCATTTCTATTTGATCTAATTTCCTTATAAGGGATAAACGTTCTTTGAGCAGCATGTATTGTGTTCAGAAAACTGTCATATTGATAGCTCTCTTCGTTACCCCAGTCAACAGATGATAAGTGTTCTCTAAGCCCATCGTAATCTGCTAAGCGAAAATCTGGGACTGTTACTGAGTTATCCCTACTATCATACTTCCATTCAATTCTACATGTAATTGATTTGTGGTCGCTAGCACCCAGTTCCTCTGAAACTTCTAAATTATTAACAAGGGATTCATTGTTTGCCAGAACTAAGTCAAGCAGGTTATTACCCCTTGTAGGTTCTGTCACAAACTGCTTCAAAAAACAATCCTGAACTACTTCTAAGAAATCGTATGATTCTAAATTCCCAGTCAAGAAATTCCAATCAATATGACTAAAGTTAAAGTCTCCTAGAATTACTACATTATCGTGCCTTGTGGCCCTAACAATTTCCTCCCATAGTAGTCTCCCCTGGTCCCTATCTAAATTTGGGGGACGGTATATCACACCTAAAATTAATTTTTCATGTCCCTCTGAAAATTCTATCCAAACAGACTCTGTATGTGTTACTTCAGACTTAATACCCGTTTTTATGCAACAGTTCAAGCGATCTCGGACATACAATGCCACCCCACCCCCCTTCCCGATACTTCTATCTACTTGGAACAATTTAAAACCCTGAATGTGACATTCTGCAGGCATGTCCCGACTTTTTGAATTAAACCACGTCTCAGTAATGGCAAATACATCTATGTTACCTGCACTAGCAACTAGTCTCAACTCGTCCATCTTATTCCTAGCACTGCGACTATTTGTGTAATAAATATTTAATGACCCTCCTATCTCTTTACCCTTCCTGCTCCTTTCTGTTATTCCACTAAACCTATTACTGTCCTTGTCAATTAGTGCCACTGGCTTTCCAATATCCTCCTCATTTTGCCTATTACTAGTTCTCCTAGTACTCATGTTACTACCCTGCGACTTCACAGTTTTCCCGCCAAAACCCATACCACTAACTATTCCTAGTTTAAAGACCTAACAGCTCCCTCCACTGCGTTGGCCAGTGCTCCCACCCCACACCTAGACAAGTGAACCCCATCCCTGGCATACATGTCATTTCTGCCATAGAAGAGGTCCCAGTTGTCAATGAATGTTACCGCATTTTCCTTACAGTATTTGTCCAGCCAGCAATTGACACCAATTGCTCTGGACAACCATTCATTTCCAACTCCTCTCCTTGGCAAAATGCCACATATGACAGGTTTGCCACCCTTCTTCCTAATTATCTCTATTGCTGACCTATACCTGCTAATCAGGTCCTCACTCCTACGTCTGCCAACATCGTTGCCTCCAGCACTGAGACAGATAATAGGATTGCTCCCATTACCTCTCATGATGTCATCCAGACGGCTAACAATATCCTTCATCCCAGCCCCAGGAAAACACACTCTCTGCCTCCTACTCCTATCCTTCAAACAGAATGCCCTATCCATGTACCTAATCTGGCTATCCCCAACAACAACAATGTTTTTACCTTCCTTGGCGTCGTCCGTAGTGATGCTCCGAGTAGTCGACTCACATTCGCCAGGTAGCATTACACCACTTGTAGAATTCGTCATGACGTTCTCGATGGTCTTCGTTGGGGTTTCTAGGGATGTCTCACTCACGTCTGCCAATGCTTCCTTGGTGCTCGTTGTGGCATTCCCAGTAGAACACTCACATTCGTCAGGTAGCACCGAGAATGAGTTGGAAGTTTCCACGGCAGTCTTCTGGTTTCTCGTTGTTTCTGCCTCTCCAACCGTTTTCTTAATCTTCAGCTTGGTTCCATGTTGCCCGGCCACTGACCAAGCTCCCCTCTTAACCTGGGGACTCACAACAGGTGGATTACTACGAATCCTCTTGTTCTCCTCCGTTAATCGCCGTATCTCCAGTTTAGCAACTCTGAGTTCTTCTCTCAGCTGCTGGTAAAGCTGCTCAAGAGAGGGCATCCTGGTTCAGATTCACAGAGAGCACACAAACAGGTCTTCACAGAGCTAAGTACACGTCACCAAATGCCTTTCTACCTCTATGTTAGAGGTGATCAAGGTCCCAGGACCGAAACGTTTTCTAATAAATATGTCATAGTGTTTGCTTACGTGTCTTTCTAAACCAATAGTTTTGGTAATTCCACACCTCCTAATTTCCAAACTACGAATTCTCTGCATTATATTCGCACCACACGCTGCCCTCAGACATGACATCTCCACTGTCTCCAGCCTCCTCCTCATTGCAACATTCATCACCCATGCTTCACACCCATACAAGAGCGTTGGTACAACTATACTCTCATACATTTCCCTCTTTGCTTTCATGGACAAAGTTCTTTGTCTCCACAGACTCCTTAGTGCATCACTCACCCTTTTCCCCCCATCAATTATATGATTCACCTCATCCTTCATAGGCCAATCTGCTGACACGTCCACTCCTAAATATCTGAATACATTCACCTCCATACTCTCTCCCTCCAATCTGATATCCAATCTTTCGTCACCTAATCTTTTTATCATCACCTTACTTTTTCCTATATTCACTTTTAATTTTCTTCTTTTACATCCCCTACCAAATTCATCCACCAACCTCTGCAACTTCTGAACGAACATTAAAATGGTATAAAATACCGACAGATTGTTAGGTAAGACACATACCTAACTGTTGCATATGTGTCTTACCTAACACTCTGCAACTTCTCTTCAGAATCTCCCAAAAGCACAGTGTCATCAGCAAAGAGCAACTGTGACAACTCCCACTTTGTGTTTGATTATCTTTTAACTCCACACCTCTTGCCAAGACCCTAGCATTCGCTTCTCTTACAACCCCATCTATAAATATATTGAACAACCACAGTAACATCACACATCCTTGTCTAAGGCCTACTTTTACTGGAAAATGATCTCCCTCTCTCCTACATTCTCTAACCTGAGCCTCACTATTCTCATAAAAACTCTTCACTGCTTAAAATAACCTTCCTCCTATATCATACACCTGCAGCATCTGCCACATCGCCACCCTATCATATACATTTTCCAAATCCATAAATGCCACAAAAACCTCTTTACCCTATCTAAATACTGTTCACCTATATGTTTCACTGTAAACACTTGGTCTACACACCTCCTACCTTTCCTAAAGCCTCCTTGTTCATCTATCCTACTCTCCGTCTTACTCTCAATTCTTTCAATAATAACTACCATACACTACCAGGTATACTCAACAGACTTATTCCCCTATATTTTTTGCACTCTCTTTTATCCCCTTTGCCTTTATACAAAGGCAAAGGGGGAGATATATGAGAAATCATGTAAGCGCTTGGAAGTTCATTATTTTTTCCAGTGGTTGTGGAAAACTACTGCTATCTACCACCACCACCATCATCCTGCACCGTAGTCAACATTACCTCGCCTCTACCTTCCTTGCATCTACTGGATACAACAGCATCAACTAAATTATAACGTTTCGGTCCCAGGACCGAAACGTTTTCTAATAAACATGTCAGTATTTGCTTACGTGTCTTTCTAAACCACCTTATGATCTGCATTGGTTTTACTGTGAAATTCGATCAAATTTTCCCGAAATTAAACAAGAATTAAATGAAAACCATGATCCATACTTTGAAAATTCAGTTGCTTCTATGGGCAGGTAGTGGAAAGAAGCCAGGCCGGGTAACACGGACCCCAATGGAATTAAGTCGCCTCGACTTCTCTGGGTTATCCTTGGCAATTTACACACGTTACTTTTTATGATAATCTGTGTAACTGTATTTGTGCGTATCTGTATATAAATAAACTTACTTATACGTGGAAAGAAATTTCTGGAGATGATGATGCAACAATCTACACTATACCGGCCACTCGCACACACCCGCAACTGGGAGTGTAAACCAGGGGGTTAGAGGGAGGGGAGTTGGGGAGAGGCAGTATCTGTTAGGCTAGCAGTCCCTTCCCTTTCCTCTCTTCTCCTCCCCCAACCCCACGTCCTCCTCCCCATCATGCCAACCCCTTCTGTTCATAAGCCAGACCCTCAACACGCACATAACAGCCTCGTCTCTCCCATCCTCTCACAGAGGCTTTTCGTCGTTTTTATCAGGGTTATAATATATGAAAACATAATTTAAATTATGCTGCACAGTTCTAGTCATTGTATTACATAATGGGTATAAATGCGCTGGACCTGACCATTAGGCCTGTAGCAGTGCTGCATCCTAAGCGGGTATGACAAACTTGCTTAGCATGGACCAGTAGGCTTGCTGTAGTGTTCGTCCTCTATATACAAGTCGCTGACATTTTTTTGGAGCTATCCTCGGTAATTTACACTACGCATGATAACTGTACTTAAAGTGTACCTGTGCCTAAAACTTGCTATAAGAAAAAGGCGGAAGGAGCACTACAGCAAGCCTAATGGCCATGCTAGGCGGGCCCAATTCACACACGAATATAGGTTTAAAAATCACATTTTTGACTAGGTTAACAAAAATGAAAGGTCACAATGTCTCACACATACGAGGGAGTACACCTTTCAAGAAACCTTTTTTGTTTTCCTTTTTCTCAGATGTGGGCCAGGGGGTCACTAACAACAACACCCTGGTTGAACGGGTGGGTAATAAACAAGGATGCTTGACATCAGGCCAAAACCTGTCACATGTACGAGCGCTTTGAAAAAAAAAAAAAGTTATCACTACATGTAAACATAAAACTAACGAGACCAACTTAATTCTAAATATAACCACAATAACTGTTTCGTTTACACAGTAGGCTTCTTCAGTCAAATACAGAGGCAGCAGGTGTTGTAGTTAAATGAAGATTATGTAATCAGTCCATTAACCTTGGAGAAATAGTATTTGAGGTGGTCAGTCCCTCAGCTTGAACACACACTTCCTCCTGAACGACTAACCTGGCCTCAATGAGCTTCATAAGAAATCCATCAAAGCTGGAGAGAGAAACATTGCCTCGACAGGTTTCCTCAGTTGCAAATGTATTTTTACGTAACGTATTGTAGGTCAGTAGGTCTGCTGCAGTGCTCATTCCTCCTTATATTCCCATGAAAGTACAATAATAAGAATAACGAAGTAAATGTTTCAGATTTACAGCAGGCTTCTTCAGTCAAATATAGGCAAATATAACACTGGAGTCCCCTCAAGGAAAATTCCTTAATGTTGGTGAGGGGCTTTTGATTTAGGGAATTGGATCTGTGCTCCAGTTTCCCAAATTAAGCCTGAATGCCTTCCACATCCCCCTCCCCAGGCGCTGTATAATCCTCTGGGTTTAGCGCTTCCCCCTTGATTATAATAATAATAATAATAATAATAATAATAATAACACTGGAGACAAATAATTTTGGATGATCGGTCCCCTCGGCCTTCATAGGTGGATGTGGGTGGGTGTGAGTTGGACCTGATAGCTTGTGCTACCAGGTCGGTTGCCGTGTTCCTGACCTGACTAGGTTGGGTGCATTGGCTTGGACCTGCCTCGCATGGGCCAGTAGGCCTTCTGCCGTGTTCCTTCGTTCTTATGTTCTTGGCAACAGGAAGAACGACGTACCTTGTGGGTGACTGGTGCGGCAGTGTTGCTGATGCCGCGTGTCCCTCTCTCCTGCAGTTAGCAGTGTAGTGTTGGGGAAGGCATTATCCAAGTCTTCACACGCCTCCTTCAGTGTGATCATATTCCTTTCAAAAAGTCGTAGACGATTCATACGCTTTCTAATAACTCGATGACGACACCTCTCAGTCTATGTATCATGGTGCGAGTAAAAAAAAAAATCCAGCAGGTCGTCCTTGTTAGTGAGTTTCCTGTACATTTTGAAGGCGAGTCTGTCCCCACCCGTGCCTAGCAGGGTATTAATTAACGAGAGTTTATTGTCCTTTTCTTCCTCAAGAGATCTGATAGCTGGCTCTGCTCTTGATCTTGGCAGTGCTAATATCCAGGCGTCTAGAAACGACAATCTGAATAATGCAAATAAGTTGGTAGAAATAATTTTAATAATTATTTTTTTTTATTATCACACCGGCCGATTCCCACCAAGGCAGGGTGGCCCGAAAAAGAAAAACTTTCACCATCATTCACTCCATCACTGTCTTGCCAGAAGGGTGCTTTACACTACAGTTTTTAAACTGCAACATTAACACCCCTCCTTCAGAGTGCAGGCACTGTACTTCCCATCTCCAGGACTCAAGTCCGGCCTGCCGGTTTCCCTGAATCCCTTCATAAATGTTACTTTGCTCACACTCCAACAGCACGTCAAGTATTAAAAACCATTTGTCTCCATTCACTCCTATCAAACACGCTCACGCATGCCTGCTGGAAGTCCAAGCCCCTCGCACACAAAACCTCCTTTACCCCCTCCCTCCAACCCTTCCTAGGCCGACCCCTACCCCGCCTTCCTTCCACTACAGACTGATACACTCTTGAAGTCATTCTGTTTCGCTCCATTCTCTCTACATGTCCGAACCACCTCAACAACCCTTCCTCAGCCCTCTGGACAACAGTTTTGGTAATCCCGCACCTCCTCCTACCTTCCAAACTACGAATTCTCTGCATTATATTCACACCACACATTGCCCTCAGACATGACATCTCCACTGCCTCCAGCCTTCTCCTCGCTGCAACATTCATCACCCACGCTTCACACCCATATAAGAGCGTTGGTAAAACTATACTCTCATACATTCCCCTCTTTGCCTCCAAGGACAAAGTTCTTTGTCTCCACAGACTCCTAAGTGCACCACTCACTCTTTTTCCCTCATCAATTCTATGATTCACCTCATCTTTCATAGACCCATCCGCTGACACGTCCACTCCCAAATATCTGAATACGTTCACCTCCTCCATACTCTCTCCCTCCAATCTGATATTCAATCTTTCATCACCTAATCTTTTTGTTATCCTCATAACCTTACTCTTTCCTGTATTCACCTTTAATTTTCTTCTTTTGCACACCCTACCAAATTCATCCACCAATCTCTGCAACTTCTCTTCAGAATCTCCCAAGAGCACAGTGTCATCGGCAAAGAGCAGCTGTGACAACTCCCACTTTGTGTGTGATTCTTTATCTTTTAACTCCACGCCTCTTGCCAAGACCCTCGCATTTACTTCTCTTACAACCCCATCTATAAATATATTAAACAACCACGGTGACATCACACATCCTTGTCTAAGGCCTACTTTTACTGGGAAAAAATTTCCCTCTTTCCTACATACTCTAACTTGAGCCTCACTATCCTCGTAAAAACTCTTCACTGCTTTCAGTAACCTACCTCCTACACCATACACTTGCAACATCTGCCACATTGCCCCCCTATCCACCCTGTCATACGCCTTTTCCAAATCCATAAATGCCACAAAGACCTCTTTAGCCTTATCTAAATACTGTTCACTTATATGTTTCACTGTAAACACCTGGTCCACACACCCCCTACCTTTCCTAAAGCCTCCTTGTTCATCTGCTATCCTATTCTCCGTCTTACTCTTAATTCTTTCAATTATAACTCTACCATACACTTTACCAGGTACACTCAACAGACTTATCCCCCTATAATTTTTGCACTCTCTTTTATCCCCTTTGCCTTTATACAAAGGAACTATGCATGCTCTCTGCCAATCCCTAGGTACCTTACCCTCTTCCATACATTTATTAAATAATTGCACCAACCACTCCAAAACTATATCCCCACCTGCTTTTAACATTTCTATCTTTATCCCATCAATCCCGGCTGCCTTACCCCCTTTCATTTTACCTACTGCCTCACGAACTTCCCCCACACTCACAACTGGCTCTTCCTCACTCCTACAAGATGTTATTCCTCCTTGCCCTATACACGAAATCACAGCTTCCCTATCTTCATCAACATTTAACAATTCCTCAAAATATTCCTTCCATCTTCCCAATACCTCTACCTCTCCATTTAATAACTCTCCTCTCCTATTTTTAACTGACAAATCCATTTGTTCTCTAGGCTTTCTTAACTTGTTAATCTCACTCCAAAACTTTTTCTTATTTTCAACAAAATTTGTTGATAACATCTCACCCACTCTCTCATTTGCTCTCTTTTTACATTGCTTCACCACTCTCTTAACTTCTCTCTTTTTCTCCATATACTCTTCCCTCCTTGCATCACTTCTACTTTGTAAAAACTTCTCATATGCTAACTTTTTCTCCCTTACTACTCTCTTTACATCATCATTCCACCAATCGCTCCTCTTCCCTCCTGCACCCACTTTCCTGTAACCACAAACTTCTGCTGAACACTCTAACACTACATTTTTAAACCTACCCCATACCTCTTCGACCCCATTGCCTATGCTCTCATTAGCCCATCTATCCTCCAATAGCTGTTTATATCTTACCCTAACTGCCTCCTCTTTTAGTTTATAAACCTTCACCTCTCTCTTCCCTGATGCTTCTATTCTCCTTGTATCCCATCTACCTTTTACTCTCAGTGTAGCTACAACTAGAAAGTGATCTGATATATCTGTGGCCCCTCTATAAACATGTACATCCTGAAGTCTACTCAACAGTCTTTTATCTACCAATACATAATCCAACAAACTACTGTCATTTCGCCCTACATCATATCGTGTATACTTATTTATCCTCTTTTTCTTAAAATATGTATTACCTATAACTAAACCCCTTTCTATACAAAGTTCAATCAAAGGGCTCCCATTATCATTTACACCTGGCACCCCAAACTTACCTACCACACCCTCTCTAAAAGTTTCTCCTACTTTAGCATTCAAGTCCCCTACCACAATTACTCTCTCACTTGGTTCAAAGGCTCCTATACATTCACTTAACATCTCCCAAAATCTCTCTCTCTCCTCTGCATTCCTCTCTTCTCCAGGTGCATACACGCTTATTATGACCCACTTCTCGCATCCAACCTTTACTTTAATCCACATAATTCTTGAATTTACACATTCATATTCTCTTTTCTCCTTCCATAACTGATCATTTAACATTACTGCTACCCCTTCCTTTGCTCTAACT
>NC_091350.1:10085488-10115488 GCF_038502225.1 Cherax quadricarinatus
CAATCTGAAGGATCGTTTTATGCTACATTTGTCTCTTTTGAATTCAGCTTATCTTTGTAGGAAAGGAATATGGGATCAACTTCGCCACTTTTCTCCATGTTTTCTAGTGCATTGACGTACATTCATTAATATGAAGTACACGAGAGTACATAGGAAAAACGTAACAGAGGACTTGGAAGTCCTCACCGAGTCTATCTGCTGAAAAGAACTATCTGCTTCTACCGTGGCTTTGATGTAAGTGATTTACAAAACCGACACCCCCTCTTCTTCCATCATTCATCTCTGTATTGGACTGAGGAAGCCCCTTGTTGGAGAAACTTTTCCACGAAAGAGATTCCAAAATGTATCTATTGTGTATTATCCAGGCGTGAGTGTGTCAATACAGAAATGCAGAAAAGGTTCTCATCTCACTCTCTCCAGCCACTGCCGCCATGAAAACGGAGTGGGGCGGGGGGGAGGTAAATATGACTTACCATATTTAGAATAACCCAATGGGATTTATAGGAAAGACGGATCTGGATGAAAGACCTGAGCCTCAACAGCCTCTTCTAAATTAGTACAGTTTCTGTCTAACTGCTAGCGTTGCTCCAGTCACTTACATAGTAGGAACCATCCGGGGTTCTATCCGTCAAAATACCTTAAACCTTTTTAGTCACTATAATTTATCCCATTCTCTAATCCAGCAATCTGATATTTGTACTGAGTAGTTAATCATGAAGACTCTAGTAACTTCTACTAGGGCAAGATATTTTGTACTTAAAGCCTATACTTGCAAAGAAACCAGAACTGAGCGGCATAATCTACGTGATGCCTTATCAAAGATTATAAAAAGCTGAAGTATAACGTCCAAAAATATATTTATAGTTCTTGAGATGAAGCCAAGAATTCTATTAGCTTTATCGTGACCATCTGTGCGCTGTTGTCTTGCATCAGTAAGGAAGCCTGGTCCCAGGCCGGGGCAGAAACCTTGAAAGCGGTCACAAGCATGTCCTTGTTGACTGTTCAACCAGGCTGATACTGTTAGCAATCCGCCGGCCCACATTGCTACAGTCCACAAGATACATGGCACCACACACTTTATGCAGGACAGTGACCACTGCCTCGTGTCAAAACAGGTCAGGAAATGATCGCAAGAGAATCAATATTAACAAGACAATATACGTCACTATGTTATTTCATAAAACACTTGTGTCATTTTATTGAAAAGTTTTGTCCCTCAGGTTCTTTATTAATTGATCAAGTCTCTCATGGACGACCTTTTCAATAAAATAAGTAAACTGTTTATTGTGTCTTGTTGAAATTGGCAGAAAATACAAACAAATTGAAGACACGTGTGCAACACTTGGGTATCTTTATTGTTAAAACGTTTCGCCTACACAGTAGATTTCAGTAAGATACAAAGGGAGCAGTAGAAATGAATGATGATGCAATCAGTCCAACCTTGGAGAAAAAGTATCTGAGGTGGTCAGTCCCTCATGAACTCCAAGCTGAGTGACTGACTACCTGAAATACTTTCTCTCCAGGGTTGAAAGACGGATTACATCATTTTATTTCTGCTGCTCCCTTTGTATTTGACCGAAGAAGCCTACTGTGTAGGCGGAACATTTCATAAAGAAAGATTTCTAACTGCTGCAAATGTGTCTTAATCATCACATTGCGTAACATGTCGGTGGGTATATTATACCAGTACACTCAGATCACTACATAATCGAAGTACAAATATGTATGCGCAGGCTTCCTGAACAGCATTATGAGATCAGTTATGAGGGAGCCTTCACCAAGTTCAAATTTAATAACAGAAACATACAGTGGAATCAAATTTATTAACCATATTCTAAGTGACATCCAACACTACCAATGCTAACCAGTGGCCAAGGAACAACTCTCATCTGAATCCTTTGAAAATCGTTGAAATGATAGAAAAACTCCATTCCCAAAACACAGCCTATCTCGTCAGGCACCCAGTGTGGTCAGCTTGAAAATCCACTTAGACTCGTAGAGTACTACGCTGTGAACTACGCATTTTACGATGATTTAACTTCAGCTACTCAGTCCACATCACGATGTCAAGTTTTCAGGACGCCGCTGCACGAGCTAATGTCAGGAGTCGTCTCTTAGGTATTCAAATGGTAAAGGCGAGCATGAATTTCCACACAGTCATGTCCACCTTATGTACTAGAGACAACAGTTACCAGGAAGGTTCAACAACCTGCCAGGTAATAACAGCGGACAAATATACCTACAAGCACTGAGGTAATGACAAAGTATAACTACCAGCACTAGGTAGTCAAACCGTTCAACCTAGTTGAAGGGCTAAACTCCCTACTCTGGCCACAGGCATCTGAGGATCAATTCTCAAGTGAATACTCTAGAAAAAAATATAAAAAAAATATATTAATTAATGTAAATGTCTTTATTACTATACTAGGTAGTGAAAATACCAGTCGTGCATTCTCATTCTAAGTAGAAATAAACAGTAATTTTCATTGTTTTTACATATATTTTCAGCATTACAGTTGTTTACAAATTTATTTACATTAAGTATATTTAGATTAATTTTCAACATTTAACCAGAGAGCGTATTGATACTTGACCTTTTCCTGCTCGTCAGAATGTTTTGCTGCTTTACGTAGACACTTTTTAAACCTCAAAATCTGGCGGATTCTCACGTTGGCAATCATTATAATTTTAGATTCCATTCAGAAAATGCATGACAAGGCACTATTAACTTAGTAATGCGTATCAGGACTCTCTGGAACAACTCAGCGACCTTCTTCAAGGGTCCGTGACCCACTGTCTGCGAACTATTACATTATATTAAATGTAATTAGTCTTAGAATTATTTTCCTCGCAGGAGAACTGTTCGTAGATGGTTCTGTGAGAGATGAGGTGAAGCACAGAGTTGACTGTGGTAAAAAGAGAGGTGGGTGGTACATGGAGGCATCTGTGGAGACAAAGAACGTTATCCATGGAAGCAAAAATGGGGAATGCACTGGAGTCTAGTGGTACCAGAACTGTTGCATGGCTATGAAGCATGGGCTTTGAATATTGCAGCAAAGAGGAGGCTGGAGGCACAGATGATGTGTCTGAGAGCAACTGTAGTGTAAATGTTATGCAGAGAATTCAATCCAATTTTTTTTCTACAGAAAGAAATAATTTTTCTCAATGGCAGTTATATTAAAAGTATTTTTTGAAGACTAGAAGGCGGTGTGGAAATATCAAAAGTATTATTCAGAGAGCAGAGGAGAAAATGGAGAAAACTTGACGACAAAGAGGGTGTATATATCTGGGAAGAAGGGAAGAAGAGCTAGGGAGGGTCCTAAGAAAGGCTGGAGGGAGTAAAGTAGGTTGTTGGACATCCAGCAGACTTGTGTGAGTATATTAGGAGTGGAGACAAGAGGTTATGCCTTGGTGTGCTGTTGGAGTGTGAGCAATGTGTTGTAATATGCAGTAGCCATAATTTTATAAACCATGTTATAATTGTGAACCATAATTTTATAAATAATGTTATACATTTGTGGGCACTTTAAATTAGCTTAAACTGTAAAATATAAGGAAGTCCTGTCGTGACTTATTTTCCATGTGTGGGTGTATAGCATGGGTGTGTCAGCATGGGTGTGTCAGCATGGGTGTGTCAGCATGGATGTGTCAGCATGGGTGTGTCAGCATGGGCAGCCACATGGGAAGCGGCATGGGCGAAACATGCTGGTGAGCCGCAGTTTATTTAAGCAAAGTTTTGTACTCCTTTTGTTTATCCGACTCGAGCCATAGGCTGCTTTAGTGCTTACCAGTAGGCTCACCTGGGCTCTGATGTGGTCAGAGTGACAGCTGGTGAAATTGGATGAAATGAGGTCGGTAAGAGAGTACGGTAGGGCATGGCGCCGCCTGGGCATTAGCCCCATACTTACACGAGTGTTATCTTTTGCTTTGATGCCGCAGCCTGCCGGCTTCTTATGTATCTTTCTTTGGGTGTACATGCTGAGGAAATGTGGGTGTGTTTAGTGTTTGTATATTTTGTTAGAAGTAATAAACGTATATTTTCTTAATGAGGTGTGAATTATTAGGCGAGCTAATTACCTGCAGGTGGTTTACAGGGTATTATCTGAATTATTTCGTGCAAGTAATTTGGGTGAGAAGTGGGGACTTGAAGTCGCAGTAGGTCGTCAAACTAACTCCCTCGATGCCCACTTCTTCACCACTCTCACAAAAAGCTAGATCTGACATTAAATTAACAATTACAATAGTAATAAAACCAGCTACTCAGGTGAATTAAAATTGTGGACTGTATATGAATAGGTTTGCTGGGCACACAAAAGAAATTCGTATTACCACTTACCATTTAAATACTGTAGAAGGCTCACACCAATTCCTGCCTGACACCTAGACCCTACACTGGCCGGCTAGAGATCTAAATGTAAGGACTAATGGTGCACTCCCCTGTAAGTGATGGTCGTATCTCTCATCTTCCGCCATACACATGTAATTCTTGAGATCCCGCAAATTTCCTGTCTCAATTCTTCAGTAGGGAACATTAACATGGGCTCCTATTACAAATTCAGGCCGAAATCCCCCAATTTAGCTCAGAAGATGCCGAATTATTAGCACAATTTCCGTGACAACCAGTGCTCACAAATTACAAATGGCGTCTCCCTTGCATCACTCCCCCAGCTCTTCTACAACCCCTCTCGAAATTTCTAGAAGGGTCCATATAGCATTACATTTTAATATGTAATTATATTTTTCTAATTTAAACCATGCTGAATTTAGGAAAATTCAAAATTTTCCACACGAGGAATTTTGCCCGAACCCTCTAATAACCAAACCATTGAAGTAATGAACGCTGGTTTAGCTCTTTCTGTTTGGATTAGGGTAGATCTGGGTGGCTCATTTTTACATATTCGCGTAACCTTTCCCTTTTGCCGCTAGAAAAGGAATTAAGCTCCAGGTGCCCCATTTTCTGCGTTACACGAGGGACGCTATACACCCACACTTGGAAAATAACTCACGAGAGGACTTCCTTACATTTTAAAGTTTAAGCTAATTTAAAGTGCCCACAAACGTATACCATTATTTATAAAATTATGGTTCACAATTATAACATGGTTTATAAAAATGATGGCACACTTCTCCACTATACATATTACAGTGCAATGCAGAAACCTGCGTAACGTATGGTAACAGTGATGATGGGATTCAAGGAAACGGGTCAGCCGGACTCGAGTCCTGGAGGTGGAGGTACAGTGCCTGCACTCTGAGGTAGTAAGGATATTTTAGTTTGAAGAGGCAGCCGAGCTGTAATGTTGGGCCATCAGTGTCAGGATGACACACAACCACTAACAATCAGTGCCAGGATGACGCACAACCATCACTCACAATCAGTGTCAGAATGACACACAACCATCACTCACAACCAGCGTCAGGATGACACACAACCACTAACAATCAGTGCCAAGGTGACACACAACCACTAAATCAGTGCCAGGATGACACACAACCATCACTCACAATCAGTGTCAGAATGACACACAACCATCACTCAACCAGCGTCAGGATGACACACAACCATCACTCACAACCAGTGTCAGGATGACACACAACCATCACTCACAACCAGTGTCAGGATGACACACAACCATCACTCACAACCAGTGTCAGGATGACACACAACCATCACTCACAACCAGTGTCAGGATGACACACAACCATCACTCACAACCAGTGTCAGGATGACACACAACCATCACTCACAACCAGTGTCAGGATGACACACAACCATCACTCACAACCAGTGTCAGGATGACACACAACCATCACTCACAACCAGTGTCAGGATGACACACAACCATCACACAATCTGTCAGGATGACACACAACCATCACAATCTGTCAGGATGACACACAACCACTAACAATCAGTGCCAGGGTGACACATAACAATCACTCAATCAGTGCCAGGATGACACAACCACCACTCGCAGTGTCAGAACGACACACAACCACTAACAATCAGTGCCAGGATGACACACAACCATCACTCACAATCAGCGTCAGGATGACACACAACCACTAACAATCAGTGCCAGGATGACACACAACCATTATTCACAACCAGTGTCAGGATGATGCACAACCATCACTCACAACCAGTGTCAGGATGACACACAACCATCACTCAATCAGTGTCAGGATGGCACACAACCATCACTCACAATCTGTGTCAGGATGACACATAACCACTAACAATCAGTGCCAGGGTGACACAATCATCACTTACAATCTGAAGACAATGCACTGCCGCTTCTTGTACCTTCAATAACAAAATTGACTGACTAACCGGGGGCACATCTGATTAATTTACATTAATATAAAAGGTTATCTTGCGTGTATTATTCACCTCAGTATGACAGTCCAGTGTACCCCCTGCATTACTCTGACTGTAGAAGCCTACTGCGTAGATGGAGCGTTTCAATCTACAAGAAAGATACTCGACTGTTGCACACGAATCTTGCTCATCAACTTGTCGGTATTTAATACTATTTTCAACATTACTCAAATGACCAACAATTTACCACATTGCAATTCATTTCTGCCAGATACCATGCAAAGAGTGAAACCAGGTTTACACCGGGAAGACGAACACTACGAGGATCATCGAACACTCCCTACCCCTCTGCACGGCGAGAGATGCAACCTTTCCTATAAATTCACGTCCTCCTTTCAGTTGTTTATCTGATGAAGAGGATCCCAGGAGGAGGTCGAAATATACAGATAAATTAATCTCCCTAGTTACTATTTCTCTTACCTTCCCTTTCCCTCTGCTACCAGTGCATACATGCGTGCGCTATGTATTCTCCGTATGACTCGAAGACCTTTAAAAGATCGAAACGTTCTCCCTGGAAAAGCTCTTTCTGCAAACGCTTCTCTCCGTCACTTGCGAACTTTCCTTTTTCTTCACGCAAATCGAGAAATTGAATCAAGTGTTTACGATGTTACAGTAAAGTTGGAGCCTGGAAGACACTCGTTCAGTGTGTTAGCATTATTGCTCACACTGAGGGTGTTAGTAGTACTAACACCATGATGGGATTAGTACTACTGTTAACACTATGAGAGTGTTAGTATTACTGTTAACACTGAGGGTGTTACTACCACTGATAATACCGAGGGTGCTAGCACCTCAGGTAACAGCACCAGATCGTCCAGGCGACTAAACCTGAGGTGACACAGGGCGGATCACGTAGGTAGGGACATCATCAGCGTGCAGGTAAGCAAGCTATACATAGACGCAGACTCCAGCTCTTCCTGCCAAAACACTTTTTTTTAAACAAGCTGCCATGGCAGGTAGATACCACGTGAAGGTTCTGCCATGACCAGAGGCAGGCAGCTGCCATGTGAAGGTTCTGCCATGACTGTTGAGGCAGGCAGCTGGAACGTGTTCTGCCATGACTTTAGAGGCAGACAGTTGCTGTGGAAAAATCACGCAGCTGTTTTTTTTTTTTTTTTTTTTTTTTTTTTTACACAGGGTTTGACAAGGTTAAGGATCCCTAGCTTTATTGACAAGCTATTTACAGGTTAAGGATTCCTAACTTTATTGGCAAGCTAAGAGCTGTTACCTACATCAGCTCATTTGAAAGCATTTTTATTGTTATGTTTATATCCCAGACTGTTAAAAACCTCCCTGAATGGGAGGGGGGGGGGAGGAAGGGTGGACGAGCAGACCTACCTATGCCTATGAGTGGTGCCCCATTCTTTACACACTCTTAATCTGTAAGACTAATCTAGTAATGAAGCCTCCATAATCTAATGTATTATACACTTCTACTTGTATGTATTTAAGCTAAGTTAGAGTTACATACAGATTAATCAAGCTTAGTATTCACATCACCTCTCACAACCTACGCAATTGTGAGCAGTAGGTTGTTCCAGCCAACCATGAGTGTCCTCTGGCTAGGGAATTCACCAGCTCCTGCCTACCCACTCAGTCGCGAAATTCCGGTGCGCGTGCAAGCCAGTGATTAAGAGCTGCCCGATTGAGCAGATCAATTAATATCCTAGATTAGGACGACTTATCCCATGACAGGCCTCGTGCAGTGAAGTACTCTAACATTCAATAACGCATGACAACACGAATTAGATAACATTTCACGGCAATAAAAGGTTATCTCGCTGCTATACCAGGCAGTCGTGACTCAAATACAAGTATCTGAGGTGTCCCAACAGATGTACGGCTGCTCCCACACTGTACGAGTATCTCTGAATGCGCATTCCTTGTACTTTTAGGGTCGAGTGTGAAGAGTCTTGCTGCATCCTTCCAACCCACCAGAGATCAACATTTCTGTCACCGGCACACCACAACTGCTCCATGTGAAAACTAGAGGTAAGAATTCAGGTAGACAGAAATGGGATGGCAGGTTTCTGGGCTGAATTCCATAACTGACTTGATTGGATCACTAACGGAATCAGTCGTAACCCACAGACACCCTCCAATCTACACAGCTACTACGTGAAGGTTCTGCCATCACTGTCGAGGTAGCTGCGATGTGTAGAGCTCTTGATTCAGAAAACTGAAGCTACTCTTCCCTCTCCTTTAATCTAATTATCTCCCATTCTCCTGCCCCCGGTGGGCTAAACGTCCCTCACTAAGGATACACAGATGTTACACATGTGTCTTATCAACAAACCCTATTCTCACTCTGATTTGATTGGGAAGCTTTCTGTTTCGCCTAAGACTGGCATCTCTCGTGTCTGAAAGTAAAGACACATGTGCAACATCTGGATATCTTTATTGTAGACGTTTTGCCATCCAGAGGCTTTATCAATACAAATTCTAGGACAGAATTTGTATTGATAAAGCCACTGGATGGCGAAACGTCTACAATAAAGATATCCAGATGTTGCACATGTGTCTTTACTTTCATATTGTCGGTATTTTATACCTTTCTTGCGCATCTCTCGTGTCTGTTGTGAGAGCCTGTTCACGCAGGGCCTTAGAACACCAGTCTGGGTGAGTACTAAAGCGAGATACCCAAATCATGATGAGAAGACACGAATGTAGTTACATGCAAACTTTATTTGGGACTTTTCGCCAACACAGCGGGCCTTAGCTATTGACAAAGCTCACTGCATATGTGAAACATCGTCAGTAGTGATTCCATACAAGTGAAACTGTGTCGTAGTGCCGCCAGAGCAGCAGATGGCATAGTCAATACATTATGCTTCACATACAATCCAGAATGAATTAAATTAGTCTGAAGTTTCCTCTCCAAAGCTGAGTTATTCGTGGAGTAAGAGAATAATGAGATAGAGAATTTAGGTCAGGAAAGGTGAGGAAGGTGTTGCGAGGGAAGGAAATGACAGGTTTTCTGAAATTTACTGTACATTATGCCAGGTGTTGGCACGTCTAGCAGGAGACACACTATAGTGGGTAGCTAGAGGTGTTAGTAGGTACCTGAAGCAGACAAGGCAAGAGACAAAGGTGTTAGTAAGTGCCTGGGGCAGACAATTGTATACTGCTGGCTGACCTTGACACACGTGGTGATCAATGAAGAATAGTGCCACACCGAAATGTTAAATATATTATTTATCGGAAAGCGATAAATTCATCAGGACCATACAACTCTGGGGATGAGACGGAATCAGATTCGATTCGAAGAAGAGAATGTTAGAATCCTTTGAGTCAAGAGTCCTTCACCAGCATCAAGACCCTTGAAAGGAAGAGATCAAGTAATAACTCTTACATTTTCAAAATGTACTTGTAATGAAGAATGTTGATTTATGTACTGCAATGTGTCCCTTCCCTTTGCAACGTGGCCTTTGAACAACAGTTTTAGGAGCCGAAGGGCAAGTATCAGCCTGTTGGTTTCTACACGAGACGAGTTTGAAATTGGATCTTTTTTTTCTTGCAGGACTGCCTCAGGACTCTGCTGTGTATGGTCCACCAGACCTTAGTAGCCTTCTTTAGCCAGGACACTCCAAGCTGCCGAATCTGTGAGATACAATGTGCAAGGTATGCTTTGTGAGATACTTGCCGGCACTGATTATACCATTATACTGACACTCCAGCAGTTGACCATCTTCTATAGGATATACTGAGACTCCTGCAAGTTACAAATATCATAAAAACCATCCCTAGCACAGGCTTTGGTTTTCTTTCCTGTGTATTAAAACCTGAATGAACAACACGCATTTAGGGCTTTCGGCCAGCTTCTAAAACCTGAAAGGCTCACATGGGTTTAGCGTTCCTTCTCAATGTCATCGACAAATATTTAAACGATTCTTAAATGAATCCATAATACAGTAAACCATTTCAGAAAATCGTTACCGGTGAAAAATCAAAATCAAAATGAGGATGACACGGAACACTGTTGATAGTCGAGGCAGTGTTGACACTTCTGAGTTTGTTGTCGGAGCCGGCAGTCTCCAAGCAAAAGTCCTGCCAATTTCCTCTCTTCCACAGCCAAGTGTCGTGTAATGATTCTTCACCTCGTTTTCTTGGTATCTTCAGTGTTATAAAGACAGTCTTGTGATCAAATAAGCCAACATAACCAAGAGGTTTGCAAGTAATTGTGTACTCGTGTATTTAACCTAAATCTGAAGCTACCCAAGGTTTTAGCTTCAGTGACTACTAGGCAGACTTCCACTCTTCTACTACTCCATTTCCAAACCAATACTTTCTTACATCATTTCTAAATATAAGAGGCTGGAAATGTGTTTGAAAGATTTTCTGGGGGAAGGATTACATGTCTCTTTTCTAGGTGAGTTCATTTTATGAGCATATTGTCTGCAATCTTTGGTTATACGTGGAGAGTAATGTTTGATGAATTTTTTTTTTTAGAGATTTTTAGAATCTGTCGACGAAGTAGCTAGTTTATTGTGCATCACATATCCGTCCCGCGGAGGGTAGCACAAAATATATATGGATATACAAAAGACCTGGAAACAGGGCCCAAGAAGGGCTAACATTAGTACATCTGGACTGATATCTGCAATAGACTTATCTGTTACAAGCAAATTTGGGATATTTGCTTAACATATCTGGTATCTTCTTATTATAAACCAGCTTTATATATCATACAGGTCATTATACTGTGTCTGTATTCCTCAATAAGTGGACAATGAAGCACAGTGTTCAAGATAGTGGCTACAAGACTGGCAATATAATTTGCGTTTAGATCATGCTCCGTGTGTGTCTGCCAAACTTGTAACCAAGTTAAACTTGGCTACGACAACGTCAGTCAGTTTGATACTGCAAGTTGTTCCGTAGACGAGCATATCTTCATTCATGTTATAGTAATCATCTACCCAGTCTTATAATTGCAGTTTTATGACCCTATAACAATCACTTTCATTATTTACTTTCATTATTTACTTCTCTCCTACACACAGCGCTACACACCGCTACACACACCGCTACACACACCGCTACACACACCGCTACACACACCGCTACACACAGCGCTACACACACCGCTACACACACCGCTACACACACCGCTACACACACCGCTACACACACCGCTACACACACCGCTACACACACCGCTACACACACCGCTACACACACCGCTACACACACCGCTACACACACCGCTACACACACCGCTACACACACCGCTACACACACCGCTACACACACCGCTACACACACCGCTACACACACCGCTACACACAGCGCTACACACAGCGCTACACACAGCGCTACACACAGCGCTACACACAGCGCTACACACAGCGCTACACACAGCGCTACACACAGCGCTACACACAGCGCTACACACAGCGCTACACACAGCGCTACACACAGCGCTACACACAGCGCTACACACAGCGCTACACACAGCGCTACACACAGCGCTACACACAGCGCTACACACAGCGCTACACACAGCGCTACACACCGCTACACACAGCGCTAGACACAGCGCTACACACAGCGCTACACACAGCGCTACACACAGCGCTACACACAGCACTAGACAGCGCTACACACAGCGCTACACACAGCGCTACACACAGCGCTACACACAGCGCTACACACAGCGCTACACACAGCGCTACACACAGCGCTACACACAGCGCTACACACAGACATATCAAAGTTACCTTCAGGATAATATCTAACTTCGATAACTTCATCATGAAGGACTAATTAAATGCGAGACTGTATCCATACAAATCGAACAATGTTTCAATTTTTCTCTGGTTTTTGAGCACCTATACCTGGCTCCTCCAGTGAGCATGTTAGTCATCATTTGTACGAGGGGAAAATAAACATTTCTCCTAAAAAAGTTGACTTATACAGACGCTGAGTGTTTTAGGGGAAAAAATGTGAAGGAAACATTTCGCCCAGGTGTGTTGAGTGGAAGCGGAGGAAATTGTAATAAAGTTGGTAGAATTACCGACAATATGTAAAGTAAAAGGACACAAGTGCAACTAATGTGACATTTATTGTGGCAACGTTTCGCTCTCCAGGAGCTTTATAAACCCATTACAAACAATACATGGACACAGAGGGTATATAAAGGCTCTGAGTGAGGTGCAATACTAGTGAGGTACCATTTCGATGTTCACTAGTGGTAGTAGTAGTAGTAGTAGTAGTAGTAGTGGTAGTAGTGACAAAAGTAATACAATATGGTAGAGCAATTAATTCGTACATGAGTAAAAGGATATAAAAGCTATTACTTGGGTAACATAAAAATAGGTTGGACAAATATAGACTGGAAAGAGGCAGCTTGTTTCAGTGTTCACTCTCTGTAATGTGCTTTGTGTAGTATAACAGGAGAGACTATGTGATGGCAGGGTTTACTGTTTTCAGGAGGATTCTTGCTAAGACTTCGGAGATGGTGAAGCTGCCGTTGTTTTGTTTAATTGTATTCGAAACAGCGATCAGTGCTGATTCGAGGCACTTGCGTCTCCGGAAATTAGTTTCTTTGATCACTAATTGGGCGTCTCTGAATTTCATGAGATGATTGGTAGAATTTCGGTGTTGTACACAGGCGTTGTTCAAGTTATCGTTCCTACATGCGTAAATGTGTTCATTGAGGCGGGTGTCGAGGTTTCTTGCTGTTTCACCTACATAAATCTTGTCACAGCCTCCACAGGGTATAGTGTAAACTCCTGCATTGACTGGTTCGTGGTGCTTGGATTTTGTCCTGGTTATATCCTTTATTGAAGTGCTGGAAGCGATGGCGACTCTGGTGTTAGCTTGTGAAAGTACTTTTGAGACGTTCAGTGCAACCTGGCTGTTGGGAAGAATTATAACTTTGTTGGGAGTGGTGTTGATGCGTGGAGAATTAATGATCTGAAGAGCTCTTTTCTTGCAGTCTTTGATGAAAAAAGAAGGAAAATGTAACTCAGTGAATGTTTGGTGAATGTATGTACATTCCTCGTCAAGAAACTCAGGACTACAAATTCGGTATGCTCTTAGGAAAAACCCGATGATGATGCCTCTTTTGGTCTTGGTATCTTGACTGGAATAGAAGTGTGCGAGATCATTTTTATTGGTGGGTTTCCGATAAACTTGAAATCTGAGGTTGTTGTCTACTTTGCGAATGAGGACGTCGAGGAAAGGTAGCTTGTCATTGGACTCTTCTTCTAGTGTAAACTGGATCACAGGTTCAACTGCGTTGAGCCTTGCCTGAAGATCCCGTACATCAAAACGTTTTGGAGTTATTACGAGGACATCGTCCACGTAACGTAACCAAGTGACGCTTGAAGGGATGATGTTGGCGAAGTGTTCGGACTCTAGGTGTTCCATGTATAAGTTGGCTAGGACGGCACTTATTGGGGATCCCATTCCCATGCCGTAGGTTTGTTTGTAGAGCTCGTTATTGAAAGAAAAACAGTTGAAATTAACACAGAGTTCAATCAAGTCAACAAAATCTCCGGGAGGTAGAGGAAGATTAAGGTCCTGATTGACTTTACGTCGTAGAACCTCGATGGCTTTTGTGGTAGGTACTTTTGTAAAGAGGGAAGTCACATCCAAACTGCTTAGTTTCTTGTTACGGATGGAGAGGTTACAGTGACAGCAACTTCCTGAAGGGTTATATACAGGGCCTTCTCACTGCAGCTTTATGTGAACCACCTTCTTCTAATCTTCCTAGACGATATATCACTGCCCTTAAGAACCTTGCCAACGACCCCAACATTATCGTCACCACCGCCGACAAAGGAGGTGGAGTCGTCATACTCAACACCAGTGACTACAACACTAAAATGATGGACCTTTTGAATGATCAATCTACATACGAATACATCAGCACTCAACAGTGGAAGACGCTCACTAAAGATTCTATACAAAACCAGACAAATACTCAAACGCACTAGAGAAGGGAAGAAACTTCTGTACTTGTTACCAAGCAACCCTAAACCAGCACACATATATGGTTGACCCATAAACACAATATTCCTCTCAGACCTATCACGTCAGGAATAGGCAGTGCTCCACACAAACTAGCCGGAGTTCTTGCCAAACATCTTTCCTGCCTTCTGGGGACCATCAGCCCTGCTCATCTTAAACACTCAGGCGACCTTCTCAACCGCATCCGTAACCTCTCCATCCGTAACAAGAAACTAAGCAGTTTGGATGTGACTTCCCTCTTTACAAAAGTACCTACCACAAAAGCCATCGAGGTTCTACGACGTAAAGTCAATCAGGACCTTAATCTTCCTCTACCTCCCGGAGATTTTGACTTGATTGAACTCTGTGTTAATTTCAACTGTTTTTCTTTCAATAACAAGCTCTACAAACAAATCTACGGCATGGGAATGGGGTCCCCCATAAGTGCCGTCCTAGCCAACTTATACATGGAACACCTAGAGTCCGAACACTTCGCCAACATCATCCCTTCAAGCGTCACTTGGTTACGTTACGTGGACGATGTCCTCGTAATAACTCCAAAACGTTTTGATGTACGGGATCTTCAGGCAAGGCTCAACGCAGTTGAACCTGCGATCCAGTTTACACTAGAAGAAGAGTCCAATGACAAACTACCTTTCCTCGACGTCCTCATTCGCAAAGTAGACAACCTAAGATTTCAAGTTTATCGGAAACCCACCAATAAAAATGATCTCACACACTTCTATTCCAGTCAAGATACCAAGACCAAAAGACGCATCGTCATCGGGGTTTTCCTAAGAGCATACCGAATTTGTAGTCCTGAGTTTCTTGACGAGGAATGTACATACATTCACCAAACATTCACTGAGTTACATTTTCCTTCTTTTTTCATCAAAGACTGCAAGAAAAGAGCTCTTCAGATCATTAATTCTCCACGCATCAACACCACTCCCAACAAAGTTATAATTCTTCCCAACAGCCAGGTTGCACTGAACGTCTCAAAAGTACTTTCACAAGCTAACACCAGAGTCGCCATCGCTTCCAGCACTTCAATAAAGGATCTAACCAGGACAAAATCCAAGCACCACGAACCAGTCAATGCAGGAGTTTACACTATACCCTGTGGAGGCTGTGACAAGATTTACGTAGGTGAAACAGCAAGAAACCTCGACACCCGCCTCAATGAACACATTTACGCATGTAGGAACGATAACTTGAACAACGCCTGTGTACAACGAAATTCTACCAATCATCTCATGAAATTCAGAGACGCCCAATTAGTGATCCAAGAAACTAATTTCCGCAGACGCAAGTGCCTCGAATCAGCACTGATCGCTGTTTCAAATACAATTAAACAAAACAACGGCAGCTTCACCATCTCCGAAGTCTTAGCAAGAATCCTCCTGAAAACAGTAAACCCTGCCATCACATAGTCTCTCCTGTTATACTACACAAAGCACATTACAGAGAGTGAACACTGAAACAAGCTGCCTCTTTCCAGTCTATATTTGTCCAACCTATTTTTATGTTACCCAAGTAATAGCTTTTATATCCTTTTACTCATGTACGAATTAATTGCTCTACCATATTGTATTACTTTTGTCACTACTACTACTACTACTACTACTACTACTACTACCACTACCACTAGTGAACATCGAAATGGTACCTCACTAGTATTGCACCTCACTCAGAGCCTTTATATACCCTCTGTGTCCATGTATTGTTTGTAATGGCTTGATGAAGCTCCTGGAGAGCGAAACGTTGCCACAATAAATGTCACATTAGTTGCACTTGTGGAGGAAATTGTGTTGGTTAGTGAATCTCAAGTTTAAAACTTGATACTAAATTCATCGTCAGATTTATCGAGTACAGCAACAAGAAAAAAGTGTATAGCTGGTTTCCTGAAGTGTAAACTATATGGCAGGTTTACTGTTGCTGCGTTTCCTCCACTTCATTTGAAGCCATGAGTTTAGACCACCAAGTGGCCCCACTTAACATGGCAGTCATGAATCCAGACCAAGTGGTTCCTCTTCATATGTTGACAAACTCTCAGAACTCAGGTATTCATCATCCACTTATGTTACACAAACATCACCTGTTCATCTGGCATGCATGCCAGATGAACATTGCAAAGGCAGCCTGACAGTGAGAGGGAAAGGCAGGCAAGGAGGAAGAGAGGAAAGTAGGCAGAAAGGATGGAAGAGAGAGAAGCCAGCAGGATAGGTAGGCACTGGTTGAAAAACTCATGAACACTTAGCCTTTGTTTATAAGATATGCTAAGTTATGAGACCGAAAACAAGGTCCCAGGACCTGTAAGTTTGCAAATAAAATGGCACAAGTGTTTGGTCATTTTTTAGCCACAACTTGATAGTATTATATGCCGGATTTTCACCATCAGTACTGTCAGGCAGGAAGGCAGTACAGGTAGGAACACTTTCAGGCAGGAGGAAGCAAGCAAACAGGTCATGAGGTCCAGCCTCTCAGGTTACCATGGCGACCACACAACATCGCAGATGCTTAGTCGATGGGAGGCTGTGGAAGCTGTTGCTGGGTCTGTGTGACCCACTCTCACTCACTCTCTCACTCACTCTCACACTCATTCTCCTGTTTTCCATCTCCCAATGTATATTTATAGTGCCTCAATGCTCGCACGGGTATAAATATCTACGCTCATGTTACCACGGGAGATTCACATCCAGACATGTTGACTGCATTTTTTAAAATTTATCCAAATATACATCCATTTTAGACCAGCGGTGACCTTCACGAGGATTATATATATATATATATATATATATATATATATATATATATATATATATATATATATTATTGTAACCACGAACTAGTGGTAGTGATCAATAGCATCGCGCTAGCCAAGGAACCGAGCCCATGTTGTACTGGCCCGCCACTGTGAGCGAGAACCTCATGACGCCTGAACTCACAGGTGAGTCGAAGCAGGAAGAGGCGGGATCACAGTGGAACCTTCCACTAGTGTAAGTGGATCTTCGTCCAAAGGTTGGACAAGTGCTGAAGAATTCTTAGTATCAAGATCCCTTGATGTTGCAGCGTCTTCAACACTTGTCCAACCTTTGGACGAAGATCTACTTACTAGTGGCAGGTCCCACTGTGATCCCGCCGCCGCCTGCTTCGGCTCGCCTGACTGCAGTATATAAGCCACCTCTCTGGCCCTTTGCTGTACTTCCTACAAGAGTGATGGACTGAGCACATCGATTCCAGGCTGAAGGACTGATTACCTCAGACTACTCCTCTCCTTACCCATTTCTACTTTGTATTGGACTGATGAAACCACCGTGTGGCGAAACGTTTCTTCAATAAAGATTCCCATGTGTTGCATAAGTGTCTCAATTCTTCAACTTGTCGGTTTTCAAAACCATTCATCACAAGTTATACCATGAGTTAAGGAAAGATCCTAGACTTCACAATTCAAAAACAAAATAAATACGATAGTAATTATGGACAAGATAGATTATAGGGAAAAATGAACATATTAGGAGACAGGGACAGTCACGCGTCCCTTAACTGCATTTTCAGATATGTCATCCAGATTGAGAAGTCCGTGAAAGAGCCTTCAAAGTCGGTAATACTATTTAATTCTTAAGGCACCTTTAAACCCCATTTGCAAGGAAAAAAACGCACAGTAAACAATAGTTTTAAAACAGAGATCGTAGAGGAGGGTAGCAGCACACTTGCGGATGTATCAGTCTTCGCTGTTTAGACAAACAAAAAAAGGCGAATTCGTGATGGTAGGAGTGCTCGAGGTAAACAAGTCTGCCACCACTGGCGAACAGTTTCCACTTTTCAAGGTGGATATCTTTTTTTCACTAAGCAACTGTCTGGTGAAATGCAGCGATGGAAGAACAGTCTTTAAATAGGGGAAGAGGTAAGTTACAAAGTAGTCAGAATATTTTTCATTATGGATAAACCCAGTCACCAATGCATACGTATTTTACAACAAAATTAAGAGTGAGATACACAACTCCTGCAGTGCAGTGAATGCAGCATACACAGGCGTGCTGCACATACTTCTGAATACCACGGGTTTAGAATCAAAAATTTTATTTCCAAGACATTAGAGAGGAAAAAAATGAAAGGAATTGAAAAGTCTATAGAATGATCAGGATTTCGAGTAAACAAACTTTTGTTGTGGCAGTTGATTTGACTAAGCTTAAAACGAGTAAAAATCTGCCACAATATAAACTTGATCTGCAGCTCTGTCTTGTCTTCAGTGGTGAGTCTTGTGTTATGACGAGAAATGATGCTATACAAAAGATATTATGGTGTCCTCACACACTATCACGAGTGTGTCGACACCATAATACCCAGTCAGTATCTAGGGCGAAAGTAGTAACTCGTTCATTCACTCGGTTTGAGGCCCATATAAGTACTATTATTACTATCACTGCTATTACTATTACAACTACTACTCTTACTACTACTATTACTACTACTACTGTTTTAAGACGGAATTCTAACAGCTTGCTCCACGACTCAAAAAAGGACAGAATAAGCTTTTTTTGCATAAATTTTCTCTCCAGTGTTTGCTTTCACTAGATATCACAAAGGATGTTGCTATTGCTAGTGTTTTCGTCAGAAAACAGGAAAGACTCCTGACGTGAGCTCACGCTTTGTCAGTTTATGAATACTACAGTTCAAGCCTCTCGTAACACTGACAGAATGTAACTTGCACGTATAATGCAGGCTATTAGTTGATGAAGTCCCTGGACTACTGTCAGTTTACAACTGGGACGTAATCAGGTTAGATCCAAGGAATAAAAGGATCAAGAACCCTTTATCACACACACACACAGGCGGGGCCAGGAGCTAAGAATCGACCCCTGCAACCACAAATAGGTGAGTACACACACCTAGAACTAATATAGCCTGTATAGTGTGGTATGATGGTGAGGGATGAGGAGAAGCCTCCCTCAGCTTAGTGCTTCTCCCTCATGGAGAAGCACTAAGCTGGCAGCTGTCATAATTATACACCTGAATAATGAGAGGCAACCAAATTTGATCCTGGAAAAAGGAATGGCACCCTATAATCTTAACACAAATAACCCGCACATAGGAAAGAGGAGCTTACAACGTCGTTTCGGTCCAACTTGGACCATTTACAACGTCGTCGTAAGCTTCTCTCTATGTGCAAGTAATTTGTGTATCTTTCCAGTCACGGTATTGTCTTTTTGTTCTTTACCTTAGTCTTCATTGCCCTAATGTAGATAAAATGGTTCAGAGAACCGACAAGTGGCTAAATTAAACATGTGCAACACTTGGATATCTAAAGATACCCAAGTGTTGCACATGTTTAATTTATCTTAATTATTGGTGTTGCTGGTGTTCCAAGTGTTGTTGGTGTTCCAAGTGTTGCAGGTATGCTTGTAGTCTTAAATTCTGATGTGATTTTTCACTCGTATAACATTACGTTCTGTACAAGATTGCGTAGACGTCATTCTTGACGTCAGAGTAGTGGGATTGACGTCATTAACTGACCTACACTTTCAGCTGATGCACAGGTGACTGTACCGGCTGTGTGACCTGTTTGTAAAACGTCATTTGCAGGTCTAGTCTACCGTCTCGAGTGTCAAAAAATTTGTTGATCTTTCTGTCTACACTCATGGGAGTGTTTGGCGAGTTCCCGTGTAAGTGCACTCTAGCAATGGAAATGGTATAAAATACCGACACAATGGAAATATAAACACACATGCAGTATAATGTGATCCTTTATTGACTACGTTTCGCCCACACAGTGGGCTTTTTCAAGTCACAAACAGATCTGAACATTAAAATGGTATAAAATACCGACAGGTTGTTAGGTAAGACACATATGCAACACACACAAACAGATCTGTTTGCGACTTGAAAAAGCCCACTGTGTGGGCGAAACGTAGTCAATAAAGGATCACATTATACTGCATATGTGTTTATATTCGCACTCTAGCAATATTGAAACTACGTTTCATCTACTTATTCTTCATTTCCATCTACGAGAGGACATGATCGCCTGTCAGGTCATCTTCATGCACTGGTGTAAAGAAAATTCTACAAGATAGTCTTTACTGACTGAGATGGTTACCTTATTTGATTAATCTTTTATTAAGGGTGATGGCATAAACCTTGGTAACTTATACTGACAAATTGATTTTAAAAAAACATGTGAGCAAACACTAGGATATGTCTATTAGAAAACGGTTCGGTCCTGGGGCCTTGATCACTAGTTATCCTAGTGCTTCCTCACGTGTTTTTGTAAAGCAATATGTCAGGTGGTCAATCTATTCTCAGAGTTCTGAAGAGTAAGTTTCTGGGTGCTGTTGCGAGAAGGTCTTCCACTTAATATTGGTAAGTGGACAGTAGGCATGACATTACTTATAAAAAACTTTATATGAACAGTTGGAAATGTAATCGGAAAAGTTACTGGAATTCAACCCCCAAGACATGCAAGGTAATGAAGGTGGGAAGACGAGAGGTGGCCCATGACAGTTTTAACAGAGGGTGCAACAGCTTCAAAACTTTGGAAACTAAGACTTGGGGGAGATCACACCGAACCTATTTCCCGAGGCACACAAACAGGAAAACCACGTCAGTAGAAAATGTATATATGGCGCATGAACGACAGTCCTTCAACGAATGTTTCAGAATTGTCTACACCAGATACCAATGGGCAAACAGCACAAACATGGAGCCCACGACTTAAGTAGCTACCATGACCATGACTTCCTTAGTAATAAGAAAGCTTAACTTGGTTATTGAAATTTAACACCAGGCTTAAAATAAGAGTCTAGGAAGAATGATATTCTGAGAGCTAAATGTTTTCACACTGGATTAAAGACTCAAGGTAACATATAACTTACATGAACCTCGTCTACAAGGAGAACAGTCACTGCTGTAGTTGAAGAGAGACTCGTGCAACATTTCGGAATATTTACTGAGGGAGCGTTTCGTCAGCCAGTGGTTTCTTTAGTCCAGTACAGAGAAGAACGGTGGAAGATGAGAATGAGGTAATCAGTCCCTCAGCCTGGAATCTGTGTGTTCAGTCCATCACTCTTGAGAAAAGTACAGCATATGCTCGGAGAAGTGGCTTGTATGCACAGACAGGCGAGTAGAAGCAGGAAGAGGCGGAGTTACCATTGCACAAATCCAATACATTTTCAATTTTTTGACTGTGTAGTCCAACATAATTTCCAAACACATCGACAGTTTCCTACCATGGCAGGATGACTAAGTACTGTAGAAAACTCATTCACCATCACTCGTTCATTACCGCCTGGGGAAAACACAAACATCACAGTTCCTGGTGATCCACCGTCTCACAACAACCTTTCCATCTCCACAACCCAAGTTCACTTAGACGGTCTTCAGCAATCCCTTCATTTTATTATATATATATATATACATACATACATACATACATACACCGAATAGGTAAAATTTGCCAATTAGCAAGAATTCATTTAAAATTAAGTCTTTTCCAAAACTTTCTCCTATACGTTTAAATATATATTTTTTTATTTATGTTGATGTAAAAATTAATAATTTTGTATCAAAAGAACTTTAGAAAACTTACGTAAGCTCATTATAACAAGCGCAATTTAGTTTAATTTAATAATAAACAAACACAATGAAATATATATTTTTAGTTAGGTTCAGAATGATTTTTGCGAAATTATTGCATACACTAATTTTCGCTTGCCTTATTCGGCAAGAGCGTTGCTATTTAAGCCATAATAGCAAGTTTTACCTATTCGGCACGATATATAAATAAATATAAATAAATAAATAAATATATATATATATATATATATATATATATATATATATATATATATATATATATATATATATATATATATATATATATAATGTCGTGCCGAATATGTAAAACTGGTCAATTAGCAAGAACTCATTTAAAATTAAGTCCTTTCTGAAATTTTCTCTTATACGTTTAAAGATATATTTTTTTCATTAATGTTAATGTAAAAAAATTTAATTTTGCACCAAAAGAATCTTAGAAAACTTACCTAACCTTATTATAACAAGAGCAATTTATTTTAGCCTAACCCAACTAAATATATTTTAAATACGTTTACAATAATTTAGAACTAAACAAATACAATCAAATATATTTTTTTCGTTAGGTTCAGAATGATTTTGGTGAAATTATTGCATACACAAATTTTCACTTGTCCTATATGGCAAGATGAGCGTTGCTATTTAAGCCAAGATCGCAAGTTCTGCCTATTCGGCACGACATATATATATATATATATATATATATATATATATATATATATATATATATATATATATATATATATATATATATATATATATAAAATCACACTCAAACAACACATTAGATCCCAATTTCCAAAACACACTAACGCGCTATGGCAGGTTAAATCACCACCAGATGCAGACCAAACGAAATGTAAACTTTGCCAGATGGACTATTGTGACACCTTGCGTCATTATGTACTGGAGTGTGATCAAATTAATGAATTTAGAGACAACTCACTCAGAGATGTTCAAGAAATGGAAAAGTATTTTATCCACAGTGGTATATTACAGACCATTCTGGAGAAATACCCTGACTTTGCTAGCTGTAAATAATGCATTACCATGTGTGTGTGTGTGTGTGTGTGTGTGTGTGTGTGTGTGTGTGTGTGTGTGTGTGTGTGTGTGTGTGTGTGTGTGTGTGTGTGTGTGTGTGTGTGTGTGTGTGTGTGTGTGTATTTGTACGCTCGTGTGCATGTGTCTGTGCGTGCGCCCTCGTGTGCGTATGTGTGAGCGTGCGCTCGTGTGGGTGTATGACCCACTTAATATTTGTATTTATAACTCATTACAATTGTGACCAGGTGTGGACGTATCAGTGGTTCATTACTTTGTAATTTGTTCATGACTGTAACCATGTATAGGAGTGAGGCTGATTCATTACCTCTGTAACTTGCCATGATTGTGACCAGATCTACCTGGAGTTCATTACCTTTATAACTAGTTCAGCTATCAAAACTTTGAGGTCCAGTCCCTGGACCCATTATGTACCTTTGTAATCTTTTGACTACCGCCCACAGGATGGGTATGGGGTCCATAATAAAGATATTAAACTAAAAAAAACGCACGCGTGTTGGATGTTCATTTCTTTATAACCTGCCTAGTATAAACCTTACCGTAGTGTTCCTCTATGTTTTTTTCTTTTCTTTCACATACTCTATCAAAACCTTCCTCTAACTTCGCCTGCATTATCTTCTACTCATTCTATACATCACGAATAAATGTAGATCTCAGGAGAGCGACTTCGGGCTGTCACTAGTAACAGACTCCATTCAGATTTTATCCTGTTAATTCCGCTTTCTAGCCGGTTACCATGCTATAATCTCATTTGTTAAATCTCCTGTAGTGTTGTGTGTTGCAGCTTCCCTCATCTCCTCCTCGTGTAGTACACGCCACTGTGTGATCAACTTAATTTTTAAGTTTGGTGGGTCCTCAGCACAAATGACACCCGTGTTCGGAGAGACTATTCATTCCTGGCCAATAAGCCACCACTATCACCAGGATGTGTTCCCAAATGAAGAAAATACCATCACCAGTGGGTGGACTAGTGGCTTAGTGTGAGCCGCTTGGGGGTAGAGGGACTTCTTGGCAGTGCTTGCACTGATGGACCGTTTGACCCTGTGGCAGTTAGTATGCTGAGAACAGAAGGGATGTTTATCCACAACCAAGAACGGAAGGGGCGGGGAGAAAGGGGTGGAAGGAAAGGGGAGTGTGTTCAAGGGATGGGGGGATATAAGAGGTGTTTTCTAGGGGTGGGGGATATAAGTAAAGGGAGTGTTCTATGGGTGATAAAGGGAGGAAAGGAAGAATGTTTTAGGGGTCAAGGTGTGGAAGGAAAGGGTGCGTGTTCTAGGGGTGACAGGGAAGGCACATGGGGAAAATTAAAGCCTCAATAAAACAAGTTACGTTAGCCTAGAAAGAAAAAACTAGGTCAGTTTAACTTTGGTTAGTTTAACTTAAGTTAAATTACATTTCAGACTGGCTTTCTTCCCTATGACAATTTTTATATCTGTATTCGTTCAAAAAACGCAGCGAATGAGCAATGAAAGGTAATCATAACATTGCTTTAACAAGTTTGGAAAAAAAGTCACAATACCGTGACTGGAACAACACACGGATAACCCGCACATGGGAGAGAGGAGCTTACGACGACGTTTCGGTCCGACTTCGACCATTTACAGTTACACTGTGACTGTAATGTGACTAAATGGTCCAATTCGGACCGAAACGTCATCATAAGCTTTTCCATGTGCGGGTTATTTGTGTATTTAGCAAGTTTGTGAAGTGCCAGACTAGTTAGGATCATTCCTTGTGAAGTGTGAGGTCTCGAACCTACGGCCGCTCGTGGAGGAAACACAGTAAGGAAAATTTTTTTTTGAGGTGTGTGGATGAGGTGCGAGAGGTGGAAAGCAGAGGCTGGAGTGAGAGAGGTGAGAGCAAGTGGGGTGGAATGAAATGGATTAAGGGCTGTGTGTGGAAGGTAAGATGGGGTGATTGAAGGATTTATTGCAAGGGATTGACGACAGTAAGTGGAAGAGTGACGGTGAGTGTGGCACACCTATGCCATCATGCAAATGTTACACTGTGCCATCATGCAAAGGTTACACTGTGCCATCATGCAAAGGTTACACTGTGCCATCATGCATATTTTACACTGTGCCATCATGCATATTTTACACTGTGCCATCATGCAAAGGTTACACTGTGCCATCATGCAATGGTTACACTGTGCCATCATGCAATGGTTACACTGTGCCATCATGCAATGGTTACACTGTGCCATCATGCAATGGTTACACTGTGCCATCATGCAAAGGTTACACTGTGCCATCATGCAAAGGTTACACTGTGCCATCATGCAAAGGTTACACTGTGCCATCATGCAAATTTTACACTGTGCCATCATGCATATTTTACACTGTGCCATCATGCAAAGGTTACACTGTGCCATCATGCAATGGTTACACTGTGCCATCATGCAATGGTTACACTGTGCCATCATGCAATGGTTACACTGTGCCATCATGCAATGGTTACACTGTGCCATCATGCAATGGTTACACTGTGCCATCATGCAATGGTTACACTGTGCCATAATGCAATGGTTACACTGTGCCATCAAGCAAATGTTGCACCTGCGCCATCATGCAAAGATTACACCGGTGCCATCATGCAGAAGTTACTCTGTGCCATCATCAGCCCTGATCAGCCGGGCTGTGGCTCGTACGTTGGTTTGCGTGCAGCCAGCAGCAACAGCCTGGTTGATCAGGCGCTGATCCACCAGGAGGCCTGGTCACAGACCGGGCCGCGGGGGCGTTGACCCCCGAAACTCTCTCCAGGTAAACTCCAGGTAAAGGTTACACTGTGCCATCATGCAAAAGTTACTGTGCCATCATGCAAAAGTTATTGTGCCATCATGCAAAAGTTATTGTGCCATCATGCAAAGATTACACCGGTGCCGTCATGCAAAGGTTACTTCGGTGCCATTATGCAAAGGTTACACCCGTGCCATCATGCAAAGGTTACACCTATTCCGTCATGCAAAGGTTACACCTATTCCATCATGCAAATGTTACACAGGTGCAATCATACAAATGTTACACTGTGCCATCATGCAAGATTATGCTGGTGCCATTATGCAAATGTTACACCGGTACCATCATGCAAATGTTACTTCTGTGCCACGCAAAGGTTATACCTATGCCGTCGTACAAAGTTTACACTGGTGCCATCATGCAAAGATAACACTAGTACCATCATGCAAAGGTTACACTGGTGCCATCATGCAAATGTTACACTGGTGCCATCACGCAAATGTTACACTGGTGCCATCACGCAAAAGTTACACTGGTGCCATCATGAAAATGTTACACTGGTGCCATCATGCAAAGGTTACATTGGTACCATCATGCAAAGGTTACACTGGTACCATCATGAAAAGGTTACACTGGTGCCATCATGCAAAGGTTCCAAGAAATTTTCAACATTTACTGAGCGAGGTCACCAATAGTTCACTCTTGTCAACAAATGACACAGACACACACAGACACATACACACAGAGACACAGACAGACACAGACACAGACAGACACAGACAGACACAGACAGACACACACTGACACAGACAGACACAGACACACACTGACACAGAGACAGACACACACTGACACAGACACAGACAGACACAGACACAGACAGACACTGACACAGACAGACACTGACACAGACAGACACACACTGACACAGACAGACACAGACAGACACACACTGACACAGAGACACAGACAGATACAGACACAGACAGACACAGACAGACACAGACAGACACTGACACAGAGACACACTGACAGACAGAGACACTGACACACACACCGACACGCACACACTCACCGACACGCACACACTCACCGACACACACACACCTCACCGACACACACACACACACCTCACCGACACACACCTCACCGACACACACACACACACCTCACCGACACGCACACACTCACCGACACGCACACACTCACCGACACACACACACACACACCTCACCGACACACACACACACCTCACCGACACACACACACACCTCACCGACACACACACACACACCTCACCGACACACACCTCACCGACACACACCTCACCGACACACACCTCACCGACACACACCTCACCGACACACACCTCACCGACACACACCTCACCGACACACACCTCACCGACACACACCTCACCGACACACACCTCACCGACACACACACACACACACCTCACCGACACACACACACACACCTCACCGACACACACACACACCTCACCGACACACACACACACCTCACCGACACACACACACACCTCACCGACACACACACACACCTCACCGACACACACACCTCACCGACACACACACACCTCACCGACACACACACACACCTCACCGACACACACACACACACCTCACCGACACACACACACACACCTCACCGACACACACACACACCTCACCGACACACACACACACACCTCACCGACACACACACACAACACACACACACACACACCTCACCGACACACACACACACCTCACCGACACACACACACACCTCACCGACACACACACACACCTCACCGACACACACACACACCTCACCGACACACACACACACCTCACCGACACACACACACACCTCACCGACACACACACACACCTCACCGACACACACACACACCTCAACGACACACACACACACCTCACCGACACACACACACACCTCACCGACACACACACACACCTCACCGACACACACACACACCTCACCGACACACACACACCTCACCGACACACACACACCTCACCGACACACACACACCTCACCGACACACACACACCTCACCGACACACACACACACCTCACCGACACACACACCTCACCGACACACACTCACTGACACACACTCACGGGCAGGACTTCAAAGAGACCTGGACAGACTGGACACCTGGTCCAGCAACTGGCTTCTCGAATTTAATCCCGCCAAATGCAAAGTCATGAAGATAGGGGAAGGGCACAGAAGACCGTAGACAGAGTATAGGCTAGGTGGCCAAAGACTGCAAACCTCACTCAAGGAGAAAGATCTTGGGGCGAGTATAACACCGAGCATGTCTCCGGAAGCACACATCAACCAGTTAACTGCTGCAGCATATGGGCGCCTGGCAAACCTGAAAACAGAGTTCCGATACCTTAATAAGGAATCGTTCAAGACACTGTACACCGTGTACGTCAGGCCCATACTGGAGTATGCAGCACCTGTTTGGAACCCGCACTTGATAAAGCAAGTCAAGAAACTAGAGGAAGTGCAAAGGTTTGCGACAAGGTTAGTTCCAGAGCTAAGGGGAATGTCTTATGAAGAAAGGTTAAGGGAAATTGGCCTGACGACACTAGAAGACAGGAGGGTCAGGGGAGACATGATAACGACACATAAAATGCTGCGCGGAATAGACAAGGTGGACAAAGACAGGATGTTCCAGGGAGGGGACACAGAAACAAGAGGTCACAATTGGAAGTTGAAGACACAGATGAGTCAGAGAGATATTAGGAAGTATTTCTTCAGTCATAGAGTTGTCAGGCAGTTGAATAGCCTAGAAAGTGATGTAGTGGAGGCAGGAACCATACATAGTTTTAAGACGAGGTTTGATAAAGCTCATAGAGCGGGGAGAGAGAGGACCCAGTAGCAACCGGTGAAGAGGCGGGGCCAGGAGCTAAGACTCGACCCCTGCAACCGCAAACATGCGAGTACACTCACTGACACACAGTTTTATGACAGAGTGACAGCAGTAAGACAAGAGATGAGTGGGTAGATTGCATTTTCTTGGACTGTAAGAAGGCTTCTGACACAGTTCCACACAAGAGATTAGTGCAAAAACTGGAGGACCCAGCAGGGATAACAGGGAAGGCACTACAATGGATCAGGGAATACTTGTCAGGAAGACAGCAGCGAGTCATGGTACTTGGCGAGGTGTCAGAGTGGGCACCTGTGACTAGTGAGGTTCCACAGGTGTCAGTTCTAGGACCCGTGCTGTTTCTGGTATTTGTGAACATGACGGAAGGAATAGACTCCGAAGTGTCCCTGTTTTCAGATTATGTGAAGTTGATGAGATGAATTAAATCGGACGAGGACCAGGAAGAACTACAAAGGGATCTGGACAAGGTGCAGGCAAGGAAGCTTCTGTAAACAGACTTACAATCGGTGTGGATCGATACCATGCCTAATCCTTCTAGGGTAGGGTAGGTGCCTGAGCCCGAGCCTTTAGCTCACAAGACTGTCATTCCCATTTGCCCCCTTGGGGCGGGGATGGCAGACCAGAGAGGCCTAGCTTGTGGCTAGGCCTGGGGACAATTGGTCCCAAAGATGAGGAGGTACTTGTGCCTCCTCCCATGGGAGACTTAGGTCTCGGACACTCCCTAAAGAGGGAGCCAAGGCCGGGCCACCACTTGGAGAAGGCCCGGGCCGGGAGAATACCGGCGAATCTTTAATAATAATAATAATAATAAGACTTACAATCTCGTGTGGATGTTTGTCACATCCGGCGATGTAGAGAGAGAACATCTCTGATGTCACAGATGAATGTAACGGGACGTCACAGTGATTGTGTGTAGTGGGTTTTGTGATGTCACAGTGTGTGTAGTAGGACTCGTGATGTCACAATGTAGTAGGTTTTGCGATGTCACAGTGTACTGGATGTAGTGATACAATCCTGTGTAGTGGGGCAAGTAATGTTACACTGTGTAGTGGGGCCACACTGTGTGTAGTGGTGCCACACTGTATGTAGTGGTGCCACACTGTGTAGTAGGTGCAGTGGTGTCACACTGTATGTAGTAGGTATAGGTGGTGCCACACTGTGTGTAGTGGGGGGGGTCAAGTGATGTCACAATGGTTGTGTGTAGTGCAAGATGAAGTAAAGGACACCAGCGCCACTTGTAACAAGTGCCTGACTTACGAGGCTTTAGCAGTGACTTGCGACACAGCGAGTCGCACATCGTGTCAGTATTAAAGTGTCAGAATGGGGAAAAAAAACAGCCTTGTTTGGAGAA